>NC_139623.1:104330188-104930188 GCF_964638095.1 Poromitra crassiceps
ATGTGGGGGAGCAAAGCAATTAAGTGGGCAGCTTTCCAAATACTTGGAGCTCTCTCAGTCTCAAAGCTCATTCCGCAGAATGGAAAATTCCCTAGTTCAGACTATTGCCAGCAAAGATACATAGGGCCAAGTGGGCCATAACAATATGCCATAGAAAGCTATTATTTCCTGCCATTTTACAGTTTGCTGACAGTGATGACAGCCAGATATGAGTTGAAATAGCAAAACATAATAGTGCTAAAAAATGCAAAATATATCATATTGTTCATCTCAGTATCTATTTATATTCTTATCTGTAGATATGTTTATATGTCATCCTTGTCAGCTGGTACAGGTGAAATGATGGACCACAATTTAATTACATAAATAGCAATAAAGCTAGAAACTGGGCTATATAGGACAATATCATAATACTATTAAAGTCAGGTGATATAAAAATGTATTCATCCTCTATGCCCGATTCTTAAGAACAAACCTATAGTTGAAGAAAGAAAACAACAGCATATCCAGTAGATCACAACTCGGATTCAATGGAAAAAAATCAACCTCTTTCAGACAGGAGGACCCCATACTGAGACGCCTACTGATCTGAGCCAAGATGTCCCGCCAGAGCCGAGCCATTCTGATTTGACCCCACAGGCAGAACCAAAAGCATTAGCATCTGTGTGGCAGCTCAGCCACTACAGCGAGCCAGAGGCCAACAGCACAACTCTGTGCCCAAGCAAACACTGCACTGGAAAGAATTCACATTACTGAGAGAGGAAAACATTCAGAGCATGTATTTTTCATCTGAACGCGTTACACACTCATATGACCTAAATTACTATTTTGGTTAAAACTGACTCCTGACTAAAACCATCGTCACCCAGTCAAATGAATGAACACAATATAACTCCTGTCAAGAAGACAGACTTCCCAAATGCATACATTCTGCCAACAGTACTATCTCACCTGGTGTAGTTAGTCTGCTGTGCCTGTTCCTGAGCCCGTGACCATCCTAAACTCACACACAGGAACCAGGAGAGAGCCCAGATGCAGCCCACATGTGTCATGATGCAGCAGCGTGCACACAAAGCAACAGACTACACCGAAAAAGGGGAGATGGTAGCAGCTAGGAGGCGAGAGGTGAGAGACAGGGGGAGGAGGCCACTTGGGAGGGGCGGGGAGAGTGAATGACCAGGGAAGAATGGGGAAAAAGGAGTTTGGAGAATGGATAGAGAGACAGACAGAGATGCTGAAACGACAAGAGCCATGGAGGGGGGATGACGTGAGTGGGAAGGGAGGGGAGAAAAGGCTTTAATTAGAACCAGATGTCTTCTCTGTAATAACAACACTGGTTTCAATATAACAGAGAGGGCATCAAGGAAAGGAGGGCAGACAGGAACAGAGACTAGCATCAATAGCTGTGGTTGAGTTTTTCTGCAAATTTAGGCCTACGTTTTTGGTGTAGATTGTCAGATTGTTGTCAGATGATCGTTAGATAAACTCTGAAGTAGTAGTAGAAGTAGTAGTAGTAGGAGTAGTAGAAGTAGTAGTAGTAGTAATAGTAGTAGCAGTAGTAGTAGTAGCCTAGTAGGAGCAGTAGTAGTAGTAATAGTAGTAGTAGTAGTAGTAGTAGTAGTAGCAGCAGCAGTAGTAGCATTAGTAGTAGTAGCAGCAGTAGCAGTAGTAGTAGCCAAGTAGTAGCAGCAGTAGTAGCAGTAATAGTAGCAGTAGTAGTAGCAGCAGCAGTAGCAGTAGTAGTAGTAATAGCAGCAGTAGTAGCAGTAGTAGTAGTAGCAGCAGTAGTAGTAGTAGCAGTAGTAGCAGCAGTAGTAGCAGTAGTAAGTAATTACTAATTTAAGTAGTAATTTGGATAGTGATCATTCTAAATGTCTCTCGTCCATCCTCAGAGCCTGGCTGATCGTTAGGCCGGGTGCACAGGTGGAGGCAGAGCCTGAGGCTCTCGAGGCTGGTACTTAACAAGCAAGGCCACGCCTCTCCACATTCCAGTGCACAACCTTCAATTAAGTAACCAAATCATTCTTCTTAATAACATTATTGAGTCGTTTTTATTAATGCACCGTAACCAACAATACATAACGGATCTAAACGGAGTATCATAAAACTAATGATCTCCTTAGTCTAACCATATTTCCCTAAGCCCCAGGGGCTCCTTTGGCTCCGTAACATCTGAGGCAGAAAGCTTCTATTTTGCCCCCGCAATCCAGCAAGGCAGCAGTAACACAGCAGAGGGGGAAGTGTTCTCTGTGTGTGGAGATCTGCTGATGAGCCAACCCTTTGGCCTAGATTGCTGGGGCCTGTGGAGGGGGTGCTGTTTCAATTATGCCATAAAGCGTGCCACATTTAAGAGCTGCAGCACCTTGATCAAAGTCTGGGAGAGGCAGACTGGACAGCTAAAGGGCTTCGCATAACAGAGGGACTTTGTTTCCAGCTACAGGTGGCCTATGACTTTGCCTGAGGTTTCCTTAGTTACTGTAAATCACCTCAAGGTTTTATAGCCTGCTTGAAATAATGTTGCTGCCACAGGCAAATACTTGAAAATACATTGATGGCCATGCTGCTCCTGGTACATGGGTGAAAATGAACTTTCCCTGGTGTTTGTGTGAAACTGAAGCCCTGATAAGAGGCAGCACAAGCAGGAATGTGGTGACGTGCGCTGTCTGCTGGGGGCGGATGAGAGCGAGCGACTGCACCGCCGCAGCCATGATGTGTGGGAGTAACAGTGACCTTTACACCACCGGAATCCAAGCCAAGGGTGTAGGGTTCTTCTACCACAACTCATGAAGGATCCTTCAAGCTGGACACACATTCCTTTTTGGAGAGTCAATCGGAGAAGCAGTGGGGGAGTGTGGGGCTGAGTAGAGGCGGAGAAAGACGAGTGAGGATAGGACAGTTTGAGAAAATGTGAAAACAGACTTAAGGTAATTTGATAGTCAGAGATGTAACAAAGTAAAAAAAAAAAAAAAAAAGACTGTACTATAGTATTTTCAAGTATCTGTACTTTAGGCTACTGAAGTTTTTCATTCACTGAAGTCTTTTTACTTTTACTCGCTACATTTAAAAAGAAAAATCTGTATTTTCTATTCACTACATTTCCAAAACAGACTTGTTACTCTTGGGTTTGTGATTTGAGCTGCGGAGTCTTTCTCATCTGGGATTCACAGGAACGCTCAACACTTAAACAGTGTAGAACATTAGAAATGCCCTTTTAGATAACTTACTTTTATACTTTAAGTAAATTTAAGACTTGAGATTTGAAATGGTACTTCTACCAGAATATATTTCTAGATGAGTATTTGCACTTTTAATTGAGTAGGCAAATTATAGTACTGCCACCTCTGTTAATAGTTGAGAGAAACCGTTTTTTGTTTTTGTAGATAACATAGTGCAACGTTATGGGTTTTCATGTCTCCCTGATCCAGCAGCTCATGCCCTCTTACTGTACACTGTGCAAATAGCTCCGCTATTATATCTGAGCTAATCTCCCCACTTTATTCCAACACTAATCAATGTGACAGTGTAAACATGCAAGAGGGAGCAGCACAAGTGGAGAGCAGACTGAAAACTGCCCCCCTAACGTGAGCAGTTGTGTGAACCCATGCGAGGAGGTGACAAAGCGAAACTGATGATTTCATAACAATCCTACACCCATCTGTTCTCTGTAATTGTGGGTTCTCTCAAAGGCACACTCTCCAGTTTGGAGGGGGAAAAAACAAGATTGCAGTCCTCCAAAAACCACCCGTCATGTGACCTCAGAAACTAGCAGAAACATATGCAAAAGAATAAAGATTTGTCAATAATAATAATAAGTGTCCTGCTATTACTGTAATCACAACATCATCGCAGATGGAAGCAGAAACCAGAAGGCTCCAAACTGAAAGCATGCTGAATGTTGAGTATCTACACTGAGGGACATATCTTAATATTGAGTTGCAGTCCCTTTTGCACAACGAATTACCCACCACATCTCAGTTGTCTCAAAGCTTAAAATCCTTCTCCAACTTATTTGCTTCTGCTGACCTACATCTCCTCCTTTAGTGAGAGAAATCAATAAGGAACAATGATCTGGACTCACCTCATCAGTGTACCTCATGTAAAGAGGAAGTGTCACTACATCAGTATGGGTGATGCTGTTCCTGTGCCTAAAGGACAGGTCACAACATGCCGTGTGGGATTCACTGGACCAGGCGTCTTCAAAGTCTGAGACGGTGGGCCTCCCCCCAGACAAAGCTTGGAAGAAGGCACCCCCCTCGCTCAATTCCCGGATGCCTATGGGATCATGATTATATTATTTGAACCCATATAGGACCAGGCTGTAAGACCGGTGAACTCTATGCCTCACTGACGCACCTTATACTGCTCTGCCGTGCTATTTTTAACTGTTTTTAATTATGCTGTTTTTTTTACATGCTGCCACTTTTGATAACTATTTTTTCACTTCCTTTTTTTATGATCAATTATTTATTCGTATTTTCATAAACAATACAGTCCACACACCAAAAGAACCACAAATACCATACAATAACAAACAAATAAAGACATACAAAACAAAAATCAAACTAAACCTAACCACTATTCTAAGAAAAGAAAAGAAAAACAGTGTCACATCAGCAGCCCACAAACACCATTGCAAAAGCACCCGGCATAGACATCAGCTTAAATAAAATAAAATAAATCTTTTCACTTCCATTCACTGAGCCTCCCCTGAAACTGCTTGGAGCCTGCCTGCCTCCCACTTTGAAAACCTCTGCACTGGACAACATATTGTAGGCACACTGAGGTGGCATGTGTTTGATGTTAACTTAATAATGTCTTGGACTATTTTCAATAATGAAGACTGCTTAACAGCTAACGCCCAGTTCAGGTCATATCACAGTGCACGCCCCCTTTCTTTGAGGTTGTATAACCCATTCATTGTTAGGCTCGCCCCCTTTCTCTGATGCGGTCTCCTCACCCATTCACAGTTTACCACACATGTGGCAATAACCAATCAGCACAAACCATTCCTCTCCAGCTGATCCCAATCACCTAATCAGCGTAGCATATCAGGGTCCATGTTTTACTCTGTTTGCTATGTGCTGTGTATGTGCCATGTGTCATTCTCAGTTGCTGATCATCATCGCTGAAGCAGTTTTTGCCCCACCTCCTCCCCTGACCACCACCATCGTCATGACTCCTGATTGAAGAATTCCCCATGGGGGATTTCCTATCCTATTCTTTACTGAGACGCCCTCTCATCATCTCAGGAGAGCGTCATCATATCATGGAGTCATACGCCAAAATTAATTTGTTGTATCATTAAAGCTTGTTAAATTTTCTACTAGTCTCTCATGATTGAAACCCCTTAAGAGCCCTTCTGTCTAGTTTAGAGATCGATGGGCCTAGAAAACATTAGAAAAACATTTTGGCAAACATTTGTTTATCTAGTATTGCATCTGATTCCTGTATTCTTCTGTAGCCATGTGTTTGATTCATGTCATGTGTAGTCTTAGACTGAATTTCAATCATGGAAGACCAAAAGGCATAGGTAGACACCCCATGCCGTCTTACCCCTCAGCCCATGACGTCACCATCTCCGACGTCACCTTCTCTATGACGTCACCTTTGCAGGGTGACGTCAGTTGCCCAAATGACGTCAGTCATGACATCATAAATGCCCTTCTCCTGGTACTATATAAAGCCCCCATCACCACAGCTTAAATCACACTTGTGCAGTCATCACTCACCTCGTGCCAGCATCCCGCATTCATCCAGCATCTCCAGAGCAAAAGCTTCACCCCACCACCTCCCCAGACAGGGAGTGAATCTTCATTGGTTTGTGTGGGTGAGTGGCAGCACTGAAGATGAGCGAGTGAGTGTGTTTCAACACAGACAGACAGTGCCAAGTTAAAGATCTTGTTCATGAGCTATATAGCTCATGAACAAGATCTTTAACTTGGCACTGTCTGGGCTTGTCCATTCATGCTTAGCATCTTAACATCCACCACAATACCGTATAGCCTACATACATGAATGAAAAGAATATTGAAACACAACTTATGCAAACTGATTAAGGTGTTTGCATCTCTGTATGCTGGATAATATCATTTTATACCTGTAGCTATTATCTTATTTATCCCAGCTCAACTCTATCTGTCTGTGTTCAGGTAAATAGTGATTTTCTTCCTGCTCAATCCTCACCTTTAATAATTCTCATGCATTATTCTGCATTAACCGTGACATTCTGCATACAGAGAAATCTCTGCAATGAAACGATGATAGTGAAAAGGAATGTTCATTATGCAAGGAAAAACCCATGAGGCAATTTAACAAGGCACTCATCCAGATATGGAGGGGAAGAGAGGGAAGAAATGATCAACATAATCTGTAATTTTGGGAATAAGTGTGATGATGCCAAACCCGCGCTCTGTTTGTTTTTGTTTTCCTTCCCCCTGATTTTTTATCCAGAATGCAACTAGGGCAAGTTATCAGATATCTGCACTGATTGCAAAGGGTGGACGAGCTTTTTCATGTGGTGACTTTGTGAAATAGTGTCTGAATGTGGCTGCGGATACTGTGTTCACTCCTGAGATTGCATCCCTGCAAATTGTCATGGCAAATTGTTTACAAAAGATGGACAATAAAGCTGATTTTCAAAGTACCTTGAGGATTTTTCAAGTTGTGAATTAAGTCAAATTGCTCTCTTGATTACAAAGGTGGAAAATACAACTGTATTTAACTGGGTGTTTACTGATTAAATGTTTAAGCTCCCCACTTTTTAAATATATATAACCAATTGCAAATTATTACAATTACCAAACAGATAAAAAGTAGATTATTATATTGAAATGTTATTTTAGATTTAGAATGTTAATTTTCTATAAAACACAATACATTTTAATGTAATTCCACAACGTTTATTTTTGGCCCTCGGCCCTGCACCCAGATTGAGTTTTGGCCCTTCATGGGAAAGAATTTGGGCACCCCTGGTCTAAAGTCTCATGTGTTGTTGATGGCATTGTTGCTGTGTAGAGGTGACACCTGGTGTTGAAAACATGAAACTACACGTTGGGCTATGGAGCTGAATGGGAGGTGGGGTCACACAGCATAATTATGAGTCAGGAGATTGAGGCTGTGGCATGACGTAATTGCACGTTGCAAACAGTAGTGGCAGGCTATAACATTTAGCCTACTAGCTACTGTACTCTACTGTACTGCAGGGTGGGAATTTGCCCCTCCCTCTGGCCGTGATGCCCTGAGATCCCTAAGGCCACCTTGGTAGTGCCCTGCTACCAGCCTGCTACTGTCAGTTGCTTTAAAAGCACCAGTGATCTCGGTTTAATGTAGCCTGCCCTATGCAAAGGATGTGTAATTGGCATCACTGGCATCACTGATATGATGACATCATCAGTGATGTCACAATGCCTATGTATGACATCACTGATGACATCATCACTGATGTCACTATGACATCATCAGTTGCCTCAAATGCTCAAGTGACATCACTGGTGACATCACTTATGACATCATCAGTAATTTATGACATTACTGATGACATTGGTAATTGGCAATCACCTAATTAAAAAATCCAGCTCCTTCAGGTCACCTGCACTGGCGCTCTTTACACCCCCTGAAAGTTTCAGCCCAATCGCACGTAAAACGGCATAGCTGTGGCCGGACAAAATTCTTGAAACAGAGACTGGACAAACAGAGTCCACATTGAGATTCCCCCAGTGATAAAGTACTAATCTAAACATGATGATTAAATATTGCATACTAAGGCAAGCTTACTGAATGACACCAAAATACAACAGGACAAATTTAAACTGCAAATGCGGTAGTGAATGTGATTAAGGTGAGCGGAAGTGGGACGTTGCAGGCCGCTTGCGGCTTGCACTCACGTGGAAACTTGGATGGAAACATGAAAGTGAACAGCCTAGGCCCAAGCGACCACAACATGTTGATACTGAAAAACAACTAGAACTGAACTGAAACCTCAGCTGACACAGGCTTTTCCCCCTCAACGTCACTCATCAGCTCAATCTGACTGGTTTGTCTCTCCCTGCACAATAGGTGAGACTTGAGAACGTGGAAAAATTACTTAGAAAATTAGTTTCCAATATAATTTATCTGGGAAGTGAATATTTTGGTTCAACAAAAGAGCTGTCAAAAGAGCACAGTGTTACGTGAAAAAGGCTGGTGAATTAAGGATGAGATCAAAATGTCTGTCTGGAGTTAAAGAAAGATTTAATCTTTTTATCAGTTCGTCTTTGCAAAAGAATCAAAAGACGAAGGTGACTATTTTGATGACTATTGACTATGACTATTTTGCCTAATACTTATAACCATGTTAAGATGGTTCCATCAAGCACTGGCCTATCTGCAAGTGAAACTGTTTACTGCATATGCAAACCACTGTATATTAGAGAGACACGCGAGCACATTGGTCCTTGGCCAAGGGGATTGTCCCTTTGGTCTGACGGTTAATGTGTTGCGCTTCTAAATATCAGACCCAGGTTCGATACTGGCCTTTCATGTGCCGTTACAATACTATATACATTAAAAAACAGTGCTCAGCTCAACTCTACAAAATGGGTGAATAAATAGACTGCTACAAAGCTGAAACCTCCCTGTTCCCATGCATTAGCCACAGGATTAGCAAGTTCCGCTCAGTGCCATATACTCCGGCACTTCATGGTTACGTTCCTGAAAAATAAGCTTTTGTGGGGGAATAAATAATGTTGCTGTATTTCTATGCACACAGCGTGTTAAATAAAGACTATATTATGTGACAATTTACTGGCATGGTGGATGTGAGGTTTTTTAAAGGGGACCTACTATGCCTTTTCTGGATTTCAGTTTTATATACTGATGTCAGATATCTGCTAAACATGGTCAGGTCATTTAAGCAGCAAGAAACTCACAAAAGCAGCCATCCTGGATAGCTCAGTGGGTAGAGTGTGATTAGCGACTTCACACTACTCAGTTAGCAGGGTGATGTCTATGGATCATTAAAGCAGTTATGGTTGTTTGCCGCACCATGCAGGGTGCTGGCATGGCCATTGGGAGCAACTTGGGGTTCTTTGTCTTGTCCAAGGACACTTCGACATGCGGACTGGAGAAGACGGGGATTGAACCACCGATCTTCTTATCAGCGAACGACCTGCTCTACCACCCCAGAGGGAGATGACCTTCATCTCAGGGTCGTGGGTTTGAACCCCACATTGGGTGAGAGCTTTTGATTGACAGCTGAGGAGAGACATACTGAACTCATATTTGTGATATTATTTTAGGGCAATATCATCCACCCCTAGTCCATAATACACAGGGAGGTTGGCAGCGCAACTCAGCCTTCTTGTCCAAAACAAGCATGACAGGGTTGGTACCAATGGATGCCTAGGGGGTCAGTGGGTCTCAAACTTTCTTGGCTTCAGTACCCCCTTTTCCCTGATTTCTGAATCCAAGTACCACTTTTACCCGACTACAACATTTTGCTTAGAAAACGATAAGATAATGATACAATGAATGAATGATAACCCACCTTTTGAAGAATATAACATTACAATATTGTAAAGAGTTGCAATTTCCTGAGCAGATTCATCATGTCAGTAGGCCTAGGTCCTAACCTTGGGATAAGGATCTTCTTATAACCCTGGCTGCCAATCACTTTGACTTAACAATTTCTGTACTCATCATGAATTCAAGAAAAAGATTGTTTAACCACTGCCACTGAATTGTTTGGAGGTCTGTCTTGCTCTAGTCTAGCGTTTAGTATGTTAGGATGTCACATCACTTACTGTGCCATTTGTGTGCATTTCTATCATGTCCTAAGTGGTTTGTGTGTGTGTGTGTGTGTGTGTGTGTGTGTGTGTGTGTGTGGTGGTGGGTGGGGGCCTGGTGGCTCTGTTTTCATCACACTTATAGGTGTCATTAGGATGAATTAAAGCAAAGAAGTAAATTTTTGTACTGATAATAAATTTATGCTTATTCATACAGGTCACATAAGGTTCATAAGAGTCCCAGAATCGCAGTCAAAATTGCATCTGCCCATTGCGGCACGCCCACAAAGCACATGAAGCACACACAAAAGTACAAGTTGTCATAATTACTGTTTTTCCAATATACATATATTTCATGATGTTCATCAATATAATAAGACATTGATAGATTTACACTACAATTATTTTATGTACTTCTGTTTTTCAATCAGGTTCCTCTCATGTACGTTGAATCAACCTTGTTTAGTTTCTAATCCCATACCAAATGACAGCACAATAAATCTATCAATCAATAAATAAAGGAAAGAAAATGCTAAAAGTCAAACTGAGCACATTGCCCGTGATCGTCCAGTCCTGTCCCTCCTGTTAGGCCAGATGAACAGGGGCAATATGGGCCTTCGTCCCGGAAACCCCAGTCCCAAAGAGAAATCAAAATCTTTCCTCAAAAATAAACAGATTTAAACAAAAAATATATATATTGTAGATACAAACGGCAAATCTGGTGTAAACCGTAGAATCATTCTAAGCATTCTGGACATTTGAAGGTAAAAATGCTTTTTTTCCCCACATTAGCTTCCCATTTTCTTGACATTTACCCATCAGTGCTTACACAAACAATTCAGTGACATCTGGAGTTATTACTAAATTGATACAAAAGAAAAACACAATATTTGGTTCAAAAATAAAACAAGTTAACATGTATTAAATAGAATATTGTACATTTATAGCCATCCAGTAAAAGTTCAGGGTCTCAATAGGTTCCCTCCTATTGCTGCGTTCACTCCATTTGGGGGTAACAGTCATTTTAACTTGCATTTAGGATTACCACCATATGACTTGAACACAGCATATGTGGAGATCACTGACCAATTCTTGAGGTTGACAATAAAACAATATTCTCCATCAAATCATGTTCCCATCCCACCAAATGAACAAGTTAAAACAGAAAAAGTGCAGCGGTGTTAAAATATGCGCACTTCTTTTCTTACATACAGTAAAGCAACAGAAAAAGAGAGAGAGCGCTCACTCCACTTTCACCATTGTGGCCAAATTTGTTGAGCACCCTCCGGACAACAGTTAAATTCATGGATAACACAGAAGTCCTACCCCAATCAGTAGTGTTTTTTCAATTCAGTCCACTGTGATGATAACTCCTGCCGGATTGTGAAAATGACCACATTTGAAACCCTACGATGTTTTTATATTGCTAGAAAGTCAAATTTTACAGTTTGGTAATATAATCTTTGTCCTCATATATATGTGATAAATTGCTAATACCTTGAACCTGAGGATATAGGACCCCCTACCCCCCAAAACACCCCCATATTACAACACCAAACAATACAGATTATTTTTTTGTTTTGTTTTTCTTGGTTTTTGTCTAACAGCTATACTTAAGGTTTATATGTCTTTTCATTTTAAAACTGTTGTCAGCACTACGGAGACAAAAAAAGAAGAGTTGTGCTATTATTAGTTACAGGATCATGTGTCTAAAGACTTGTTACAGATTAAAGTAGCTCTTCAGACCTGGATATACACAGCCTTATGCGCGGGCACGTTGTATTTGAGTTTTGAAGCATGTTGTCTTTATGTTTTGGTTTACCTTGCATATGTTAGAATGGCACACTTACTAACCAATATGACACACCATGTACACAGTGTGTAAGGGTTAAAAGGGCTTGTAATCATGGATACTTGGAATAAAGGTAGCTTTTGAAAACGGAGTAGGATGGTTTCTTTTCATATCAGATTGGATAACCTGTTTCTTTCCACTTGTTTTTGATGGCAATTGGCAGCATAAGCATGGAAATCTGGTCTTTGGTAATATTCTGTAATTTACTTTTGCTCTACTTGGAGGAAATATGAGAGGGGCACTCTAAGGCCAGGGGTAAGGGGGGGCTGTATGGTTTGGGCCTTTCACCTGTAAAAATGCTTTTCTAGTCCTTCGAGCTAGTTGGCAGATCGGAAACCTCACTCTTGTGGAAACAACTTGCACTTACTTTGGGATTTAAGTGACCTAATCTGTCAGGATAAACAAGGGATATTCCCAAGACAGGTGGTGCTACTGTTATATACACACACACAGACACGCATGCAGGCAAACAAACACACACAGACACACACACACACACACACACACACACACACACACACACACACACACACACACACACACACACACACACACACACACACACACACACACACACACACACACACACACACACACACACACACACACACACACACACGTGTGTGGATTCTGAGCCAGAGTTGAGCAAAGGGGAGCATGCTGCTCTACACAGTTGGTGGGGAAAATAAAAAGTCATGTTGAAAATAGACGAGGCTTCTAAGGCTTTACACACAACTTGCACATTTTAACTTTGTTTTGAAATATTTTAGCTGGTTTAGTGGTTCCCATAGCTTTCCAGTGACTGTAGCCATATAAGATGCAAATCTATAGAACATACATTACTGGAATGCTAGTTGAAAATGTACTATCATAAAGCATAGAGGAGAGATTTGATTTAATTGCTGAACTAAAATTGCCATAGGATTGTTTAGAAATGTTGGTTTGTTCTCATCCATTGTAGGCAAGTCGATATAAAAATCCAGCATAAAATAGTTTCAAAGTTCCTGAAAGTGCTTTTTTTTTTTATTAATTCCCCCCCCCCCCCGGTTTTTTATCCCATTTTTAACACCCATTAGTGCTAATTCAATTTATGTATCCTGGTTGCTACTCCACCCTCTGCCGATCTGGGGAGAGCCGAAACTGGCTCCATGCTTCCTCCGAGACATGGGCAGTTAGCCAGCCGCTTCTTTTCACCTGACAGGGGAAGCTTCACCGGTAGGACATAACACGTGGGAGGTTCACGCTATTCCAACCAGTTCCCCTCCCTCTGAACATGCGCCCTTAACGACCAGAGGAGGAACCACATTAGACCTGAAAGTGCTTTTTGCCGTTTTAGGGAACTTACTTTTTTTTTTAATGTTGCAGTTTGCTAATGTGTATGAGGCCTTAGTGTGACAGAGGTTTTGAAAATCCACAAAGCAAGTGCATCATATTGCCCTGCACTCCTATTCATACAGTCAAGTAGCCTAAAAGAGTATCGATTGCACAGGAATAGATGCCAAAAATAGTAAAAGCATTGTTTAAGACCAAACCAGTGAGGGCATCAATGAAGAAATAACTGCAGTAACAATAAAAGCCTCTCCCTAGTTGCTTGGCAGTGTATAACGCACAGAGCTGAATTACAAAAAACACACAAGACAGAGGTCAAGAGGAGCTTACCGCCCTTGGCAGCAAATGGTACTGATTGCACTCTCCTCTTTACCTATCTGTTTCACACAAAAATATACTATAATATAAATATAATCTATTATATTTAAAAAAGAAAAAGGGAGAAACATTGAGACAGAACCACTGCGGTAGCAAAATACTCTGGCTAGTTTGTTAGGAATGCTACTATTGTTTAAACAATTGCTTCTCCCATTTCTTGGAATGCTCACTCAACAACATTTAACGGGTAATCTCTGAAGAAAGACCCCCAAAGTTATCGGACTGCTGTACTCAAACTCTAGCCAACTGCCGATTTGTGACATGTTTCCTCGTTAGCCTCTGTCCCTGTGCCTTGATTTGCAAATCAGGCTGAATTGTCTGTTTATGTGCTCTTCATGTGGTGAGGTTTTGCTGCATGAGCGTTTGCTTTGGCCATGCGGTCAACCCGCCAGACAGCGCCATCAAAAACAAGGTTGTTTGTGCATCACGAATTCCTCTGCTTCAGTCAGCCTCCCCCTACACAAACTAAAGGTGTGTTTGACTGGAAAGAACCTCTAATAGGCTAGCTTTTGAGTGATTGGAGACTAAGGCTTTTCTGTGTCCATGTAGGTTATGGGCCGGTGAGAATTAACTCCTTACTATATGGGAATGAATGGTCAATTTATGCAACTGTCCCATTTTAACAACCTGGCATACCACAAGTATTGTTTTTCAAGTCCATATCTACATTATGATAGTAATGACATCTCCGTAGTATAAGTGTAATGTTACAGTAACATCACAGATATTACAAAATAAAGAAATTTGGACAGATTAACATTTTAATCCGTTCTACCCAAAACTAACCCTTACAGCTATAAGTATCAATATTTTCTCTTATGAGCGATATTGGCGACACTATTTTCACCTAAGTTGTTTTTTGTTGTTTTCGTTTTTGAAAGATACTTACACTTACATGTGCTACATTAAGAGCATTTGCACTAGACTGCAATGAAGGAATGTTTTCGAAATAAGACACTAAGTAAAAGTAAAAAAAAAAAAAAAAGAAGAAACATCTACAGACATTGGTCCAACTGTACTATGGCAGTTTTCAAATCATCAGAACAAAAAGCATGCTGAGAGAGAGATGAGGGCGGGGTGTTAGAGAGACTATGGCTGAAAGTTAGAGAAACAGAGAGAGAGAGAGAGATGAGGGCAGGGTGTTAGAGAGACTATGGCTGAAAGTTAGAGAAACAGAGAGAGAGAGAGAGAGAGAGAGAGAGAGAGAGAGAGAGAGAGAGAGAGAGAGAGAGAGAGAGAGAGAGAGAGAGATGGCACTCAGATGAAGATGGGCTGGGAACAATGATTACAGGGGAATACCTCTTCATTTAACAATCTATAGGTTATTTGTATCAATACTTGTGAGTTTGAACAACTGTCTGGGAAAGCCAGAAAGAAGCCCTGACAACATCAAGATATAAAACCTGGAGCTGGAATACGTGATGGAATAAGCTGGGGGATTTTCCTATAGGGCAACTGAATTTTTGTGGCCCAGAAATGCTGATGTTAAAATAGAATAAAGATACAATAAAGCTCTGTGTGGTATTAAAGCACAAAGAAACAATGTGCGGAGCCACAAAATCAGTCCTCCATTCACTGTCTATGAAACAGCTCCAGATTGTACAAGTGAATGACATTTCAGGTTTCAGCTCTGTTGTTTTGGTCTTATTTTGGACTGTAGATTAGGAATAACACATAGGAACCCTAAAATCAATCGGTATTCCCTTGAAGTACCTTAGTTAGTGGAGACCAACTCCATTGTGCAAAGATGAAAGACAAGAGCAAGAAAGAGTAAGCAAGGGACAGACAGACAATGAGAACATGCAAGATACAGACTTTTAAATAGGCAGTAGTTAACGCTGAAGCATACGTCAAATTAATACAAAAATTAAAAAATACAAAATGCACGCACACACACGCACACACACCTACAAAAAACAGTATATATCAGAATAAAACTCTACAAAGAACTATATATCATATCAGTTATGTAACAATTATCGCCAGTCATTGTTTCCTTTTCTATTGTTGCATCGTCACAAGTGTTTGGTTCTCAGTATGGCAGATTTAGAAAAGCCAAAAGTACCTAGAAAGGAGACAGGGCCACAGACGCACAGAAAGGAGACAGGGCCACAGACGCACGGGACAAATATTGACGGGGGTCCAGAGGCCAGGTGGTGGAAGTGGGGGGAGCCATGGGGCCCCGAAGGGTTTAGGGGTGTTATATCAAGGCTAATTTGGGAGATATATAACGAATTCATCACCAGTGATTAATTTTGTCATCAATTTGAGGGTTTTTCTGTTGCAAGGACGTTGGGTTGAGACTGGGGTAGGAGCAACTCTTCTTAGGTGCTGAAGTACACTGCAGAGAGAAAGAACAGAGGAGTGGTGATGATGATGCAAATAGGAGTCAAATGCATAACGTCTACAAAGTGGCCCAGTGAGAAACCCAGTCAGAAAAGTACAGTGCACCAGTCAAAACATTCCCACATCAAATGCTCAATCGAGAATCAAAGTAGAGCTCCTCCTATCGAATCAAAATTTTCCATCTGCTGGCTTTGTTATATTTATTTAGTTAAAATGAACACATTTTTGCTCTCAAACTGATGTCTCTCAGTTCTGCGTGACAGTCCACGTCTGGCATAATTCACGCTTTAGGCTAGCCGTATTATTACAGACAGTGTGTGTATTTATTTTTCACTGTGAGAAAATATACTTGAAGTGTGAGAAGTATGTGAGAAGTGTCAATTGCGTCTCATGGTCAATGCAAGAGTTGGCAGACCTGTCAAGTTGTATTCATCACTTTTGCGCATGTCACACAGCTGTTCAATGATATGCTCTTGGTACATAAACACCAGATCATATTAAATCACAGCCCATGTAAACACCAGATCATATTAAATCACATCCCATGTAAACAGTTGACCTGACCTAAAAAAAAAAAAAAAAAAAAAAAAAACCTAAGCTAAACTTTTACCACTATTCCTTCAGAAGTTGTAGGTGTCATAGACTGTGTTGCATAGTTGATTGCTGTATTGCTGACAAAAATGTGTTATTGTAAGTCGCTTTGGATAAAAGCGTCTGCCAAATGACGTAATGTAATGTAAATGTAATGTAACCTGAAATCTTCAAATCCATTGATTTCAATCAGATTGAGGAAAAAGTGTGCATGTCAACGCAGCTACTGGTGCACCCAGAAGCGTCATGCCCATTGTGATTTTTGAGAGATGTTTTTTTTTCATAATATCATTTCATTACTATGGATTTTATAAGGTGTAGTTATGATCATTTTATATAAAGAGTCAAACGTATATGTCTAATTATGTCATTATGTCAGATCATACCTAACCAAAAAACACACACCCGTCCTGCTGATAATGGTTTCTCCCAAAAGACTGTCGGGTCCATCTGGCTTTCTCTGTCACTAGCGCTTCCAGTGCTACGTAGCAAAGCCACCCAGCCACCCACACGTCACAGCACAGAGCTGACAGCAGTGTTTTTCTGCTTAACTGGTCAGTATAGTGCATCAATCCCATTTTCAAACATTTGAAAATGAAATGCTGTTAGTTAGGCACAGTTTGCATAGCAAGTTAGTTGGCTACTTGTACCAAGCTAAGGCAGCTAAGGTTAGCACTGCATTGTAATGTTAGCATCTTACCCTCAGGCTCTTTGTTATGTTCGTCTCAGGACTTCACTGTAGTAAAAGCCCTCTCATGGACCATACGATTTTCGTTAGACAATCTGTGTTGGGCATTAAACTCACCTTATTTCTGCACTTTGAAGTCACAGGTAGGGTCGGGTGGGGCAAACTAATTATATCGGAAGTCTAGTTGTGGGGAAAAGTGAGCGGTTGTTCTTTTTTAAAGACAAAGTTTGACGAGAATCACAGAGTTGCCTGGAAACAGAGTCCAGACGCATGCACACTGCGTCTGGACTGCAATGCATTTTAGACAGACCACCACCGTTCACTTTTCCCTGCAACTAGGCTTCCGATATAATTAGTTTGCCCCACCCGACCCTACCTGTGACTTCAAAGTGCAGAAATAAGGTGAGTTTAATGCCCGACACAGATTGTCTAACGAAAATCGTATGGTCCATGAGAGGGCTTTTACTACAGTGAAGTCCTGAGACGAACATAGAAAGAGCCTGAGGGTAAGTTAGCATCCCTCATGTTGTTTACACATGTCATGCCAGCTTGTGGTAGCATAGCATCCATTCGATGGTAAATGAGAGCTGTGTGAGTGTTATGCATTGTGTTATGGCCGTGAGCTGCAGCTGATAGTTGTTGTTTTTTCACCACCACTCTATCACACAGGTTATATTGTAGGCTAGTTAGCAAAACACTGAATTCCATTTGATGTCTCCACTCCAGCCAGGTCAAAATGCAAAGAAACATATCATCATTCTTTAAAAAAAGAATAGAAAGTCCTCCCAGCCCTGTCTTCAGTGAAGAGGACATAGAGGTTGATGCAAGCGGTAGTGATAGACTATTTTTCCTTCATTGTAATGCACGCAGATTTAATTTAAAGATGTGTTCCTTCCTAAATATGACCATCAGAACAGCCCATGACTCCCATCCCTATCCCCATTGAAGAGGACCTTGAGGTGGATGCAAGTGGTAGGATATCTTCTTAGGTGAGATTTGGTGATAGGCTATTTTCCCTTCATTGAAATGCATGCAGATTTAATTTTAAGATTTGATGTTACACCTGCTCAGTCTGTTAATTTAAAATGAGATATTCCTCTAAATCTGGCTTCCAACCCCCCAAAATTTCAGTGCCGCCCGCAGCCCCCTCAGATTGTTTGCTTGCATGATGCCCCTGGATGCACCTTTTGTTCTGTTCATTTGTTTAATGTTTGTGTTGTCTAGTTATTTTCCCGTAGTTTTAGTTAATAAATTATTGTTTTAACTTTTATATGACTCCCCTCATTTGTTACTTCTTTGAGCCGGGTTGTAACATATGAGGGGAGTCATAAACAAAACTAAAAGTTAAAATAGTAATTTATTCACTAAAACTAAGGGAACATAACTAGACAACACAAACTACATGAAACAAACGAAACAGAACAAAAGGTGCATCGGTGAGGAGGGAGAGAGACTCAATGTTCTGAAGGTCTTCTTAAGCCCAATGAATGTACCGGGCCCAGGAGCACCCAATCAGCCCAACACCAGGCTGCTTGCTGCAAGGCAAGGTCAGGAGAGTGGGCGGTATTTTATTAAAGAAAGTGTAATGACCAAAATAGTCATACATTATGTTATTGTGTTACTTATGGTTGGAATTCTATTGAAAATAAATTATTACCCTTTTTGCTGGGGACACCCTGGAACCCCCTCAAGGACCCCTGAGAGTCCCCGGACCCCACTTTGAGAACCACTGGCATATACCCTCATTTGATATACATATAAAACAATCATTGACCCTTACCAATAATGACGATGAGGACAATCAGGCATATCACACCCAGGATAATCATCATCTAAAGACAGTGGAAAGCAATTGTTAGAAAAGGACTAACATCTGGGATTGCTGTAAGCATTTCAATAAATGTCATTTGTATCATAGGTAGATAATCTCCAATTCACTATAACCATAGTTATAGTTATAGTTATGCTGTAACATTTCATTCCTGAAAGCACAAATAACCATCAACCAGGGCAAAGGCAACCTGGGTGATGTCAGAGGCAGTTTAGCCCAGAGAAGCTCTGATTGTCAGTATCACATTAAAATGTTCCCTACGGTATCTCTATTAGTATGACTCATGTCCACACAGTGTGAGATGGTCCACTGCCAGCTAACCCTACAGTTAAATACATCACGGCTGGTTCAAACTCTAGTGCTGTCACAATATTTGGCATCATTCCATAGTGGAAGAGGAAGAGGAGTGCTGGATTTTGTCATCTAGTGACATCACTGACTAAGTACATCATGCTGTTATGTAGAATTTCTACACAAACAAAAAATGAGACTTTCAATGATAAAATACAAACAACCAACAATATTGATAATGCGATGTCCTAAAATGCAATACTTAATAAGGCCTTTGTGTGTCCTCACCTTGGCATTCTTCCACCAGTATTTATTCTTCAGTTTTGCAGCACTGGTCTCAAACTGAGAGGCTCCAGCCTGCAGGGCATCGGCCCTATCATCCAGTTCTGACAGTTTCTGATCACGCTCCAGAACCTTATCAACGTTTACACGCATGATGTCCACCACCTGGGGAGAGACATGCAGAGAGGTGACAGAGAGAAGCAGTGCATTCAGCTATCAACTCTCTGCAAAGCTCCAGCAGAACGCTGCCTGACCCTTTTATATACAGTATGTGTTGCTTTGTAAGTTAAGACAGCTGGTCCAACACAATGGCTACACATTTTTTAAATAATAATCTCAAAATATGCCGCACCAATTCTGCAGATTCTGAGGATTAGTTAGGTAAAACCCTCCCAAGTTTAGGAAGGCCCTCCCATATTTCACATTTTTCTTCCATTTTCTCCCCAATTGTACCCGATCATTGCTCCACCCCCTCTGCCGATCTGGGGAGAGTTGTAGACTAGCACATGCTTCCTCCGATACATGTGCAGTCACCAGCGCTTCTTTTCACCTGACAGCGAGGAGTTTGACTGGCAGGACGTAGCGTATGGGAGGATCACGTTATTCCCCCAGCATTTTGGAGGTTGACTCACACCAATTGCAAAACTACCAAATCAGACATTTTATAACTACAATAGGCTACTGCCATCCAAACTCAAAGCTGAAGAATGCCAGGCTGCCAGCGTTTAGAGTGTAGGCTACCGTTCTCAGTTGCATGGAGCGCATATTTTACACCAAACTTCAGAAATCTGTCAGTTTAATGCTGCCTTCCTTGTCGGCAGCGATACAAGCCTAGAACAATAAACGGCTAATTACGATTTATGGATCGTTAGGAGAGACTGTTCAATACATTCAATTCAACATAAAAGCACCACCTATCTCCATAAAATATCCACCTTTAGCCGACTGGATTGCCTGTCATTCTTTTGCGCACGGTGCGTCTGTCCACCCGATTTGGCTGCTGTCTCCCCATTCAATCAGCGTTATCAGCATCTTATCACTCCATTCATATCGGCCAGTACGCGTTGTCGGATAATTAATAATTAATGGACTATTTTGGGTGACATGCAGCACACTCTCCCGTTGTCGGACCATATTTCAATTACAAACTTGCTCTCCTCCTCTCCCCATGTGCTCCCACGGCTCATTTCTCATGATTCCTCTGATAATAGCTTGTTGAAACTTCCTGTATTTGGTCCTAAAGTCCGAACTATCAAAAAAATGCTTTCACACTGCAAGCGAACTGCACCATGGTCCAGCTTGGTCCGGACCGAGACCACCTCTTTTCATCGGACAAAGGACCGGGCATTTGGTCCGCACCGTGGTCCGGGGGAGGTTTCACACCTGCCATTTTGGTCCGGATCAAACTGGAAAGTCCGAAAGTCCGGACCAAACGAGGTAGGTGTGAAAGCACCCTTAGACAAACCCAATTCAAATCCATTCTTAACCAAGAAATATTGTTTTGCTATTGTTTTGATGTGAGCAGGCAGAAAGGACTTGGTTACCAGTAGGTGACTCCTGAACAACGTTAAAAACATCTACATCAGAGCCCGATAACATGTGACTTTTGGGTTAAGCAGGACGTGGACTCACCTCGTCCACCTGTGCCTGCGTCTGTTGCAGGCGACGGTTGCTGGTGAGGTTGGGAGGCTGGTTCCCATCTGCAGGGGCACCAGCGGCTGGGGCAGACCTGACAAGGAAAACACAAATACGTAGCAGTTATATATATAACATACCCATAGGCGATTGTAGGCTTTCCAAACAGGGGTTGCACCAGCAAGAAGATAATAATACTCCGACAGGGGTTTATCTAGGGGGGGCTTGTGCCCCCCCTGGACAAAGAAATTTTGTAAATTTTAAAGTAAAATGCATTAATCTGGTGCACTGACTCTGAGAGCAAAATGAAGAGGCTAGTAGAATAGATATGATATAACTTGTCGCAGAACATCAATTTTGGTTTATTTGGTAAAAGTGGAACTGTATTCCTTCTGGTTTTTCTTCATTGTTCATGATTTTGTGGAAAGCATTCACTAAAGAGTCTATAGTGAATGCTGCTATTAACTTGTGTTTACTTTTGCTACTAAACCAACATCAGGACATCCAAGCAAGTTCTGACAGAGAGCAATTCCATTGGACCCATTGGACAAACACATTTGCATATCCCCCAGCATGCATTGTTCCTTCCAAACTTTTGACCACAAAGTAAAGTAACCACATTAAATAAGTGGTGAGTGGAAATAATCATTAGCCTATTCTTAGTTAAACATGCAGTTTTGGAACATTCAATATAGACAAATAAAAAAATAGACTATGACTCGACACCCTAAGTCACACATGGGACAAAATACGGCCCGCGGGCCGCATGCGGCCCTCGGGCGCCACCTTTTTTACAGTGCACCTGAACGCAACATGCAAGATACCATTTGTCCAAATGTTCATGTCATTCTGGCCAATACTCCACTTCTGTTATTGCATTTCAGTCTGGAATATGGAATATCTTTCAATAATCTTTATGACTAAAAGGCTACATTGAAGTAGAAATTTAAATAATTAACTCATTGGTTTTGGATTTATTTAGCTTCAAGAGTGCATTTTTGTTCGTGTGACCCTCAACACAGGCTTTGATCATCCCGGGCCACTTACTGATACTTATGCTTAAATTAACCCACTCATATTCTGGTTTATTTCAAGAAAAACATTTCGGCTAGTGGAAATTCTAATTGGCTGGTAACTTTAAAATCTAGCAGCCATATTGGCAGCTGGTAAAAAAAGTAAATTTCAAGCCCTGAGAGCAGGTGGTGACATAGGAGTGAGTGAGAAAAGCATCAAATATATTGGTGGTTAACACGTTCACTGCCAATGACGTATTAATACGTCAAAAATAATCCAACGGTTGACTGCCAATGACGTATTAATACGTCAAAAAAATGAAAAAAAAAATTTTGACCGTGGGATGTGCATCTAACCCTTTTACATCTCTTATATAATTATTGGAGCCACCGAACGTTTACAACCCATTCCACCGACCCACTAAGTGGCGACAGTGCTCTCCTGACTAGAGGAAGGCAAGCAAAAAGCAGCCATTCTCATGAAAATGGATGGGGGAAAACGCTTTCGTTTTCGCGCTGATTGCTGGCGATGCGGGATTGCAAATTTGCATAATAGATTACAGGTGGAACACACTTTGAAACACGCAGCATAAATATGACCAGAATCGCAAAAGCTTCTCTCAACCAAAACTCCAAGAAGCGAGCGAGTCCATCCAGACTTCCTCAAACAGCGGCCGCGCAGACAGGCAGCAGCAGCAGCAAAGCAGTGAGACTGGTGACAAGCTTGTGACGGCCGCTGCAGCCAAGAAGAACGCCCACGGAGGGAGGAGTTGGAAGCAGAGGGGGGTTTCCTGCTGTTATGGAGGAAATTACTGTTCAAAACTATTGTTTAGATGTCTGACGTCTTACTGATGCCAAAAATGAATGGTTAAAGTGACTGTTCTATCGAATTTCACAAAAAGCCGTTTATCTCTGAATAATTTTTCTGACGCTGAAACCATGCTGTATTCAACTGCTAATGCTTACATAACTACTAACTCTACAAACTAACTCTTTTAGACAGAGAAAGCACACATTCTATTAGTTCTTTTGAGATATTGTGTGTTCACAAAATCTTAGCAGAAAAGAATCCTCGGGTCTTGAAAGATGAGCCAGAATCCTCAAAAAACCCCTCTGGCAGAAGCTAACTACAGTAAAAAAAAAATGTCTGGCAGTGAATGTGTTAAGACTGAATAATGACATCACAACTGTTAATTTAAAATTAGTTATTCCTCTAAACCTGCCTTCAAATGCCCCAAATTTTTCGCGCTGGTGCCGTTCGGCCTTAGCAAAACCTGGTAGCGAGGACATTTTTTGTGGCCCTCTCTATCATCAAAGTTGCCCATCCATGGGTTACGGCATGAAAAATATTTGTTCGGCCCCCGGCAACAATCTGTGCCCCCCCATGAAAAATAGTTGCCCACCCCTGCCCTAAGTGATACACACATGTTATGAGAGTGGTATATATACCCATCACACTAATATCCGTTTCAGTGTAGAATGCTTAGTTCCTTGCTCTGCTCTGCCCTCTGCAACGGACAAACAACCATGTCCTACCGGTGCGGGAAAAGGAGGGGGCGCTATTTTGGTTTGTTTGTTGTTGTTTTGTGAGGGCTACAGAGCGCCCTAGCCGAACTGGCGCCCCAGGCAGGAGGCTATTTCGCCTGTAGTGTGAGCCGGCCCTCATCAACTATCGTTTATATGTCAACATAAAATAAAAAATAATCTGGCCACTAGGGGTTGCACGTGCATCCGGTGCACCAACGTACAATCGCCTATGAACATACCAACCAAGAAAAGGCTTAAAAAGCTGCAATAACACACCACTATAGGCAGAATGAATGAGGCAGGCAATTAAATATTTATTTTTATTTTTAGGCTATTTCTATTTCACAGCATTTATCTTTGAAGTCTGCCTCATACTTTATCTTTTTTCTCTCTCCATATTTTTTTCTGGTTGGACACACAAAAAGAAGAAAATTCAGCAGTTCATGTATTCACCGCTTTTGGCATATTTCAGATGTGTAATGTGCTCATAAATAATGAGGATGTAAATTTAAAATCTTACAGTGTGTGAGTGAAGTTATGTTTGTTCACATCAGTCTCAGTCCAAAGATCATAATGGCATAGCAAGATTACTGAGTGGGTCACTCGTTGTCTTTTTTGTTTGATTTCTAGAAAAGTTGGCCGAAGTGTTCGGAGGCATAAAACTTCACGGTAACCCTTTATAATAACTATACACTATAAAGCATTAATAAAGCATTAGTAAATACTTGATTCCCCATGAACTCATCATTTATAAAGCATTAAGCTGTGTTCACATCGAGATATTTATTTTTCGCTCTGTCGCTCGATTCAACCCTTTGGAATCGCTCTGTCGCTGTGTTTAAATCGCTCGTCAACAGGCACACGAATTGACGGACATCTGGGGGCTATAACGTTACGCAATGTCATGATGTTTGTCCACTACGAGCCACCGTAGTTGTCTACAAGCTAAACCTATCAGCGTGCTCCTAACGCGAGCTCTATACCGGTAGTACAGACTTCACTTCATGTCAGCTTGTCAATCAGTTGTCAATGCGGTTTGTTGCCACACAATAAACCAGCGGTTTGTTCCAAGCTAGTGTGATCCTTGACTCACTCTCACACGGCAGCCAATCAGCGTTGAACAGTGAGCAACTGATGCCAGCGAAATTTCGCTCGAGTTGGGATATTTCATTTCGGGCGACGAGCAAATTTTCGCCCTATCGCTCTGTCTCTGTCGCTTGGACGCCCAGCGATTTTTCTCCCGGGCGAATATCAATCGCTCGTTTGCATTGACTTTGTATGTAAACTTGATGCCAGCGAAAAACTTTTAATATGTCGGTGTGAACGCACCTTCATTCATACATTATTAAGCATTAGTAAGTAAGTCATAAACACAGTTATAAACATTTGATTCCCGATTAATAACCTAATCTGTAATGTGTTTAATGATTGTATTCTCATACTTTGTAAATGATAGATTCACCATTTATAAATAAGTATTATATCAATTACAAACCGTTGTTAATGGTTCTTAAGATCATTTAGAAAGTGTAAGTAAAGTAATAATGATCACTTTTCAAACTGAAACCCCCCCAATTCTCCTATTTCCCCCCAAAAAAAGAAACTCACAGTTGATCTCAAGTGAACTGCCCCATCCGCAAACCCTTAGGGGAGTAACCCCATGGATAAATAATTATTACACCGTTGACAAACCTATAAAAATACACAAAAATGTCAATTTCACCCACTTCTCGAGGTCCTAGAGACTCATGGATGGTTTCGTTCGAAAGCCCATGCTCACTTCTTGGATAAGCGATGAGTTATTCAAGAAAACCTCCTATTGGCTCTTTAGAAGGCTCTGGGAGGCTTAATTTGCATTTTTGTCCCATCATGCAATTCTGACCCTCTTAGAGACACAAAACCCTGAGTGAAATATACATCTCTCAGAATCACCCCCCTGGCCATTTGGGCATTCAGACATCTGCCTCCATTGGTCAAGGTCAGCCGAGACCTTCTATTGAAAATTGAAAATTATCTAATTTATTAAATGCTTTATAAGGCATAGAGAGTCCTCACTTTAGATGGGCTCACACAAAATACTTAAGTAATGACTAGTAACTACCTTAATTAATCATGGGTTTGAGTATAAATAAGTGTTTATAAACTATCTATTAACACTCACTAACCATGTCTAAATCATGTGTACAAATGTACACAAAAATGTACATACATATAAATAGTTGTTTAATCATTTACTTACACTTTCTAAATGATCTTATGAACCATTAACAACTCCTAAATAGATGGTTTGTAATTGATATAATACCTATTTAGAAATGGTGAATCTATCATTGACAAAGTATGAGAATACAATCATTAAACACATTAGAGATTAGGTTATTAATCAGGAATAAAACGTTTATAACTGTGTTACTAATGCTTAGCGATGTATGAATAATGCTTTATAAATGATTAATTAAGTATTTACTAATGCTTTATTAATGCTTTATAGTGTATAGGTATTATAAAGTGTTACCAACTTCACGAATGTATGAATACTGATTTATGTTGTTTGGTCTTAAATATTTCTGACAGTATCCCCACAGGTGTCCGTGTACCTTGTCCGACTCCTACACAGACTGTTGCATGACGGTATTATTATTCGATAGAGGGCATTCAAACGCAAGATGTGGGATTCTATGCTGCAGATATTTAATAAGCAAACTTCCACACTGTCACTGCTGAAGTGTCCTTGAGCAAGACCTTGACTCCAGAGCTGCAGGTACACAGCAAATTGGGCCATGTTTTGCAGCTAACAAGCGTTGGTTGGAGAGCTGCCTGTCCTCTCATAGCACTGATATGGCTTTGGGCCAGGTGTTCAAATCTATATCTTAAAGCGTTAAAATTGCCTCTGATGGGTGTGGACTTATATAACCACTGGCACAGTGTTGCTTTTCACACTCTTAAGTCAAATTAACGCTGATGTTTTTGCTGTGTAGCCAACCCTGCACTGTCACTGTCACTGTGACCTCTCTGCATGCTGTGGCCCTGCACTGTCACTGTGACCTCTCTGCATGCTGTGACCCTGCACTGTCACTGTGACCTCTCTGCATGCTGTGACCCTGCACTGTCACTGTGACCTCTCTGCATGCTGTGACCCTGCACTGTCACTGTGACCTCTCTGCATGCTGTGACCCTGCACTGTCACTGTGACCTCTCTGCATGCTGTGACCCTGCACTGTCACTGTGACCTCTCTGCATGCTGTGACCCTGCACTGTCACTGTGACCTCTCTGCATGCTGTGACCCTGCACTGTCACTGTGACCTCTCTGCATGCTGTGACCCTGCACTGTCACTGTGACCTCTCTGCATGCTGTGACCCTGCACTGTCACTGTGACCTCCCTGCATGCGGAAGGGAGCAAACCAACAAAACTGGAGCATCAACAGTGCGTCGGTTTTGTGATTGCATCTAAACTCTAGTGGCTGTCAGAATGTAATGATTAATAATTTCAGAAACAGCCTGAAAATGCATCCTCTACAGTACTTAACAACACAATTTCTACATTTTACACAAAAGATTAGATGCTTTCTACAACGAAATGATTAAAATGTTAAATGTCTGTGGAGTTATGCTGTGATCTGAACAGTATAGTGGGAGATACAGGAGAATGTTATGAGACATGCCAGTGTCAGTGGTATAGTGATGGCTATGCTCAAGATCGAAAGCCAAAAATAATTAACATTTCATTGGTTAACTACAGAGTCATAGAACAGACTGCCAATGAAGATGCCTATATTAACCAAACCTATACGCTTTCTGCTTAATGCCGGTAAAGACTGCTCTGCCAAACACATTTAAGGGTCAGTATTGAGAATTTGGTCTAAAATCCGAATCGGAATCAGTTCCAATTTGCAGGATTTGTAAGATTTGTATGGCTCCAAGACAAATAAGTCCAGCTGTCGCTGCTGGAAACGACAGTCAGGATGAATACATTTCCTCACAAAATGAATCCAAATGATTGTTGATTTGTCATGTCATACTGTACCTCCCAGTCTTTTTGATGCACTTTGCCTCGATAATGAAGCTTCAGTAAGGGACTTAACTGAAGGTGTGATTCACCATTGGAAACGGAAAGCTCTGTGAAAAATGCCTCCCTGTCTGCTCTGTGCAACAGAAAGACAAATGCGCCAGAAATATATAACTGCCTATAACAAAAGTAGAGAAACACTTGAATGTGCAATTGATTACCTAAGAATTGCAGTGATTCTGTCGTGGAAAAAGACATACTTTTTTATATTTTATACCAAGAGTCCATGTCGGTCAAATGAACCGCCTAACTATAATAGGCAGAAGCCTATTATAACTTGTGCAGACAAGACTGGTGATTGAATCAAAAACAGAGCACAATGTTGTGTAACGGCTGGGCCTATAAATAAATAGACTGGGCATATAGATTCTTATTTACTAAAAACGTGTATTATATTACTATAAAGCTATTATTTGATCATTAGTGTAGGCTATTTTCTTTGTTTTTCCAACATTACAGAAGGAAATGCATTTTGTTATGTGTTTTCCTATACCTGAAATGCAAGAGGCTGTAGTTGTATTATCTGAACATTCCTGGGATTGATAGACATTTTTAAGATCCCATCCCAACCTGCAAGCACCTTACAGTACATGTGCTACTACACATGTTGAGTTACCTGCAAGCACTTTACAGTACATGTGCTACTACACATGTTGAGTTACCTGCAAGCACTTTACAGTACATGTGCTACTACACATGTTGAGTTACCTGCAAGCACCTTACAGTACATGTGCTACTACACATGTTGAGTTACCTGCAAGCACTTTACAGTACATGTGCTACTACACATGTTGAGTTACCTGCAAGCACTTTACAGTACATGTGCTACTACACATGTTGAGTTACCTGCAAGCACCTTAGAGTACATGTGCTACTACACATTAGAGGTGCTCCAAAAAATAGATTCTGAAAGGATCGCGATTCTTAATGCCACGATTCCTGGATCGATTCCAAACTCCCAAGAATCGATTCTTAAAATCGTAAAAAAAAAAAAAAAAAAAAGAATTACAGTGCACCTGAATGCAACATGCAAGATACCGGCTGAATAAATGTCCAAATGTTCATGTAATTTGTGTACTGTACTGCCACGGTGCCACCACCTCTTCACTTAAGAACTCAATGTATTCTTAATGTATTCCCCCCAAAATCTAGAAATCCTTCTCAAAGTCTACAGATCCCCCCCAGCCTATAAATCCATCTTATCTGAAGAACATAAGGGGGGAATTCCCCCCTAGTTTGCTAAATGAATTTAGGCCCTGACTGTAATACAGAAGTTGAATTTGAAGTTCAGCATTAATACATTTGTCATTTTTTGTCTTATATTTACCTTTGTGTGTTATTGCAATATAAAACTACATAATTGAGAATCGATTCTAGATTCTGGAATCGAGAATCGTTGGAATCAAGAATCGATTCTGGAATCGGATCGTGACCCCAGGAATCGGAATCGGATCGGATCGTGGCTTAGCCGGATCGGAGCACCCCTACTACACATGTTGAGTTACCTGCAAGCACCTTACAGTACATGTGCTACTACACATGTTGAGTTACCTGCAAGCACCTTACAGTACATGTGCTACTACACATGTTGAGTTACCTGCAAGCACTTTACAGTACATGTGCTACTACACATGTTGAGTTACCTGCAAGCACTTTACAGTACATGTGCTACTACACATGTTGAGTTACCTGCAAGCACCTTACAGTACATGTGCTACTACACATGTTGAGTTACCTGCAAGCACTTTACAGTACATGTGCTACTACACATGTTGAGTTACCTGCAAGCACCTTACAGTACATGTGCTACTACACATGTTGAGTTACCTGCAAGCACTTTACAGTACATGTGCTACTACACATGTTGAGTTACCTGCAAGCACCGTACAGTACATGTGCTACTACACATGTTGAGTTACCTGCAAGCACCTTACAGTACATGTGCTACTACACATGTTAAGTTGATTTTATTACTGGCTTCTTCTGTCTTTTCCTTTTTTGTTATTCCCAAAGGAGATTTGAATGATGTAGGCTTTTCCACATTAAAGACTATAATGAATATCTTCCCTGAAATGCAAAATAGGTACATGTGGTGTAGGTCTTTCATTGCAAGCATCATTACCACCAATACAAAGCAAACAGAAGAGTATGCTAATAAATATCAAAATAATAGGAAACACAATCTAAATTCACTTAATTTTCAACTAATTTGAAGGTTTGTTGTCTTTCAGTGGTATCATGTGACCTGCTCTGACCAAATCAGTCACATGTAGCACTAGCCCGTTTGTGTAGAAATGTGATTTTATGAAAAAATATTGATTTTGGCTGTTTTGGGGTTTCACCAGATTAGCAAAATAAAGCCTTGGCTTTCATTCTGTGTAAAGATTATTGTGAAATTAAAATGTTAAATATAGTTTTGAAGCTAATAAATGTAGAGTTACCAGCAGAACTAGCCTACCTTGTCAATCTTTGTGGTGGTTTTTCTCAAAAACATAGTTTGGAAACAGTCACGACATAAAGCGGTGACATAAAACATAAAACTCAAAATGTGTTTTGGGGTCAATGTGACTGATTTTGATAGAGCAGGTCACATATTGTGATGATATGACAATTACCAGGTAATTATATAACTGGATTACTAAACGTGACTTTACTTACTACATGAACCTTGTGATATACATTGGTATTGAAACTGATGCTTGTGATTACCGTGATATTGATTTCAAACGTATCGCCCAGCCCCAGGATACACTGATTGTTCTGCTCTCTCTCTTCTCCCCCTCCCTCCCCCATGTTCTCTCCCTTCTCTCGGTCCCATCTCACCCCCATTCTCTCAACTTCTCTCCCCCTCCCCTCCCTCTCTAATATAAGATTGTTTAATCATGTTTATTGATAGTGCTTAGCTAGACTTTAGTTAGACATATTCTCTGTAAAGCCCTCAGAGACATGCTTATATGAATTAGGGCTATACAAAAAACTTGACTCGACTTGATAAGCGTATCGTACTTGTGACTACGTTCCTGTAGTACTGTGAGACAAAACTCTGTATAAAGGTCACCTTTAAATGCACACGTGCATGCGCACCCCCCCCCCCCCCCCCCACACACATACACAACTAATCCTCAAGTGACAACAAATCCTTTAGAAATATTCTCTTGATGGTGTTGTAGGTCACTATGACTTCCAAACCAGCCCAAACACACATTATCCAATGTGATATTTCTTACAATGCATTATAATTATCCATATATGCTTCTTTTACAATTACATTGGTTGTTTGATATAGATTGCTTTTGCAACTAGCAGCCAGTAGCCACTGTTAATGCTAAAGGAATGGAAGTTACAGGCCAACGAAAATCTCTCAAAATCTTCTTTGTGTAGCAACATGACACTGTTGCCCATTAAATCCCACTCTTTTGACAAAAACAGAGCCTAAATCCTGCTACTGGTTTTGTGTGTGGTGATAACGAGAGGCCCAAGTCATTTTCACCCTATTGCCAGATCAGGCCAAACAACTAACTGAATATCACAAAAGTAACAGTAATTAACATTTGATACCAATGACATGAAAGGGCACCCGATGACAGCGCTATGTCACATAATCTGATGTGATAGAGAGTCTATAGACAGTGCTATGGTGCTCATTTGGGTCCCTGATTAGGCATAATAGAGTAGCTGCTAATAGAGCTGGCAGGTTGGGTCAGCAGGCTTTCACATTCCTCTCACTGTGACTACAACATAGACAAGAACTACGGTAACTGAGTCCACTGCCAATGTCAAATATAGGCTATGACTGCTAATCAAATCTCTTCCAAGACAGAGCCTATAAAAATAGTCTAGCCCAGTGGTTCCCCAAGTGGGGTCCAGGGACCTCTGAGAGCCTTGGTTTATGGGGTCACTAGTAAATTAAACAATAGTTTAATTTAGCTATCATTTCACTTATTAGAGGTTAAACCAAGAAGGAAATGTGTTGACTATGTTGATCATAGTAGTAACTGACCCCAACCCACCTACAGTATAGAGTATAGACAGCTATGCTATTAAAAATTAACAAAAATACCCTCAGATGGCAGATGGGCTTCCTTTGAACAAAACCTTTTCAAATGGGGGGTCCCCAGCCCACGGGTTTAATGCGTTTCTGTTTGGGTGGTCACCGACATGAAAAGGCTCGCTGTGTCTTTCAGCACTGGACAGCGAGGTTTCAGCACTGGACAGCGCCACAGCAGCCACGCTCTTCCCAGTGTCACTGCCCGCTTCCCTCTGAGGCTGCTGGACTGTAACCTAACCCACACGGCTGATTATTTATTTCTGACGGTCACAAAGGGCCTATATAATGTCTTTTTAAAGACCTGATTGAGCATGACTCGACTGGGCCTGTATGGTGTGAGCCTATACGAGGGTGGGGAGGTTCCTTTGGGGAAGATTGAGACCAAATGCTGGTGACAATTTTACGTTTAGCCCCAATGAGGAAATGTCGTTGTCAACAGTTTAATAACATGTCGAAGCTTGGCTGTTTTAACCGACTGTTGCCCGCTATAGACAACCTGACAGCGACGAGGCTGTCACGGCCATCTTTCCTGAGCCTATACACTTCACACTTGCATCCTATACAGTCGAAAACAACAAGGGATGAATACAGCAATGGGAGATATACATTTTATAGCTTTTAGATGTTCTTGAAAGAGCAAATAGGCTCAAGTATAGCCTGCTATATAGCTGTTCGCCCTCGCACGAGAATCGACGACATACTGTAAGAGGCTAGGCTATCCCCACCCCCCGCTGTAGGTTACAAATATCGCGTAAACTAGCTAGGCCTATAAGCCTAATTCAGGGCTAATAATATGGCTCTATTCTTTATGAAGGCCAATGGAGGGCACCTCGAAAAGAAAAGCATTCAACGTTCAACAGGCGGTGTAAATAGGCTGTAAAAGCTTTAGAACCTCATAGGGCTTGTTCAACATGATGTCCTTGCTGCCTCTACAAATGAGCCTAATCGTTGCCTCCAGTGAAGTAACGCACGACTGGGGCCTAAAACGGGTTGGTAAATGCTAACGTTAAAACAAAATTGTATATGATGCCGTCCGACAAAATGTACATTGAATTAGCCCGTGGGCAATTTCACAGACGGCGTCCCTGTTCAAATCAAACCAGTCCAATCTGGAAAATGCGTGCGTGTCGGCTCCGGCGAAAAGCAGGAGCGGAAAGATGGAAGAGACAACAGAAACACGCCTAAAAACAACCTTTACGGCTTGAATTTTCCGTGTAAACACCGCAAATAAGGTTCATTTCCTTGACAACTATAAATCCGATGCTCTCGCCTGCTCCAAGGTTAGGCCAAAGCGTTAGCCTATACCGCTACCTTTATATTCATTATCCAGCAGATAACGTTAGATAACGGCTACTAAATTAAATTCAACATCACCATAGTAACGTTAACGACATGGCATTCTTACACCAGCCTACAATAACCTCTATAACCTCACTATCTTTACGCCAAAACCCCACGACCCATTCAGTTGACATAAATCCATGAAGAACACCTGTCACGGATACGAAATTCCAACTCATGAACGACCCAGGGCCCTAGAAAAACAAGCTGAAAGAACGTGGAACTTACATGTTTCCTGGTAGAGTAGGCTAGGCAGTAGTTCTGAAATCCCGGGACTGGAAATGTTAGCGCGTAGTAAGTGGCTGGTAGATTAAGTGGATTGCCTTCTGCGCTCCTCTCTACCCTCTGGCACCCCTTGCTAGGTTTATTGTGGCGCTTTCCTGCCTAGGAGGAGGACTCGCTTGTATTTGCCGCTGAGATAGATAATGTCCCCCTCTCTAGATAAAAGCCCTTTCCCCTTCCTATAGCTACTGTGATGCTGCACCTGCAGGCTCTTATAAAGTGCCCGGTGCCGTCGGTGTCTCTACAGTAATGAAGGTGTAATAAACAGTCGCCTGGATTAGGGGGACAAAGATGGCTCGGTGACGTCAATCGGCGAGTCTCCTGTTGAAATGGGTGGCCAGAGACACCAAAGACACCATTTTATTGATCACGATCATGGACGGGTTTTTTTTTTTGTCTACCGACGCCGTCATTGTGGTGATACATGTAGGGCAGGCTATGTTTATTTCATTATGCACCGCGCCACATGGTCACGTTGAGGTTTAAAGCGCTTGTGAGGGAGCTTATTTATTGGCAGCAAGGGTGCATGTCAACAAAATGGCGTTCTTTGAAAGGGGGTGTGGCTCGCTTCACACTAGGTGCCTATAGGTTATTATTGATTTCATAGTAATATGGCCACGGGACGTAGTAGTAATAGTAGAGGGTAAATCCACCTACAAACAGGTTACCCATCTTTTTATTTGTGAGGACTACTCACCTGTTCAGACTGGCATAAATCTCCATAAATTCATACAGTAGTAGATCATTTAAAAGGCATCAATTTGATGTAGCCTAGTTTACATGAGGATAGGTCTATAGTTGTTCTCAAGCATGGGACCAGGAGACCCCCTCTGAGGGGCTTAAAGGTCCCCAGGCAAAATAAGGGTTTCATTTAACTGTAACTCAAAAGTATTTCCACAACATAATAAAAATGAGTGTTATCATAGGTTTTACAGTCACCAATTTGATCTCCCTATGTGGCGAAAACATAGACAGTTGCACAATTTAATACTAAACTGACATCTTATATGGAAGTCCTTGGGACAAAATTTTATCAAATGGGTGTCGGTGAACTGTAGCCTATGTCTATCTTGGTATCCATGATGACAGTGTAATGTTTATGAATGCCTGTTTTAAGAAAACATAAGTTAATACTTTTCTGAAAATAAAATTGATTTTTGTTCATAGTGGTAATGGTTTGTATCATGTCATGCTTTACCCACGTTTTATTTACAGTAGCCTACCACTACATCATCAGATCATTGACTGGATTATAGTGAAGGTCCCTATTGGTTTAGTCGGCCCCGTTCTAAATAGTGGGATTTGCAGATGTTTAAATATATTTGTGTTTTATACAGTAGGCTATACCTACTGATAATGCTACACTATGACTGTGTTTATGATGGGTGAGATTTTCTGTTGTGTATATTTTTTAGCCATTAGGTATTAGGCCTATGTTGGTCAGGGTGGTAATTGACACTCAAGCAATCAAGTTAAGTCATTGCATTGTGTGACCTATAGACCCTTCTCACGGGGGCCGTTTTGTGTCGAAAAGGCAGGCGCAAGCAAAAACTTCCATGATTGGAATTTGGAAACCCTCATTAGTGTTTTGCTTGCACCTGTGTTTATTCTGCCTTTTTGACACAAAATGGCCCCCGTGAAAAGGGTCTATTGGTGCTGTTTCACAGTCACTCAAACATCCAGTGAAGGTTCCCCCGACACCCAGTATTATCTCACTACATATGAGTCCCACATGAGCAGACATCTCAAGCATCCTTCCCTGAAACCCACTATTGGCTTATGAGTCCCATAGAGATCTCATGTCCCCTAAACCCCACAGCTCATCAGGAAAATCTCAGCTCATAGTGATTTCAAACTTGCTCAGTGGAAAGTATCATCTTTTCATCCATCTCATTCAGTTGCCTATAACAACCAGATTTCATTGGTAATGATTGATTTACCTCTACTCTTGGCTCTTATCCAGGTCGTGTTGTGCAGAGCTGACTGACTCCACCACATGGTGGTGCTATAGGACAACACCCTGAAGAGGGACGTTTGATCACCTCTGTCACTATAAAAGGCCAACTGAATACAACTTAAAGTGAAATTAATTTGTTTCCATTTTGTAAATTAATGTTGTGGATAGGCTATACTGTAGTAACATGTACATACAATGCTACACTATTGACATTTTTTCCATTATCTTGAATCTTGTCCTTAAGTTCCTTGGAGATATTTAACTTAAATGCAAAAATGCTTTTTGCACATATTTCTGATTTCCTCTGCCTTTGTTTTACCTTTTTATTTAATGTGTGACATTGGATTTTAAAATGACTACACAAACAATGTTTTGTTAGTCAGACAGACATAATTTGTTGTGTGCGGTGGATGGAAGTTGTGGACCAAGTCATTGTCATGAAAGGCCTTCAGATATGCTGGTGGGAGGCCTCGAGCCATGACTTCCTCTGTAACATTACGTTGAAGAGGGACATGAAACCCCTACCACCGTGAATATTCTGCTCCATGGTCTGAGTCTAACATTACAATGTTCTGGCTCTTAACAGGGTGGCCATGTTGATACTGCTTTCAATCATAAAGAAGTGGCTGCTCATCTGGATTCTTAACGGAGGATTACAAGAAACAAAAGGAAACCCTGCAGACTCTGACGGGTTGAATTGGAGCCATACAGCCAAAAGAAGCCTTTAGAAAATGTCCATACAATCATTCATTTTGTGTCGACAGCCATACAGAATAAAAGCAGTGGGGCTAGAATTCCACATGCCCGCCACTATCACTTTTCTGTTCAATGAAGTCACTCAGATTCTCTTCACTGGGATCATTGTTGCTCTCTCCCATGTGTATCTAGTGGAAGGAGGCTTGGTGAAGGTAGTAATGCAATGAGGAGATCAGGGGAGCTTCAGCAACACTTACTTCCAGGTGTGGGCTCTTCCATGTGCTCAACGAGGACATTTCTTCTCCAAGCCTCTGGATAGGGTTTTGCCATACACATTTAATTCAAAGAAGAAGTTGCAACAGGGGAATTTTAATTTTGTTTAAAAGTGCCTTTACAGTATCCCATGAGGTATAATGCAATTCCAATGAGTTGAGACAACTGAGGTTGTCGATGATTGACTGAAAAGTTTTGTGTAGTAGACATTACCATTCTCTGTATTTTCACATACCACCAACCAACACGTATAATCTCATCATTATAGAAAAGAAACAATGAATCCAGAGTCAAGGTTATACTAACATCATGAAATCCTGTCAGTTAAGAGTGGGGATTTCATTCACAGTTGTGGTCCTATTTTGCATTTGCTCACGTTCCAACAATCACAAAAAGGTGTGTGGCAGCCAAAGCTTCGCCCAGCCACTAAAAAGCACAAACGTCTCAACAACCAAGTCCAACATCTCCTGCTTCTCAACAATGACAAATAAACTATTGCTTCTTTATGCATTTGTGCAAAACATCTCAGTGACAATTACATGAACTGACAGTAAACCCATGGGACATCACCAACTCAGAGGTCTGGTGTAAGGAGTGATATTGCACTGCTTTTCATCAAACAATCAAGGTATTACGTCAGGGCCAGACAACTGTCAGTACACCCATGACACAGGCACCCACTGTGGGGTGGAGGTGGCGCGTTCGATGGCCTCTTCAACCCCTTTCACACTCTCATCAACGTCGTTGTTGACAAGAATCACGTCAAAGAAGTGTCTATATGTGCTGAGAATGGCATCGGACTCCTTCTGGATCATCTGCAGGGATTCCGTCTAAGAGACAAAGACAGAAAGGAATTAGTGGTTGTTTGGCTGATGGTTGTTTGGCTGTTTTGGAGATGAATGCTTACTGCTTAAGTATATTCAGAAAATGAAGGAATAAGCACCTGGGCAGCTGTGTTGGTGGGCGCGATGAACACCACGAGAGGTGCAAAATCAGCAGTTCTCAAGAGTTTCAAGGTCTGCATTAAAAAGTTAGAAGATGTGATCTTAGATTGGGGAAGCACACTAGATTGAAACAAATAGCTATGCAGACAGATCTAGGCTCAATCTGATGATCTATGGATGCAAAATAAATTGTGGATGCCAACCTGCGGTTCTATATCCAGCAAAGTGATTTTGCCTTGCTCATGGATCTCCTGGATGGTCTCAATTTTGGTGCCAAACATACTTCCCTGGAAGCTGCCATATTCCAGCAGCTCGTTCCCAGAGATGCACTTGGTCATGGCTTCGTTAGAGATGAAGTAGTACTCCTGTCCGTTCTCTTCATCCTTGCGCTGGGGCCTTGTGGTGTCTGCGTAGAGACAGAGGTATTTGTAGCTCAAGTCTGGACAATTCAGAAAATGTAGCTGCTTTCTCAATTATAATTAGTAAAGATGATTAATCTACTTACGTGGTGCAGGATAGGCAAATTTCTCAGGGTATTTGGTCAGCAATGCATTTTTGATATGGCTCCTTCCTACACCAGGGGCACCTAAGTGAGGCAAAATGTAAGAATAATACAATAAAGTATATTTTAATTAAATCTGTTCACATAGGGCTGGGGTCCCCAATTACTTTTCACCAAGGGCCACATTTTGCTGAGGGCGAGGGCTGGGGGTCGAATGGCGCAAAAAATGTGGGGCATTTGAAGCCAGATTTAGAGGAATAACTCATTTTAAATTAACAGTTGTGATGTCATTATTCGGTCTTAACCACCAATATTTGATCCTTTTCTCACTCACTCCTATGTCAACACCTGCTCTCCCTGCAGGGTTTGAAATTAACTTTTTTGACCACCTGCCAATATGACTGCTAGATTTGAAAGTTACCAGCCAATTAGAATTTCCTCTAGCAAAAATGTTTTTCTTGAAATAAACCAGAATATGAGTGGGTTAATTTCAGCATAAGTATCAGTAAGTGGCCCGGGATTCCAAAAGCCTGTGTTGAGGATCACACAAGAACAAAAATGCACTCTTGAAGCTAAATAAATCCAAAACAGAGTTAATTATTTATATTTTTACTTCAATGTAGAACAGTCGTTTATTACACATAAGATTACTTACTATTCCAGACTGAAATGTTATAACAGAAGTGGAGTATTGGCCAGAATGACATGAACATGTGGACACTTATTCAGTGTTGAACAGTAATTTCTTACATTACATTTAGGCTGATTTCGTCAAGTTGATTGAAAAGAAAATGTACTCTGCACCAGTGTTTGTTTAGAGGGGGAGGGGCTCATAGCCAGGTCAATACGGAGAGCAGCGCGTATCTTGCATGTTGCGTTCAGGTGCACTGTAATTGTATTTATCTTTTGCAATTCCAGCACGGGGCTGCTATTTGGGGAACCCTGACAAAGGGGCTTAAAGTGTAAATCTGTGGTTGCAGTAAAGCACCGTCTGTTGAACCACTCTAGCTTTGCTTACATAGTGGTTCATTGTATTATAGACCTTTTTTCACTCTCATACTAATTCTCTGACCTTTTCATACAAAGACTGTCTGTTACAGCTACTGTAAACACAGGATGCACATGTATTTTGAGGCTGTAAAATAATGATGTTTATCTGTAAGGTTTTGGAACACTGGAGCAAAAATAAATTTTCTACCAAATAGTCAAAACCATCAAGAACATGTGTGGATATAAACAACTTTGGATGATCAAATAAACAACTGACTACACCTTTATGGAACTTGATCTGACTGATAAATAAGGGAACTAATAGGCTAGCATTCTTACCGATAAGCACAAGTGTTTTTCTGTTGAAGGCGGGGAGCCGGACAACCTCCTCATAGGAAATCACATCCAGCTGGTCGAAAACTGCCAAAGGGAGTTTGTTTTAGAGAAAACCCATATGAGAACAACACGGTTGAGAAAAATTCTAAGGAAACACAATTACAGTAATATACTCACTAGAGCTATGTTTGGCCAGGTACTTGTCTTTACACTTCTTCTTCTTGCCAAAGGGGCTGCAGGATTGAGGGCCCTCTTTGGCTTTGCTTTTGCTTGCCAATCTCCTGCAGGGTAAACAGGGGGTTCAGTTAAACGGGGGCCCGGTTCATCTAAAGTGACACTTAATATCATCTAAATCAGACACTGCTGACATTTCATGGTAAGTACAAGCTTTAGAAGAAACAGTATGGCGGAGCGGTATACCACTCTTGGAGCTCTGGGGATGGTATGAGACCAGCAAAGTCAGCAGCACAACTTTCCACTCTGCCTTGCCACCAGTTAGGATCCTGCTTGTTGATGATCTGGATGATGTCGCCGGTTTGAAACTTCATGCCAGCCTCTTTGCATGGGATGAGGTCATCCTTGGCGGGGTCATAGTCAAACTGGGCCCTCATGTACATCTGCAGGTGCACATGGCAGCCAAGAGTAGAGTCACATAAACTCCCATGTTAGGAACGAGCTAATACATGTATATGACAGCTTATTAACAGTTTATTACATCTGTAGTTTTTGTAGACAAAACAAATGACATAAATTACATACTCAAGGAAATAGCTGTCTTTTTTTTCTTTTCTTTTTTGGATCACGTTTTTTTTTTTCCGGATTTCCCCCCATTTTCTCCCCAATTGTACTTGGCCAATTCCCTGATAGGGGATCCCGATCGTTGCTCCACCCCCTCTGCCGATCTGGAGAGAGTTGTAGACTATCACATGCTTCCTCCGATACATGTGCTTCTTTTCACCTGACAGCAAGGAGTTTCACTGGCAGGACGTAGCGCATGGCAGGATCACGCCATTCCCTCTAATTCCCCTCCCCCCAGAGGAGGCACTAGTGTAGCGACCAAGACACATACACTTAATCCGGCTTCCCACCCGCAAACACGGCCAATTGTGCCTGTACGGACGCTCGACCAAGCCGGGGGGGGGGGGGGGGGGGGGGGGGGGTGGTGGTGTCGAACCTGCGACCCTCGTGGTGGTAGGCAGGGAATCTAATGCTGCACTACCCGGACGCCTTTTTTCTATAAATGTTAACTAGGGAAAATCCTTAAACAGAGTTGATGAGTTCCTTTTATGATCTTGGACAGCTCAATCAATATTGTGAACATGAACAACCTTCTCCCACAGCTAGATTCCAGAGAATGTAGCCTCTAATCTGCCAAGTCATCGATCCACTTCCTGGAGCTTCTGCAACTTGTGGACACATTGGGGACACACTGGAGTTTAATGTTTAAAATGTTCAACCCAAAGGAGGTTCATTTCTGTTCTGTAACAGAATGTAAAAGATCCAACATGTCCACAAAGTCGGTGTGTCTTATTACTCGTCAGTTCAGCAGCTCCAAGCAGTATTGTTTGTTGACATGGCAGGTCAGAATCTCAACAATTCCAGTGTCATATTTTGTGTGTGTGTGTGTGTGTGTGTGTGTGTGTGTGTGTGTGTGTGTGTGTGTGTGTGTGTGTGTGTGTGTGTGTGTGTGTGTGTGTGTGTGTGTGTGTGTGTGTGTGTGTGTGTGTGTGTGTGTGTGTGTGTGTGTGTGTCAAGAGATGACTAAATGACCTCTGTGTAAGAACTGGAGTCTCCCTGAACTGGGTAATACCTGACTCAGATACTGTAATAGTATCTGAGGATATTATAACTGACTGTCTAACCTCAGTAAGGGCTACTGCTATTGACACTCAACACCATCTAGCACCAGCTACGGCAGCTACTAGTACCCAAAGGTTCCTTCCTTCCTTGTGAGTTTACGACAAGAGAGACAACAACAACATTGGACTGGTTTAAAATGACAGGGAAAGCTTGCTTGCCTCCCTGCTGCAGATCACAAAGTTTCACACTCAATACTTAAGAATCATGCAGTTGATGAGGACATAGTCAGTTTTACAGTTAAAGCCAGATAACAAGTCCTTCCCGACCAGGCTCAATCTCTCTCTCTGCTATCCTAACACTTCTCCCCCTCATTGTCTGCACCATTGTATTCCAATTTTGGAAGCCATGGTAATGTCCATAGGCTGGTCGTAAGTGGTCTGCAGAGGGCAGGACTGCCAAGAGCCAAGGCTCTGGCCAAAGTCTGCTGCATTTCTGCAATAATTGGCAGTCGCCACATTTGGAGGAGGTGTTGTGTCCTTTATCCATAGATTCAGACTATATACATTTGTCGTTATGGGATTTCCCATTGCTTGTGCATCTATTATTGTTTATGTTCAGGGATTTTTTTGTCTAAATGTGAACACAAAAAAAAGGTATTAAAATGTGTGTGTGTGTGTGTGTGTGTGTGTGTGTGTGTTGTGTGTGTGTGTGTGTGTGTGTGTGTGTGTGTGTGTGTGTGTGTGTGATGTATTACATACCTTTGACTAAATTGTCTAAGATCAGAGGAATAACATGTAAATTCTTCTCTGGGTAGTTGGTTAGTGAATAATTCATGAGTATTTGTGGTTTCCCCAAATCACTCCAGTGGAATCAGTTCACCCAGAGGAGGGGTTTGGGTCGCCAAAAAGTATACTCTTTGAACATAATGAGATTAAAAGCTTTCTAACTACTTCCTAATGGACTATAAGCTTCAAATTAGGCCGCCATCACTGACCACACCAAAGACAGCAATTATTGCTTAACTGTATTATATATTATTGATCAATGGTATAAGGTCGTAAGATAAATCCATGTAGTCACTACTAGTCAGTCAACACATTCATTTAACTTAGATGTAATGCACTGTAAACAATAAAATGTCCCAATCAAATCTGAAACAACTTTTCAACTTTTATTTTGTCTAATCAATGGCAGTTATCAAGCCAGCAGCTGTTCATACGCCGCAGAAAACCATATGAATGGCTGCTGGAGAAAATAATATACTGTGGCCAGCAGATGGCAGAATGAAACACACTAGCAAAGTGTTTCAAGTCAAATTAGCAACGCTAGTGTGAGTGATGATCTTTAAATCGGACCGCTAGAGGAAACTGATTTGATAGTCACCTGCGTCTTTCATTGATTTATGGAAGATTCACCTGATAAACAGAGGTTTGCAGAAGGAAGTATTGGTAGAAAGAAGTGCCATTCAATTAAGGAACAGCAGATTACTTTGAAAATGTGTCACAGCAGCAGCCGGTCATACCATCAAACTCATATTTTAACAAAACATATTCCAATTAGAAGAGATTATTACAGTACGCCTGAATGGAAAGATCAAGTTCTTTGAACATTCATGCAAATGAACTTGAGTTTGGAAAGAACAAATAAAAGAAGAAAACAAGAATCAAAAAAATAAAATAACAGAATAATCAAATAGATTCAAACAGGCACCACAATGATGAGGAAGTGCATACTGTCGGTCATGTGTTTACCTCACATGCTAGGGAGCGACTCTGCAGGTTGGGAATGATCTTCATAGTAACTACTCCATTGGTTTCTTTCTGTATGTAAAGATGACAATCATTTTACACATACTTATCTAAATATGTTCAATGATTTCATTAAAAAAATGTTTTGTTGACCACAACACCTTTTTTTTTAAGGAAAAGTCTAGATGTTGGGTACTAACTTACCAGGATCTTTTGTAGCTGGTCAACAGATTGGTTGGCCACACTTTTCCCATTGATTTCAGCTATTTCATCCCCTTCATGTAAGGACCCTGGAGAGAAGCAGAAACCAGAAGACATCTAGTAACATCAAACAGGGCCTTGTGTGTATATTGATTCTACACTGACTGGGTTTTTTAAGGCTTTTTTTAAGGAGTTAAAGGGGGAAAAGAAACGGAAGAGAGATCAAATGGGAAAATAAGGGCATACAAGACAACAACAACATATTAAAGGAGACATTATGATGGAAATAGAATCATTAACAATGATGATGAGCACCAAGCAGCAGCAAGGATGGTGATACCCTGCAGTGATTCCCAACCAGGGGTATGTGTACCCCTAGGAGTACTTATGTGTACCCCTAGGAGTACTTCAGCAGCTTGCAGGGGAGGGGGTACGTGGAAAGATTTGGGATTACAATTTATTTCCAAAATGATTTTTTTTTATATATAGATTGTTTTCACAGAATTGTGTTGCTAGGGAACAGTTAGCAACTGCTTTAGGGCCTAGGTTAGCCCCAAGTTCCCCAACTCAATTCTGTCCCTTCCCTTAATAACAATGGTGACAGTGCTGCTCCTCAGCAACCTGCTGAACCTGCTCAATATAAGACTGCTGCTACTGGGTGAACCTGCTGTAGCTGCTCAATAGAAGACTGATGTTACCTGCTGAACCTGCTGTAGCTGCTCAATAGAAACTGCTGCTACTGGGTGAACCTGCTGTAGCTGCTCAATAGAAGACTGATGTTACCTGCTGAACCTGCTGTAGCTGCTCAATAGAAGACTGCTGCTACTGGGTGAACCTGCTGTAGCTGCTCAATAGAAGACTGCTGTTACCTGCTGAACCTGCTGTAGCTGCTCAATAGAAACTGCTGCTACTGGGTGAACCTGCTGAACCTGCTCAATAGAAGACTGATGTTACCTGCTGAACCTGCTGTAGCTGCTCAATAGAAGACTGCTGCTACTGGGTGAACCTGCTGTAGCTGCTCAATAGAAGACTGCTGCCACTGGGTGAACCTGCTGAACCTGCTCAATAGAAGACTGATGTTACCTGCTGAACCTGCTGTAGCTGCTCAATAGAAGACTGCTGCTACTGGGTGAACCTGCTGTAGCTGCTCAATAGAAGACTGCTGCTACTGGGTGAACCTGCTGAACCTGCTCAATAGAAGACTGATGTTACCTGCTGAACCTGCTGTAGCTGCTCAATAGAAGACTGCTGCCACTGGGTGAACCTGCTGTAGCTGCTCAATAGAAGACTGCTGCCACTGGGTGAACCTGCTGTAGCTGCTCAATAGAAGACTGCTGCTACTGGGTGAACCTGCTGTAGCTGCTCAATAGAAGACTGCTGCTACTGGGTGAACCTGCTGAACCTGCTCAATAGAAGACTGATGTTACCTGCTGAACCTGCTGTAGCTGCTCAATAGAAGACTGCTGCCACTGGGTGAACCTGCTGTAGCTGCTCAATAGAAGACTGATGTTACCTGCTGAACCTGCTCAATAGAAGACTGATGTTACCTGCTGAACCTGCTCAATAGAAAACTGCTGCTACTGGGTGAACCTGCTGTAGCTGCTCAATAGAAAACTGCTGCTACTGGGTGAACCTGCTGTAGCTGCTCAATAGAAAACTGCTGCTACTGGGTGAACCTGCTGTAGCTGCTCAATAGAAGACTGCTGCTACTGGGTGAACCTGCTGTAGCTGCTCAATAGAAGACTGCTGCTACTGGGTGAACCTGCTGTAGCTGCTCAATAGAAGACTGATGTTACCTGCTGAACCTGCTCAATAGAAGACTGATGTTACCTGCTGAACCTGCTGTAGCTGCTCAATAGAAGACTGCTGCTACTGGGTGAACCTGCTGAACCTGCTCAATAGAAGACTGATGTTACCTGCTGAACCTGCTGTAGCTGCTCAATGGAAGACTGATGTTACCTGCTGAACCTGCTCAATAGAAGACTGATGTTACCTGCTGAACCTGCTGTAGCTGCTCAATAGAAGACTGCTGCTACTGGGTGAACCTGCTGAACCTGCTCAATAGAAGACTGATGTTACCTGCTGAACCTGCTGTAGCTGCTCAATAGAAGACTGATGTTACCTGCTGAACCTGCTGTAGCTGCTCAATAGAAGACTGCTGCCACTGGGTGAACCTGCTGAACCTGCTCAATAGAAGACTGATGTTACCTGCTGAACCTGCTGTAGCTGCTCAATAGAAGACTGCTGCCACTGGGTGAACCTGCTGTAGCTGTTCAATAGAAGACTGCTGCCACTGGGTGAACCTGCTGTAGCTGCTCAATAGAAGACTGATGTTACCTGCTGAACCTGCTGTAGCTGCTCAATAGAAGACTGCTGCCACTGGGGGAACCTGCTGTAGCTGCTCAATAGAAGACTGCTGCCACTGGGGGAACCTGCTGTAGCTGCTCAATAGAAGACTGCTGCCACTGGGGGAACCTGCTGTAGCTGCTCAATAGAAGACTGCTGCTACTGGGTGAACCTGCTGTAGCTGCTCAATAGAAGACTGCTGCTACTGGGTGAACCTGCTGTAGCTGCTCAATAGAAGAGTGATGCTACCTGCTGAACCTGCTGTAGCTGCTCAATAGAAGACTGCTGCTACTGGGTGAAAGTGTTTGCATATAAAACACACTATCTCTCGGGCTTAGTCTCCAAGTCTCTCTCTGACCTTAGTTAGTTGCCAATGTTTAACTAACTTTGCCCATTGCTGCTAAACTGGCTGGTAGCCTCTGATAAGTAATGTGGCTGTTGATTGCATTACATTCTATTCTATTGTATTCTATGCATTCTGCTGAAGTTCTTATGCCACAGTCATTTCGGAACCCATCATCTATCAGTCTGATGATGATTAGACTCTGGGGGCGACAGCCAATATTTCGGGATCTCTGGCGTTGCCAGCGGACATCCGGGCCAAGACTTCCTCTTCCGTGCGCCGGTCATTGTTTACGGTCGGATTAACAACTTGAGACGCAAGAATGGAGTTGGAGTTGAGAGATGACATATCATATGCATAATCTGTTTATAGAGATTAGCCGAAATGTCGTCTGGACCTAAAACCAAAAATGGTGAGTAAAAAGTATCGATGTTTGTGTATTCTCGTGTCTCAAGTTGCTAATCTGACTTGTAAAAAAAAAAGACCAGCGTAAGTCTTGGCACGGATGTCCACTGGCTACACCGGAAACCCCAAAATAGTGACTGATCAGTGACTGATCAGATTGATCTCACAGTGACTGATCTGATTGATCTCAAAGTGACTGATCTGATTGATCTCACAGTGACTGATCAGATTGATCTCACAGTGACTGATCTGATTGATCTCACAGTGACTGATCAGATTGATCTCACAGTGACTGATCTGATTGATCTCACAGATACTGATCTGATTGATCTCACAGTGACTGATCAGATTGATCTCACAGTGACTGATCTGATTGATCCCAAAGTGACTGATGAGGTTGAGCTTAATGGCGGCTACAGACTACAAGATCCTCGTCAGTCTCTGTTTCTTTCACACTATACAACTGTCTGTCTTGTAATCAGGAGTCTTTGAGCCATTTTGGATTTCACACTATATGACTGAGCTGCGACAGTGGATCACACATTACAAGATATGTCACGAGGAGAATCCCAGACCAGTGTGCAAACGCAGTCTCGCTTTATTCTTTCTAAACACACATGCTCGCACATCGATGGGTCATTCTCCAAAATTGGTTCAATGTCAGATTTATTAAGTTATTAAGTTTACGGCTATCTCAAATATTTTTTCGGGTTTTTAATAGATAATAGTGATTTTAGTAAACATATACAATTTGCATAGCTACTTAAATGCTTTTTAAATTTGTTTTTTGGTTGTGGGACAGCAGTTTGTACCAATCCCGGAGAATGACCTCCTCAGTCAGACCATGTCTGCCTACGCTCTTCTCTCCCGACACGACCATAGATATCCGTCGGACCTCTGTGACTCATTGGTGGGTGCTCGGGGGAGCTCCCCGCTCGCGTCTGTGGACAGTTCACACTTAACAAGCGGGTGCCGATTTGCGAGCCGACGTGATTTGCCTCTGATCAGCGGGGGTTTGTCGCCGAGCTCCAAAAACAGCTCGCTGAGGGCTCGGAGCACCTAGTGTGAACTTAGCATAAGGGCCACATGGCTGCTGCTGAACACACTTGCTGTAGCTGGGATGGAACCAATGACCTTTTGGTTACAGGATGGCAATCAAGACGCTTTTGTGCTCAGATTCCTTACCTTGTCTGTGGATCATGCCCCCATGCAATATTCTGGCCACAGTGCACCTTTGCTTGTCGTTGAGTTTCAGAGTCACCCCCTATAGACATGGACCACAGTCATTAAGGAGGAAATTGGTAACACAAATTTGCACAGTATTGACAATATTAAAACTGTGTGTGTGTGTGTGTGTGTGTGTGTGTGTGTGTGTGTGTGTGTGTGTGTGTGTGTGTGTGTGTGTGTGTGTGTGTGTGTGTGCGCGCGTGCGTGGGTTGACATACCATTGGCTCGGAGGGATTTTTTTCAAACTCTACTTCTCTCATCTTGGTCAACTCTGCGCCGTTCATGTGGCCCGTACTCCCATTGGTGTACACGTCAGCTCCCTTATTCTCATAGGTTTGCATCACCACCTGTTTAAAAAAAATTAAATATATTATGATATACTGTTTTGTTTCCCACAAAACAAACCAGTTTTGCTAAAAGAGGAACAAAAGAAAACATGAACAAACTTTAAACTGTTCTTATATCTGCAAATAATTGTAAACTAGAATGACCGCACCGCGGATATATGCCTCCGCCAACAAGTGAGCAGTTGACATCCATGTCTATCCAGACATTGACGTTCGAACCAAATGTGAAGAAAATCCGTCAAGGCGTTACTGAAATATTGCGAGCTTGAAAATGGCGTTCATGAGGTCAGTGACGTTGACCCTCTGACCACCAAAATGTAATCAGTTCATCCTTGAGTTCAAGTGGACGTTTGAGCCAAATTCGAAGAAATTTGACGTTCCTGAGATATCGCATTAACAAGCATTTTGTTCGTGAGGTCACAGTGACCTTGAACTGTGACCTTTTACGAGCAAAATCTAATCAGTTCATCCTTGAGTCCAAGTGGATGTTTAGTCAAATTTTATGAAATTCTGTCAAGGCGTTCCTGAGATATCGCGTTAACGAGCATCAAACGAGCGGTCGTGAGGTCACAGTGACCTTGACCTTTGATCACCAAAATCTAATCAGTTAATTCTTGAGTCCAAGCCAACGTTTGAGCCAAATTGGAAGAAATTACGTCAAGGTGTTCCTGAGGTATCGCATTAACAAGCTTGGAAATGGCGTTTGTGAGGTCACAGTGACCTTGAACTTTGACCTTTGACCACCAAAATCTAATCAGTTCATCCTCGAGTCCAAGTTGACGTTTGAGGCAAATTTGATGAAATTCCATCATCGCATTCCTCAGATATCGTGTTAACGAACATCGGACGGACGGATGTACAGTACGTCCGTACAGACAGACGGACAACCCGCAACCATAATGCCTCCGGCCTAGAGATGTAACGGTATGAAAATTTCACATCACGATTAGCGTGACCAAAATTATCACGGTTATCAATATTATCACGGTTTGTTAAAATTTGCTGAAATTTTCAAAAAGTACTAATACACTCAGAAATAATTTCATTTCAATTTCAAGTTTTATATTGAAAACTCAGACCCAAAAAGGATTTATACACTCACTGAAATCATTTCTCCAAGGCTGCGTGTTTGCATTTGGGAATTGGGAGACGGTTGCCAACTTTGGTTGATGATGGACGGTATTTACCATGTTTTTCAAAGCACTGTAATCATGGTAACACGGTAATCACGGTTTTAATGATAATGAAAATTTTAAACGGTATGTTATCGCAAGGAATTTTATCACGGTTATCGTTACATCCCTACTCCGGCCTGGCAGGGGCATAAAACAAAAAAACAAAACAAAATACACTGTTTCACTTAATTAGTCAGATAATGCAGACAGATTAGATTATTAACTGCAGCAAAAGCTTTTTGCTAATGTGTGCCAACAGCTATGTTTCATTTGCAGTTTCAACATATGCTCAAGGTTGAAAATTAACCCGGTGTTATAACACCTCATTAACCATGTCCAGTGATCTGCTCCACCTGGTTCATGTGGTCATGGATACCACCACTCGCATTGGGGGATCACATTCAAAGAATAGCATTGATGTAAGGAAACAAATTCTTCTCAGCAAATATTGTATATTATCGCCTCATGTCAATGATCTTCTACAGTACAATCTAGAAACCCAAGAACCAACACATGTAATCAGGAGACATTTTCATATATATATATATATATATTATTATTATTAATATGATCGATAATCGATAATTGATCGTTAATTTTCCCCGATTTTCGATTATGGAAATTTTTCAAAATGAATATCCCTAGATTAAATACACTTTTTTCCCCATACCTATTGTGAATTTTAGGAATCACTGGGAAGATACAAATGTTCAAAAAAAGAAAAGGACAGCACTCCAAGTTTAAAGGTTTTATTGCCACACAATGGACGTTTCAGGCAGCAGCCCTTCTTCAGCTGTAATGGCAATTACATGAATTGCCATTACAGCTGAAGAAGGGCTGCTGCCTGAAACGTCCATTGTGTGGCAATAAAACCTTTAAACTTGGAGTGCTGTCCTTTTCTTTTTTTTTAATTAGACTTGTTTTAGGGATCCAGCACCCAGTTTACATAACCGGCTATAAGTAAGGAGTTGAGCGCGTTATTTCTGATATTTTTTTAAGATACAAATGTTGCAATATTCGCTGAAGTGATTGGGGCAAGAGAGTCAAACAATAGCAATATATAAAGTATCTGTCCAACTTGTCAGATCACCAGCAAACAACCTCACAGCACAAGACCAGTCTGGCAAGCTGCCCAGAATTGGCTAAAGATAGCACAATGCTAACAACTTTTGTTAGCATTAGGTCTATTAGGTCTAAATTAGGTCTAAACTGGGATCACTAACCTCTCACATGTGGAACAATAAATGCACAACATCAAAACGTATAAAATAATAAAAGCTCACTGCTGACATCACAGACATGATTATCTGCGTCAGCACAATCCTTGATCATGAGTCATGAGTCATGACTATACAATATCAGCACAAAATATGATGTTTTCCAGCATCAGCACTACAATAAACCAATAGAAAATGATAAATCATCATCGTTCTCCTCCTCTCATGTAGTTTCACTTGTTAAACTGCAAGCAGAAATGTATTTATTTTATGTGATTCTTTATGGAAATATTAGCAAATCTTTGGGATTGTCATTTTTTGCGGCAAGATAACAGTCTTGCACCATAGTGTGGCACGATAGCCACGATACATGCACTTCTAACTCCCTGACAAAGTCATTTTCCCTAGTAACCTATTTGGAAAAACAGTGTGCTTAGTTAGTCATCATTTGGTAAATTAATTATTGGCAATAATTGTGGTGGAGAGTAGACTCATTTAGACCACTTAAGAGGGGAGGGTTTACTGATATATAATTAATATATATATATATACATATACATACATACATACATACACACACACACACACACACACACACACACCGTATATATACAGTGTATATATATATATATATATATATATATATATATATATATATATATATATATATATATATATATCTGTGTATTATGTCTGTATTGTGTTGTAAATACATTTGTATATATGGCTTTACTCATGTGTTTTTATATTTGATTATGTTTCTTTTTGGGTATGTCTTTTGGGGTGTATTTTAATGTAAAAGCCGCCTGTGGACAGGCGTTGAAAATTTGCGTTCCGCTATAAACACTGGTTGTTGTGCAAACATGTATGTTACATCTCCAATGATCTGTGATGTCCATATGAAATAAACTTAACCTTAACTTAACCTTGTGTGTGTGTGTGTGTGTGTGTGTGTGTGTGTGTGTGTGTGTGTCGTGTGTGTGTGTGTGTGTGTGTGTGTGTGTGTGTGTGTGTGTGTGTGTGTGTGTGTGTGTGTGTGCGTGCGCGCGTGCGTGCGTGTGTGTGTTGGTGGGTGTGAGTCAAGAGATGACTAAATGAAGGAGTCATGGAAGTCAACAAGTTGTTTTGCTGTGCAACATGATATGGTTATTTACTAGCCACGAGCTGCTAGATGAAATAGACTGGGTCATATCTCGAGTCAGGACTGTACCAAGCGAGACTGTTTGGACGGGGTCCCTGCTGAACAGATGACATTACATCCTGTGGGTCATACTCTTGCTGCAGAGAAAATCACAGCACTTCTATCTTAACACATTCACTGCCAGACGTTTTTTTTTTACTGTAGTTAGCTTCTGCCAGAGGGTTTTTTTGAGGATTCTGGCTCATCTTTCAAGACCCGAGGATTCTTTTCTGCTAAGATTTTGTGAACACACAATATCTCAAAAGAACTAATAGAATGTGTGCTTTCTCTGTCTAAAAGAGTTAGTTTGTAGAGTTAGTAGTTATGTAAGCATTAGCAGTTGAATACAGCATGGTTTCAGCGTCAGAAAAATTATTCAGAGATAAACGGCTTTTTGTGAAATTCGATAGAACAGTCACTTTAACCATTCATTTTTGGCATCAGTAAGAGTCAGACATCTAAACAATAGTTTTGAACAGTAATTTCCTCCATAACAGCAGGAAACCCCCCTCTGCTTCCAACTCCTCCCTCCGTGTGTGTTCTCCTCCTGCCTCCCTGGCTCTCCAGCGGGCGTGTCACAACGAAGTTGCTGCTGCCTGGCTGCTGCCTGTTTGAGCGGCCGCTGTTTGAGGAAGTCTGGGTGGACTCGCTCGTTTCGTGGAGTTTTGGTTGAGAGCTTTGATGCGATTCTGGTCATATTTATGCTGCGTGTTTCAAAGTGTGCATCCAATCTATTCTTGGAACCCCCCACCGTTGCCACCGCTGTGCATCAGCGCGAAAGTGAAAGCGTTTTCGCCATCAATTTTACAGTATGAGAACGGCTTCGTCGCGCTTTTCCCTCCAGTTTTGGGTCGCCTCTTTCTACTGTGGAGAGACATGTCGACACTCAGTGGGTCGGTAAAATAGATTATACACATTCAATACCTCCAATTCTGGTGTAGGAGACGTAAAAGGGTTAGATCAACGTCCCACCGTCAAAAAAAAAAATCGATTCTGAGAACGTGTTAACACGTCCTTGGCAGTCAACAGCTGGATTCTGAAAACGTGTTAACACGTCCTTGGCAGTGAACGTGTTAACACACCACAAACTGAGCTCCATCTCCTTTGAAATTCAGAGTTTGTACTAGGGCTGTCAAAGAATATTCTATATTCGAATATAAAAATTAAAATAACAATCGAATATCTATATATATAAAATTGAGTATGTGGACTTTGTTTGTTTCAAGTTCTGTGTTCGGCTACAGCTATGTCGTTTTACATGCGATCGGGCTGAAAACATTCAGGGTGTGACGGAGCGGATTTTTAAATTAAGCCTAATTAGCTAATGATGTGATATCATCAGTGATGATGTCAAAAGTGATGTCATAAGGGCGTGTGCGCGCGCGCGCACACACACACACACACACACACACACACACACACACACACACACACACACCCACACACACACACACAAGGAGGCATTGTGACAAGACTGATCAGTGAAGTCATAGGAGGGCACACACACACACACACTGATGATGTCATCAGTGATATCATGGGGCACACACACACACACAAGGAGGTATTGTGACATCACTGATGCAATAACATTTAGTGAGCAACACACACACACCCGCGTGCATTTAACCAGGTAAAAAACCTGGCCAAGAGGGCAACATAAAAACATACATCGCTTGCCTGGTTATAAAAACATTACAAAAGTGTAGGCTACTACACTATTAGTTATTATGTTTATGTTGAAATAATATGTTTATGTTGAAATCATATTTTTTTTTATGTTCAAATAAATATACCAAGTAGTTATGTAAGCTCTCTGGTTGTATTGGTTTGCCTTGCCACGCTTTTATTTTTTTGTATTACAATATATTCGAACTAATATGTTTTGTTTAGAGGGAATATTCCAATATGATTTTGGGCCAATTCTGACAGCCCAAGTTTGTACATGCTGTACCTATGGTCTAATCAAAGTCTGTGAACATGAAAACCTCTCTCCCAAACCACAGAGCAAAGACTCAAACTTTGTTTTCATTCATCTGAAGTTGCTCCAAAGACACATGAATGGAAGACAGATTTTCTAGACTTGCATCATTTTTGCGTTTTCATGACCGAATTAACTTAGTGGTGAAGCAAATAAAAAAATAAAAATAAAAAAATCTTAAATGATGGATGTTCCCCTGTAAGCATTATAAAGCTGATTCATTCAGCATACAGAGAGTGAACCAGTTACAGAGTGAACCAGTGGGTTGTGAAAAGTGGAGTCACGCTGCCCTCTCCTCAGCAAAGTGCTGACCCTCAGGACTGAAGAGGAAGTCACATGGTTAAAGGAAACTGACTAAGGTTAAGTCTGAATGTCAATTAGTATCACTGGGATAATGAATATCTGTTGGAGCACAAAAACAGCTGAGGCCAGCTGAAGATGTAATGTTGGCATATTTCAAACATGTAATAAATAGACTATGCCTGCGTAGATCTGCAGAAATGACAAAGCACTTGGTTCTGTGTTGTTGTACGCTTTAACAAAGTAATTAAATGAAAGCAACAACAGTAACATTTGCAGAGCAAGTGTACTTCCATTAAATACTTGTACACTTGCATGATGGCCTACAAAAGACCACACACAACACTGTATACTGGCTCCAAAGGCCCATGCACAACACTGTATACTGGCTCCAAAAGACCAAGCACAACACTGTATACTGGCTCCAAAAGACCACACACAACACTGTATACTAGCTCCAAAAGACCACACACAAATACTAGCTCCAAAAGACCACGCACAACACTGTATACTAGCTTCACATCTTTACAGCACAACACTGTATACTAGCTTCACATCTTTACAGCACAACACTGTATACTAGCTTCACATCTTTACAGCACAACACTGTATACTAGCTTCACATCTTTACAGCACAACACTGTATACTAGCTTCACATCTTTACAGTACAACAGTGTATACTAGCTTCACATCTTTACAGCACAACACTGTATACTAGCTTCACATCTTTACAGCACAACACTGTATACTAGCTTCACATCTTTACAGCACAACATTGTATACTAGCTTCACATCTTTACAGCACAACACTGTATACTAGCTTCACATCTTTACAGCACAACACTGTATACTAGCTTCACATCTTTACAGCACAACATTGTATACTAGCTTCACATCTTTACAGCACAACATTGTATACTAGCTTCACATCTTTACAGTACAACAGTGTATACTAGCTTCACATCTTTACAGCACAACATTGTATACTAGCTTCACATCTTTACAGCACAACACTGTATACTAGCTTCACATCTTTACAGCACAACACTGTATACTAGCTTCACATCTTTACAGCACAACACTGTATACTAGCTTCACATCTTTACAGTACAACAGTGTATACTAGCTTCACATCTTTACAGCACAACACTGTATACTAGTAGCTCAACATCTTTACAGCACAACACTGTATACTAGTAGCTCAACATCTTTACAGCACAACACTGTATACTTGCTCAACATCTTTACAGCACAACACTGTATACTAGTAGCTCAACATCTTTACAGCACAACACTGTATACTTGCTCAACATCTTTACAGCACAACACTGTATACTAGTAGCTCAACATCTTTACAGCACAAGGGCCTGTGTCCACCTAGCGTCTTTTCCTCAGGTCCAGCGTCTTTTTTCAGTTGTTTCCAATGGGGGGAGAGCGTATGCAAGCGCACACGGACGTCTATAGAAAGTGCGCTGCACCCAGCGTCTATTTTCAGAGCGATCCGGCGTTTTTGTGCGCTGGCTCCCAGCGCTCCCAGCTGAGAATAATTTAACTTTTCAGAAAGACGCTGGTGTCGGGTGCTCCTTTTCTGGCAACTAATCATATGGAGAAACTATTGCAACAGAGACAGAAAGGCTCAATTGTGGGAGCAGATTGGCTAGACACTTAATATTTCTGGTGAGTGTTGTGCTTACTGCTTTTAATAGCGTAGCCTACCTGTGTTGTTACATTTGTTAGCCATCAGCTATCAAGCTACTACCGCACTGAACTAACGTTATTTTCAGACTGCTTCCTTGTATATTGTGCGCTGGGATCAGCGTTCCCAAGCGCACTCCCAGCGTTTAACGTCGGAAAAAGACACTAGGTGGACACAAGCCCCAACACTGTATACTAGTAGCTCAACATCTTTACAGCACAACAGACAACACTGTATACTAGTAGCTCAACATCTTTACAGCACAACACTGTATACTAGCTCCACATCTTTACAGTCAACAAGCCGCAGCCCACTCAGTCTAACAGAGAGATTACATCAACCCCACCCAAGGCAAAATCCCCTGTCTTGTTTGGATTAGCGCTAAAAGGTATTTTGGTTATACTAACTGATCTCATTATTCTGACGACAGCCTTTGTCCGTTTGAGAAGTTGGGAGAGAGTGCTGTGTAGTTTAGGTGCTATCTGGGACAAACAGCCTCATAGCAACAAGCTGCTGAATAGAGGAAGACCCTGGCCGGCCTTCCCTTTGTGTCCCAACAGAAAAGCCTGTTCCTCTGTGGCTTCCCGGTTCCTCTCCACTCACTTTAACAGTGTGTGAAGGGAGAAACACGTGATTAAGGCAGACAAACACATGATTCCCTGATGTTAAATGCTGACCAATGAAAGCAGTCAAACTCTGCTAACGTGTGAATGAAGCCCTTTCAGGAGATCTGTTAAAGGGATAGTTGGGTTTGTTTGAAGTGGGGTCCTATCAGCTAGTTGCATACACTAACTGACACTAACTGAAATAGGACGCTGGACGCTGAGCGCACCGTTTATCGAGACCCAGCACTCTGAAGCAGCAGCCTCCAGACCTCTGTCTCTCTAGTACAGTGGTTCCCAACCATTTTTGTGTTATGTACCCCTTGAGCTGTTTTACCATGCCGATAGTACCCCCTCACTCATGTGTGTCCATAATTCTCCTAAAGTTGTTATATTAAACTTATATTAAACTTTTAGTAGGCCTCTCTAACACATCTCATTAAATGAAAATAATTTGAATGACTCCTCTTTAACACAATTTTGACAGTTTTCAATTGGGAAAAAGTCGCTAGTTTTTATCATTTTGGAAATACATTCTAATCCCAATCTTTCCAAGTACCCCTAGGGGTACACGTACCCCTGGTTGGGAATCACTGCTCTAGTACATACACGGGGCCAAGAACTAAAACGTAATTTAGCCACCTAAAACAACGCCCACCTAAACAAATCGATATTTGTGTACATGTACGCTCTATTTTGACCATTTTCAGCGCTTTATTTTTCCGCCAAACAGCCCTCTCATTCGGCACTGCTTTTTCTCCCAACCGTACAACTGCCGTATTCCTCCGCTAAACACCTGCACAGAGCACAGAGCCGCGGTTTACAAAACAGGAAGGCTTAGAAGAGAGACAAAACACTGACTTACTTTAGAGACAACAAGTCACCTGGCCTCTCTGGTCTGGGACGTTTTCCCCAATTTATCCTGGGAATGGTGAAAAAGGTCTGCAGGGCACCCCGGCATTTAGGCAGCATATTATGGCAGTTCCTCGTATCTCTCTTTCTGCCTGGTCACTCTCTGCAAAAGTTCCTCTTCTGTATATTACTCTCTCTGGTTCATAATTGTATCCTCTTGTCACCAAGGTGAATGGCATATCGTCCTCGCTATCAAAATCACTCATATTTTCGTTCGTGTATTCTATTTGTTGTCTTCACTAACAAGCCGGGAGAAATAACCCAAAATAACAGCTGATCTGCGGAGTAATCCAGCGCCGCGGCTCTGTGCAGGCGTTTAGCGGAGGAATACGGCAGTTGTACGGTTGGGAGAAAAAGTAGTGCAGAATGAGAGGGCTGTTTGGCGGAAAAGTAAAGCGCTGAAAATTGTCAAAATAGAGCGTACATGTACACAGATATCGATTTGTTTAGGTGGGCGTTGTTTTAGGTGGCTAAATTACGTTTTAGTTCTTGGCCCCGTGTACTAGAGAGACAGAGGTCTGGAGGCTGCTGCTTCAGATGGCCGGGTCTCAATAAACGGTGCACTCAGTGTCCAGAACACTGTACCTATTTCAGTTAGTGTATGCAACTAGCTGATAGGACCCACTTCAAACAAACTGAACTATCCCTTTAAAGGTTTTAGGTGTGGGGGGAAACAGGATAAAGATCTGTTAAAGGTTTTAGGTGTGGGGGAAAACAGGATAAAGATCTGTTAAAGGTTTTAGGTGTGGGGGAAACAGGATAAAGATCTGTTAAAGGTTTTAGGTTTGGGGGGAAACAGGATAAAGATATGTTAAAGGTTTTAGGCTTGGGGGGAAACAGGATAAAGATATGTTAAAGGTTTTAGGTTTGGGGGAAAACAGGATAAAGATCTGTTAAAGGTTTTAGGTTTGGGGGGAAACAGGATAAAGATCTGTTAAAGGTTTTAGGTTTGGGGGGAAACAGGATAAAGATATGTTAAAGGTTTTAGGTTTGGGGGGAAACAGGATAAAGATATGTTAAAGGTTTTAGGTTTGGGGGGAAACAGGATAAAGATCTGTTAAAGGTTTTAGGTGTGGGGGAAAACAGGATAAAGATCTGTTAAAGGTTTTAGGTGTGGGGGAAAACAGGATAAAGATCTGTTAAAGGTTTTAGGTTTGGGGGAAAACAGGATAAAGATATGTTAAAGGTTTTAGGTGTGGGGGAAAACAGGATAAAGATCTGTTAAAGGTTTTAGGTTTGGGGGAAAACAGGATAAAGATCTGTTAAAGGTTTTAGGTGTGGGGGAAAACAGGATAAAGATATGTTAAAGGTTTTAGGTGTGGGGGAAAACAGGATAAAGATCTGTTAAAGGTTTTAGGTTTGGGGGAAAACAGGATAAAGATATGTTAAAGGTTTTAGGTGTGGGGGAAAACAGGATAAAGATCGGTTAAAGGTTTTAGGTTTGGGGGAACACAGGATAAAGATATGTTAAAGGTTTTAGGTTTGGGGGAAACAGGATAAAGATCTGTTAAAGGTTTTAGGTTTGGGGGAAAACAAGATAAAGATCTGTTAAAGGTTTTAGGTTTGGGGGAAAACAGGATAAAGATCTGTTAAAGGTTTTAGGTTTGGGGGAAAACAGGATAAAGATCTGTTAAAGGTTTTAGGTGTGGGGGAAAACAGGATAAAGATCTGTTAAAGGTTTTAGGTTTGGGGAAAACAGGATAAAGATCTGTTAAAGGTTTTAGGTGTGGGGGAAACAGGATAAAGATATGTTAAAGGTTTTAGGTTTGGGGGAAAACAGGATAAAGACATGTTAAAGGTTTTAGGTGTGGGGGAAACAGGATAAAGATATGTTAAAGGTTTTAGGTTTGGGGGAAAACAGGATAAAGATCTGTTAAAGGTTTTAGGTTTGGGGGAACACAGGATAAAGATCTGTTAAAGGTTTTAGGTGTGGGGGAAAACAGGATAAAGATCGGTTAAAGGTTTTAGGTTTGGGGGAAACAGGATAAAGATCTGTTAAAGGTTTTAGGTTTGGGGGAAAACAGGATAAAGATCTGTTAAAGGTTTTAGGTTTGGGGGAAAACAGGATAAAGATATGTTAAAGGTTTTAGGTTTGGGGGAACACAGGATAAAGATCTGTTAAAGGTTTTAGGTTTGAGGGGAAACAGGATAAAGATATGTTAAAGGTTTTAGGTTTGGGGGAAAACAGGATAAAGATCTGTTAAAGGTTTTAGGTGTGGGGGAAAACAGGATAAAGATCTGTTAAAGGTTTTAGGTGTGGGGGGAAACAGGATAAAGATCTGTTAAAGGTTTTAGGTTTGGGGGGAAACAGGATAAAGATCTGTTAAAGGTTTTAGGTTTGGGGGAAAACAGGATAAAGATCTGTTAAAGGTTTTAGGTTTGGGGGGAAACAGGATAAAGATCTGTTAAAGGTTTTAGGTGTGGGGGAAAACAGGATAAAGATCTGTTAAAGGTTTTAGGTTTGGGGGGAAACAGGATAAAGATCTGTTAAAGGTTTTAGGTTTGGGGGAAAACAGGATAAAGATCTGTTAAAGGTTTTAGGTTTGGGGGAAAACAGGATAAAGATCTGTTAAAGGTTTTAGGTGTGGGGGGAAACAGGATAAAGATCTGTTAAAGGTTTTAGGTTTGGGGGGAAACAGGATAAAGATCTGTTAAAGGTTTTAGGTGTGGGGGAAAACAGGATAAAGATCTGTTAAAGGTTTTAGGTGTGGGGGAAAACAGGATAAAGATCTGTTAAAGGTTTTAGGTTTGGGGGGAAACAGGATAAAGATCTGTTAAAGGTTTTAGGTGTGGGGGAAAACAGGATAAAGATATGTTAGAGGTTTTAGGTGTGGGGGAACACAGGATAAAGATCTGTTAAAGGTTTTAGGTTTGGGGGAACACAGGATAAAGATCTGTTAAAGGTTTTAGGTTTGGGGGAAAACAGGATAAAGATCTGTTAAAGGTTTTAGGTTTGGGGGAACACAGGATAAAGATCTGTTAAAGGTTTTAGGTTTGGGGGGAAACAGGATAAAGATCTGTTAAAGGTTTTAGGTGTGGGGGAAAACAGGATAAAGATCTGTTAAAGGTTTTAGGTTTGGGGGGAAACAGGATAAAGATCTGTTAAAGGTTTTAGGTTTGGGGGAAAACAGGATAAAGATCTGTTAAAGGTTTTAGGTTTGGGGGAAAACAGGATAAAGATCTGTTAAAGGTTTTAGGTGTGGGGGGAAACAGGATAAAGATCTGTTAAAGGTTTTAGGTTTGGGGGAAACAGGATAAAGATATGTTAAAGGTTTTATGTGTGGGGGAAAACAGGATAAAGATCTGTTAAAGGTTTTAGGTTTGGGGGAACACAGGATAAAGATCTGTTAAAGGTTTTAGGTGTGGGGGAAAACAGGATAAAGATCTGTTAAAGGTTTTAGGTGTGGGGGAAAACAGGATAAACACCAACTCAAATTTAGGATTTGATCAAGCAGCATGTGGCCATACATTTCAGAATGCCAAGTAGTACCTCTGGATAAAAAATAAAGATGCTGTAAAAGAAATCTATATATGTCTATATTTAGCTGTAGTGTAACCTATCACATTGTATTTTTATTGATTAGATTATATTGCTGTGCCTTTCTTATCCTCTAGATTGATCGGTATCTGCAGCCTAGAAATGTTAATTATTAATCCATTTCCCCCCTGAGGATTAGGGTCGATCTCCTGCCAACAGACAAATAATTATTGATTAGAACCTTGGAGGGAAACAAATGGAGACCCTCCCTTCATCAAATTACCTTGTGGTTAATGTAAAGACAGAGGGATTTTATTTTAGGCCTTATCAGACGAACTGTTAAACAACTACAATGCTTTTTGCAAATGCATCTCACAATTTTGGGTAAGTATAAAAAAAATACCATCTTTAACATCTTCCCATAAGTGGGAAGGTGTTAAGAGAGATGAGGAGCTTTGACGGCAAGATAAGACAGCTGAGCGAACCCTCAATCCCATGCCAGGTCTCATCTGCCAGCAGCCTGATATATATATATATATATATATATATATATATATATATATATATATATATATATATATATATATATATATATATATATATAAAGATATATATATATAAAGATATATATATATAAAGATATGATGACCATATATCACAGAACATAGCCTGAAGTGATCTATTGCTTTTATAAAACGCTACCAACAAGTATGGCAATATGAAAGGAAGAAACAACTCCAATTTAAATGGCTGTTATTCATAAGTCATACTCTTGGCTCCCTGCACAGAGCTGACGCAGTTGCTGAACAACGTCAGATAGCAACACAGGCTTGGTGACAAACAAACAGCTAATGTTAGTTAGGGCTGTCAATCTCCCTCTATAATCAAATTCGAATTTCAGTGCTTTATACATTTTAATATTCGAATTATATTCGAATATTTTAATTAATTTTTAATTGAATAAAAAAAAAAAAAAAAAAAAAAAAAATGTTTTTTTGGATAAAATAATTGATAATAAAAAAAGACACAGCCTTTGTTTGAGCTCCTTATCAATAAACAAATAAGTAAACTTTGCCAAAACAACAATGAGCCATGAACAAAAAAAAATCAGTCACGTATTGCACTTAAGAGCTACATGTTTACATTCAGTATAGCAGCTTCAACAGTCAACTTCAGTTAACAATGAATGAACATACATTTTAAGAGCTACAGGTAGGTTTACATCAGTATAGCAGCTTCAACAGTCAACTTCAGTTAACACTCTTTTCTTCAAGTATGTTGTCAGAACTTGTCGCTGTTCTAGTGTTCTAAAAAAAAAATAAAAAAAAAAAAAAAAAAAAAAAAAAAAATTAAATATTCGTTTTTAAAAAATAATAATAATCGAATTTCGTTCATAATGATTAAATTCGAATAATATTCGAATATCAAAATTCGTTTCAACAGCCCTAATGTTAGTGTGGTGTGTTGTATGTTGTTTAATTCTATGTTGTGAGTAACAGGAAGCCTTGTGGAAGATAGCCTATAGGCTGCTGGGGGCAGGTTGTTATGGTTGGTTATTTCCTAGAGCTACAGAGTTGACACATGTTGCTATGCTAAATAAATAGATTTGATCAGAGTTCACAGTTTGTCTCACGTTGTTTCTTTTTGAATATACGACAGTTAGCTAGATAACTTTGGCTAATGCTTGTGCTAACATTTGTTAACGCTAATAATGTTTCCATTTCGGTAGGCAGCTAGCGGAAGTTGTTATCGCCGTTAGCTAGCTAGCGGCTACCTAGCTGTCGTATGATGACGTCAATAGCAGGAGAGTAGTAAACACTACCACAAGGCACTCTGGGTATTGTGGTGCGGAGCTCCTGTTTTCAAGGATAGCTGACATTTGCATACATACTGTATACATATATATATACATATATATATAGATAGAGAGAGAGAGCAGGAGAGAGAGAGAGATAGAGATTTATTGAAGCTTAATTGACGCTGAGGCCATGAGAAGGATGAGACACTGCTAAAAAAGAATGACATAGTCATCCTTTAGTTGAACTGCTATAGCGAGGGAAACACACAGCAGCCATGGCTGCCTATCTATTTACAGCAGTGTACAGTTCTTTAGCCTGAGTTATGTGGGGGTGTATTCTCCAGAGGAGCATAACTCAGTGTGAAGCTGTGCAACACTCTGCCTGCACACATGCACAGTCAGACTTACAGGGGAAACATCCATCAGAGGAATGGGCCTACTCGTTTGGTTTATCGTCAAGACCAAACTCAAGACGGAAAAACAGAACATATGTTACCCAAGACAGAATACACACTCCTACACCACAATCACACATGCACACATACAAAGTGAAATAACAGCATTCTCCACTCTCTCTTCCCTGTGAGGAAGTGGACCAGGCCACCTCACTTACCACACTGATTCCTCAGATCTGCATCGGATTGAGGAGGAACGGTTGGGCAAGGCTGTAGCTCAAGGTTACTGAACTGCACATTGCTGATGTCAGGAAAGGAGTTTCCTCACAAGGCCTCCCTTCTCCATTTTCCACAGTTGCGCAATGCTGACTTATCAGTTTCAGAGAAATAGTTTAGCACGTAAAATTGCTACATATTGGTGGCTTTCAAAGTGGGGCCTGGGGATCCTCAAGGAAGGTCCAGTTTAGCTTACCTAGCAAATTCAAAAGGGCTTATATGATGGAAGAATGGACTGAAAGAAAGGTTAGGTTTCACCATACCAATCAGTCTTGAACATTATTTGCAGAATCGGAGCCTACCTAGTAAATGAATAAGTAGCACTTTCTTTGAAGTCAATTCATTATTTTGTGGTCAGACATGTACAAGGCTTAATGTTTTATTTAAAACATAGCCTACCTTCTCATAGTCCATAATGAGCTCCTTACAAACTCACTAAACACTTGGAGTTAATTCCACAATATATTGATATGACCTTAAAGTGAAAATACATCATATTATAAAGTAACACCACAAATGTGATGTGGTAAACAATCTGCCCACACACTCTGCTGTTTCACTTGTCACACTAAACTTAAGCCTTCACCTTAGGCAGAACTAACACTGTGGTGAGTTGGATAAGTCTCATATCAGCATTTATTTCACAACAATCCATCATGGATTGTTTAGTCGAGTGAAATGTCCCAAAAAGTAGGCCTACTTGTTGCTTTAGAAAATGATTACTTTATCAGAATTGAGGCTAGCATTACACCTGTTGTCACTGATACTATATGAATTGTGCAAATATACTGTACTTTCCACTTCTATGTATGTATGTATGTATGTATGTATGTAGGCTATGTATGTATGCCATACATACATTATGTATGTATGGCATTTACTATTTATAGAAACAATATATTTTTATGATGAAAGCTGGGAACATGTCAGTCAACTGATGTCTGCATCTTTTTTTTGGGGGGGGGGGATGCAGAAGTGAATCTGCCAATGAATGACCTGTCTACTGGGACTGCTGACCAAGCAATACCGAGCAATGCAGTGGTGTGGTGATCTTAAAGGGCTTATTTGACATGATGACATGGCAGTAGACCTATGCGGTGCACAGTTCTTTGTTTGAGACGTGAACATATTAACTTGCTACATTGTGACACATTTTACCTGTAGAAATCGTGTCGCGCGAACAGAACAATAACAATCATGTGTCCTGTTTCCATCTAGAATCTTACCCTATGCTTCATCCCGGAAGCAAACACCAACACATTTCGGGCAGTGGTGTAGTGGTAAATACAGAGGTGGGTAAACTATCCAAGGTGAGTAGTTTACCCACCTTGTTTCCCCTCATTGACTAATACACTACAGTTGATCTGAAAATAGGTGAGTAAACTATCACCTTCCACTACGCCCCTGACTCCGAGGTAAAAAACAAACAAAACAATGTAAAAACGAACGTACCTTTTCAGACTTTGGTTTGTTTTGGAGAAGCTGCTCCAGGTACAGATCGGAGAGGGCTGTCCGGACGCTGCTGGTCGACTCCAGTGTGACAGTGGGTTCGTTTTTATTGGATTTTAACGTCATCTTTCCCTCTTGGCAACAAAAAAATAAAAAAGACGAGTGAACCCGATGTGCCCCTGCTCAAGGTCCGCCAGAGGCCGCACGGCCTGATACTGAAGGAAGGGACGATAAGAGCCCTGATGCTGTGATAAAGCACCGCAAGGGAGAAAAGTCCAAGGTTTTGCAGTTGCAGTCGGCAGGTGGGGTCCAGCCACTATCTACTGCGGGGACACGGCTGACAAAGCAAGTAAACACCGCTCTGAGGGGCAGGCCCGTGCTGCCTTCAGGGGCTCCTCGTAAGCTAGTACTTCCCATAACGGAAGTCGTAACAAAATGTACCCAGTAACAAAAAAACAAAAACAAAAATGTTGTTGTTGTTGTTGTTTTTGTTGTTGTTGTTGTTGAAAACCTTTTTATGCATAAATTACAAAGAAGACATATTTTACACAGTCATTAATTAACTCCCCACATTCCTTTAATTTTAGATTATTCTTTGTATTATTCACTTTATTTTGAAATAAGAAGCAACCTCCTCAAACCACTATTATTTACTTGCTATGCTAATCTATTTTATTTGTTTTATCCATTTCATTTTTTCCAACATTCTCATTAGTTCAACATTTTTATAGATATTCTATTGTATGTTTATATTTTATTTTATTTTTCACTGATAATCTTATCCTATCCTATCTGCAACCTACCTATTTAATTGATAAATAAATAAATAAATAAATAAATAAATAAATAAATAAATAAATAAATAAATAAATAAATAAATAAATACTGCTTCTATGCTCTAAGTCTAAACATCACTCGGCTTGAACATTTTCACGTTCGCCATCTTATTTACTGCTTTTATTGAACCGTTCATGGACGCTCAACATGTAGGCCCATATTTCTGAAAGCGCCTGAACGCAGCATTACTGCAGCGTTCTCACGTTCTGAGCAGAGCTACTGTAATGGGCCGTTTTCACAGCAGCCATTTTGCGTCTCAAAGGCAGGGTAAACACAGGCGCAATCAATACATTAATGAGGGCCCCAGCACTGGAACCCTTAACTGACACAATTTAGACCACAGACCCCACCCCCATTTAATACGATTTTGGCCCAGCTAGGGCCCAACGATTTTTGCTTTTAGGGGTTTTATTATGCTAGAAAGTGTATAAAACCCACCAAAATAGTCATACACTATGATATTGTATTACTTATGGATGAAATTATAGCCTAGTGAAAATAAATTATTCTCTGGAATAGACACACAGAAGAGACACACAGCCAGGGGAGCAGCCGGAGCAACAGGCAGAGGAGCAGCGGAGTAGCGGAGCAGTGGAGCAGCCTGAGCAACAAGCGGTGGAGCAGCGGAGCAGTGCAGAGCCAGACATTCAGGTCAGGAGAGTGTGGACTGCTTGTCCAGATGGACGGGTGTTGCTAACGCCAGAGAAGCCTAGCTGCTCTGTATACCAGCCGGTAGAGGGCGACATCATCATTAGCGATGAGACCATCAGGAGAGCGGGGATCGTTTTGAACAGCCAGAGGGAAGAGAGAGACGTCATCTGCAGAGCTGTTACAGTCGGGGGAGCGACGCTCGTGTCCCCGGGTGAGCGAGAGGGGTCAACGCCGGAGGAGCCGGCCCAACCAAGCCGCTACACACCCCCCACGGTTGCTGCGCAGAAAGCCGAGGCGGAGATCGACGCCGGTGGTGTTCGCCCTGCTGTCCTCAACACGCCGCCCCCTGGGGGAGCGGGACGGGAGGACGAGTGAGTGCAAGAGCTGGACGACGACGACAGGGTCATCTGGGATGTCGACGTGTATGAGTGAAAACGCAGGCAGGCGGAGGACGCTGACATCGGTCCGGTGCTCGCGTGGGTGGCGAACGGACGCCGGCCCCCTGTGGAGGAGATCCACAAGTGTTCCGGTGCCACGAAGGGACTGTGGAACATGTTTTCGGACCTGCGTCTAGATGAGGGGATTTTGAAGAGAAAGGGGCACGGAAGCGCGGGGTTCCAGTGGCTTGTACCTAGTTGCCTGCGGAAATTGGCACTGAGGGCGGTGCACGTGGACCCGGGATCCAGTCACTTTGGGCCTGAAGAGACACTAAGCCGCATCCGTAGAGTTTACTACTGGGGAAAACAAAAGGAGGACGTGCGGCGATACTGCAGGGAGTGTGAGGGCTGTGGGGCACAGAGGGGGGACCGAAGAGAGTTACACTGCAGAGGACTAACCCCACTGGGGGTTGGGCGGGACTAGCGTGCTTCAGGTGGGACAGAAGCTTTAAAAGGGGGGATGGAAATGGTGGTTTAAATGTTGGGGCTGTGTTAAATTGAAGATGAGTGTAAAGAAAAGAGGGAAAACGAAATAATGTAAATGTGGGGGTTATTGGTGAATTGAAGTGTGTGTAAAAAGAAAAGAGACTTATTTGAATGGGAATGTTGTGAGGGGAATGTTGATTGAGATGTGGGTAATGTGAAGCAACGAAATGATGATGATGGTGGAACGGGAATGAAGTGGTGTGTGGAAAGAAAGAAAAGACTGTTGTTGGGAAGTAAGAAATGTAAATGGTGGTGGTGGAACGAAAATTGGTGAAATAATAAGAGACTAATTGGGGGAATACAAAAAGTGTTGGTGTTGGTGTGTTTTGGTACAGGGGGGATATGTGTGGGTTGTGGGTGTCGCGTGGGAGCGACAATTAAAGTTGAGTGGGGGATATGTAGCGATTCAGGTAATCGCAGGTATTGTGGTGTTTCCGTGCGTAGCTAGGAACTAATGTGTGTGGGTGTGTTCCTAGGGGGAAGGGGGTATATGGGACCAGCGGCCGCGTGCCGGATGTCAGTCTAACCATGAGAGGGGGTTGGAGTGGTTGCTGTGTGTAGAGCTAGCTGAAGCTAGCTGCTAGGAGCTGAATGAGCCTGTGAATAAAGAACCTGTACCAACTACAAGTCTCCGTTCCTGGACGAATACTCAATTCGTTACAATATCCTAACGAAAATAGAAGTCTAATCAAGTAAATAGCCTTCAGAAAGCATCAGTAAAAGCCCAGTTCTAATAGGCTACTGCTGCGCTGCTGAGACGCACAGTGTGCGACTGAAATGTCTGCACTTTTGTGCCATATTCCACAATATCCAAACTTCGGAATGGCGGATCCTTTAGAAAAAAGAGGAAGGGCCGACATTTCGAATAATGAAGGCAGGAATTTTCGTAATGGTGGGACCTATGAAAAAAAGGTGAAGGACCGCCAGTCCGAATAATGGAAGTTAACGTTCGGAGTGGCAGGGTTTCGGAAAGGCAGACAGTTACCGACCCGCATCCCAGAAGCAGCCGCTCACGGATCAGCCCTCCTACTCTGTCTGCAACGTTGCCCGCGGAAGGGCCGATCATGCCCAATCCGCTGCAATAGAGCTAGTGCTACATCGCAGCATTGCAAGACCCTTCGGTGCATGGAGGCTCTAAGGCGCTATGGGTTATCTCCCGGCCGCTCACCTCTTTCATCTCACCAGGCCCTCCCGGGGCAAAGGCATCCAGAGGCAGAGAGGATGCTTCAAGAAGGCCTGTGCGTTGCACGTCATTCGGCTGTGCCGAGCACCTTGCTCTAGCCTGAAGGACCCCAGGCCGCGCCGATATTTACACAGATTTTCGGGAGGCTAATCCGTATTGTTTGTGGATTTCTCCCTCACGAGAGAGCCAGGCTGGGGTGCCAAACCCATCCCGTACCGGATGCCGTCTCTCTCGTCAACTGTCTCTCCAGCTTGTCACCAATCTATACCTGGTTGTCACCTAGTCTATTCCTAAGTGTCACTGGTCAGGGAAGCCAGGATTCTATGTTACAAATACATACTTCAGCATGCGCTGGGATGCATCATCAGTGATGTTAACTGGGGTCGTAAGGTGTTTCGAGTCTGTCGCACATCATACACCCTCGCCCAGTAGACCCAGCCGAGGCCGATTAAGACCCCGACCCGCATCCCAGAAGCAGCCGCTCACGGATCAGCCCTCCTACTCTGTCTGCATAATATATATATATATATATATATATATATATATATATATATATATATATATATATATATAATGCTATAGAGCTCAACAGGCACGTGACTTTTCAAATAACGGGGGAGGGGGGGGGGGGGTTATTGTTATTTTTGTTCTCGCTTAAACCGAATGTTTTATGGTCACTCAAGATTCTCTGGATCAAGCCTTAAAACTCATTATTTGAATTTATCGAAATGTCTATGGAGAAAATGGACGCGGAACTTACTTCCGGGGCAAATTACGTCACGAAAAGTCATGTGCCTGTTGAGCTCTATAAGGATACTACAGCATACAAATTAATATAAGTCATTATAGGAATATTAAAGGAATATTGGAGCAATATATGAGATTTGGGGGCGGTGTGGTTAAGTCAGTGGTTATCAAAGTGATGGGGCCCGGGGCCCTCCAGGGAGTCCCCAACAAAAAGGGTAATACCTTATTTTTAACTAGGATTCCAACCATACATAACACAGTGACAGGCCAGCCCTCAGCCCTTCAGACTTAGGTTTTTGCAGGTGAATTTTCGAAAATCTATGGTTCTTGTAATTCCAGATGTAAAACAGGATTATAGAGTCCTGCTCCTTGAAAAACGCAGATGTGACAACAATTGGAAGGTTTTGACACAAATAGAGGAACCTGGGAAGTGAAACCATCTTAACTGAATTGCGGCCAATCATAGACAAAGGGAGAATTTTCCAGTTTTCTATACATTGTTTGAGTCTTGAAACAAAATCACCAAAGTTCAACATAAATATTAATTTAGGATCTCTGGGTATGGTCAGGCCAAGATAGGTGAGGCGGTCCTTTGCCAATTTGAATGGGAGATTTTCCAAGAAACCGGAAGTGAAAACATCGGAGAGAGGCACTCTTTGTCCAGATAATTGTGTATCCGGACAGCTTGCCAAAGGAGGTGATTAGTTCTAGGAGAGGGGGAATCGATTTCTCTGAGTCATGTAGATATAGTATTACATCGTCAGTGTACAAACTATACCTCCGATCTTCAGGCCTGCAATACTTGGGTGACCACGTATTTTTAAAGCAAGGGGCTCGAGCGCGATGGCGAAGAGGGCCGGCGAGAGAGGGCAGCCCTGCTGAACTGAGCGAAGTAATGGAAACCTGGTCGCAGGGCCGGCCCGCCCATAATGCGAACCAAGCGGCTGTCTAGGGCCCCGGGAGTTGGGGGGGGCCCCCAATTTTTTTTTTTTTTTTTTTTTAAATAAACATAGGCTATAATATTATAGGCTGTGTGTGGTAGTTAAAACATAGGTTGACGTTTATTTATGTTTGTAGTTTAAACAAAAACATAAATACTGTAGGCTACATACAACACAAAAGGCTGATATTTACCTTTTGTCGCCACCTGGTGAGTAAATATATATGTAACTAAAACCATTAAAATTGACAACCGGTCCTGCATGTATCTACCGGTCCTTGGCACAAAAAAGGTTGGGAACCCCTGGTTTAACTGACCTGGCAACCCCTATGGCTGCTGGGTTCTACACGCTTGCTTGACACTGATAGGGCTACAAACGAGCGTCATTGTCATGTTTGTTTGTTTTAAATATTCTTCTAAATATGGCTAAAAGTCCAAAAACGTCAAATTTTCTTCGGCGCTGCCCTAGCGGGCAGCACCGAGAGTCCCCTCCTTACAGCACCCCCTACTTAAAAGTACTTCCAGCGCGGATGCCCCCAAACCCCCGCCCCTGGGAGGGGGCCCCTGATCTATATCCTGCTTAGGGCCCCCAGATGGCTAGGGCCGGCCCTGCCTGGTCGACATATCACCATTAGTTATAACTGAACATGTTGGACTATGAGCTTTACCCAGGATATAAATGAATCGCCAAACCCGAATCTGTGCAGTGACTCGAACATATAAGGCCACTCAACCTGATCGAACGCATTCTGTGCGTCAAGTGACAAAAACGCTGCACCGCGGGTCTTACTGTGGTCTGCATACATGGCGTTAAGAAGCCTGACATTAAAGAAAGAGAACCTATTCGGGATGCACCCTGTCTGGTCAGGGTGAATGATGGATGACAAATGCTTATTCAAACGGGTAGCCAGCATTTTAGTGATTACCTTTCTGTCAAAATTCTGAACCGCTATCAGTCTATTATAGCTGGCCGGGTCTAGTTCCTCCTTCCCCTTTTTTAAGATTAGGGAGATGTTAGCTTCATACAGTGTTTTAGGCAAGGTTTTGTCCTTAGAGCTAGATGTCATTCTGGAGTAGGGCGAGGATGTCACAGAATTTCTTGTAAATCTCAGTACAGAATCCATCTGGCCCAGCTGCTTTACCTAATGGGAAGGATTTATTGGCAGAACGTATTTCTTCCAATGTAAAATCAGAGTCTAAATCCTCTCTGACGGCGTCACTAAGCTTGGGCATCTCAAGAGGGTCAAAGAAGTCGCTGAAATCAGAGTGAGTGGCATCACATGAATGAGTAGAGCTCACTATAAAATTCCCTAAAACGGTTATTTATCTCTTTGGGGTTAGTCAGCAGGGTGCCCCCTCTCGATTTGATGCAAAGAATTGATCTGGCGGCTTTAGCTCAGGAGGTAGAGCGGGTCGGCCAATGACGCAAGGGTTGGCGGTTCGATCCCCGCTCCCTCCCAGCTGCTGTCGTTGTGTCCTTGGGCAAGACACTTAACCCTCCTTGCTCCCGATGGTGTGTAGGCACCCTGCGTGGCAGCCTGCCGCTATCGGTGTATGAATGGGTGAATGTAGACTACCTACTGATTGTAAAGCGCTTTGGATAAAAGCACTATATAAATGCAGGCCATTTACCATTTACCATTTGGCAGCATGGGCGCCCTTGAGCTGCCACGCCAGGAGTCTGTCTCCTGCATCTTTAATAAGTTTGTTTAATTCAGACGGTCAGGCCAAACCTCCTCACTGCTGACCACAGTGAACAGGTACAGTAGAGCCAGGTAAACTGCCAGTCCCCAGTGTGAACTACAGAGGGAGCCATCAGACAGGTAGGCCATCCACCACCATTCCCCTCAGCACCATTCAGGGCTCTGTTTCACAAGTGGGGTTTACTTTGGTTTGCAGCTCTTCAGTCTTCAGTCTCATGACCGGCTCACTTTTATAGGCCTATCACCATGGTAATGTAGGCTCACAGCCAACCTGCTCTGGTGCAGCTGCACCAGGTTATGTTCAGGCTATAGACCATTTTCACAGCAACTGTTTTGAGGTGGTAAAGCTTACCATTTATGATACTTCCATTCAACCGAGGTGTTCCAGTGCCAGGGCCCTCATTAATGTTTTTTTTATATATTTTTTTTATTTTCAATTTTATATGAACAAAAATGAACAAGCTCAGACACAGTAACGGAAAACAAACAGACAAACAAACAAAAAAACATACATATATCAACAGTTATAATGTGGTGTTATACGGCTCTGCACATAGGATAAGCAATAACCACGCCCTGTGCCCGCCTACGCAGCAGTCAAGCGCCGGGATTGGCCAGGAGCAACGGACAGCGATTTCGAGAGCGGACATTGAAATGAATGGTCACCTACCTTCCTTCCTGGCCAATCCCGGCGCCACAGGGCGTGGTTATTGCTTATCCTATGTGGGGTTAGAAATCACGCGTAGCTGGCGGCTTGTAATAATTAACCATAGACATCATCTGACCATTCTTTATGAGATACAGTAGAAGGATACGAAGTCTAAAAAAGCTGCTGGTCTCAGAGTGACGCGATACACGAATCTACTAGCCTTTGCAAGTTCTAAACGTTACTTCTTGCTTGCTTTCATTCATTTCGTTTGGGGTTAAGTTAATGCCCGTGTAGAGTGCAATATGTTTATGTCCGGGGTGTTTGGAAAGCTGCGACCTGCATTGAAACAGGCTCAGTGGATCTCTGCACTTGGAGAAACCCGGCGGACACAATGCAGACACTTGCAGAAGCTGCACTACAGCAGCACTACCCTACCAACAACCTGCCAGTTACGTGAACATAGCCTCGGTGAGTTTAATCGCGACCCGTTTGTTTGTTTGTTTGTTTGTGACATTTTGTGAGACACACAGCTAGGGAGAGACACCAGGATCCTCCTAGTGGCACTGGCAGGTAGTGTCACCTCGTGGAAGTTTGTGGAATCTCAGTGTCTATTCAATGGCTAGTCAGTGACTGGCAGCTAGTGAAACTTCAGTGGGAGCCTGTGGCGTGCCAGTGAGCTAGTGGCACACAGTGGCAGCTAGTGGGTTGTCAGTGTGAGCCTGTGGCACGTCAGTGACTGTGGCAGGCAGCTAGCAGCATGTCAGTGGAAGCTAGTGGAACATCAGTGGCATCTAGTGGAATGTCAGTGACAGCTATTGATTGGCACATCAGTGGGAGCCTGTGGGACGTCAGTGACAACTAGTAGCATGTCAGTGGCAGCTTAGTCTCGCTGGCCAGCCTCCTCTCCCTTCCGTACGAGGAGTCTGGCGCCGCAGGTCTCCATAACTGGGATAAACCCTCCCCTGCTCTACTCTGCTCTCCCATTGGAGCGACTGTTTCGGTGGCAGCCGGATGTCTGCTCCCAGCTTATTACAAGTTCTGTCATTGGCTCCGACCATGTCAATCAGAGCGGCTTCCGCTCCCTCCTCCCTGTGTGTCGCTGTAAATAGTGCCCTGCCGCCTCAGTGAAAACAACAATGCTAATCAGCTAGCAAGCGAACGGCAGAAACCTACACGCTAGCTCGTTGCTACATGCTGAAAACGGCAAATTGGATTGTTGGAAACTATTTTCCAAGGGCACTGCCGCTAAGCGCCGCCCATCGCAATCCCACAATGGAGACCTGCGGCGCCAGACTCCTCGGACGGAAGGGAGAGGAGGCTGGCCAGCGAGACTAGTGGCAGCTAGTAGCATGTCAGTGGCAGTTAGTGGAACATCAGTGGAATGTCAGTGGCAGCTAGTAGCATGTCAGTGGCAGCTAGTGGCATGTCAGTGGCATGTCAGTGGCAGCTAGTGGCACATCAGTGGCATGTCAGTGGCAGCCAGTGGCATGTCAGTGGCATGTCAGTGGCAGCCAGTGGCATGTCAGTGGTATGTCAGTGGCATGTCAGTGGCAGCTAGTGGCACGTCAGTGGCACGTCAGTGGCAGCCAGTGGCATGTCAGTGGCAGCCAGTGGCACGTCAGTGGCATGTCAGTGGCATGTCAGTGGCAGCTAGTGGCATGTGAGTGGCAGCTAGTGGCACGTCAGTGGCAGCTAGTGGCATGTCAGTGGCAGCTAGTGGCACGTCAGTGGCAGCTAGTGGCATGTCAGTGGCAGCAGCTAGTAGCACATCAGTGGGAACCTGTGGCATGTCAGTGGCAGCTAGTGTGCCAGGATTCTGTTGAATGGCTAGCAGGGGGTGACTCCATGGCTGCAAAAAGAAGTCTGATTGTGTGGAAGTCAATGGGAAAATGACCCAACTTCTCACTAGATTTATGGCCTCAGTAAACACTTCCCTAATGAGTTTATGGTCTCGATCGCTAGTTTCAAGTCTTCATCAATTTTGTATATTATGGTCCTATTTTGACTAAAATAGACAATAAACTGAATAAAGCAGACTGTTTTGGGGCCTGTCCAGTGATCATGCAGCTTGCAGATCACAGACAATAGCAGGCTGCGTCTTCTCATCCAAATTTACATCACTTCTGTTCTGGCCCCAAATAACCAAGATGGCGATGGTGAAAATGCCAACCTTGAGCCTTCAAAATGGGAGTCCAAAAGCCAACGTGTGACGTCATAGTTGTTACATCCATATTTATGATATGGTCGGTGGCTCGGTGCTTGCCACTGACTAGCTACTGAGATGTCACAAACTGCCACAAGGTGAAACTACAGTACCTGCCAGTGCCACTAGGAGGATCGCAGCCTTACTGGAGCTCGGCTTTTACACCTACTCCTTTCATTTAGAGCTCAGCTATGGAGGCATGTCGATGACCCTGGACTATGTGTGGCTTCGGGATCACTGTCGTGCCGCCTCCTGCTTCAACGCCGAGACAAACCAGAGAAACCTGGATACAGCAAGTGTAGACCTCCGCATTCGTCCGGCCAAAATGAAGGTGGACGATGGCCAACTCTTCCTCACATGTATGTCATTCATATTTTTGATTACATGTACACCAATCCATTCACAAATTGCATTGAGGATGCAATGGTCAAGTAAGTCCACAACAGGAAACAGAATTAATTCCCAGGAAACAGAATTAATCCCATCAAATTCCATTTCTGAGAGGTTGTCGAAACATTATAAATCAAACATTATGAATCAAGTCATTTTTTTATCCCAGGGCCTGATGGTCACGAATCAAAATACAAACTGAGCTGGCTGGCGGAGAACAGCTATGAAGGAAGGAAGCACAGTACCGAGCAGCCACGCGCCCTATGGAACTCAGACATCTACATGAACTCAAACACACCCTCTGCCAAATGGGACAAGTTCATGAGCTGTGAGGATGAAGTGAAGATGTTTCTTCAGAACTATCTGCTCTATGGGATCGCTTTTGTCGAGGACGTCCCAGCCACTGTTGAAGCCACAGAGGCAGTTACCCACAGGGTCAGCATCATCAGGTATTGAGTCCTGATTTCTTTAGCCTATGCCAATACAAACTGCTCAGTTTGTCTGAAGTAATGGTTGATTATTTGACATATTTTTTTTGCTTTACCTATTCTTTCAGATGCTAAATATACTCTGTTTTAAGTTAATAAATGTTGACTCAGCTTGTAGAATTTTGTGCAAACATCGATGAGCCTGTCCTCCTCTAGATGTATCCTAACCTGAAGAGTTGATGGGTCTTTTTGGTTTTCTTTGCGCAATTTTTCCTTCTGTTTTCAAAGTCAAATGTGAAATGCTTCAGGGAAGTAAACTAGAGAGATGTCAAAACAACATATTTGTCTGTTGAAAGCAATGAGGAGGCAGCGTGTTGTACTTTTTTTTCACAATTAAAATCAAAAACAGACGAAAGGAAACAAGTGGATAAAAAAACATTGTACCGGTAGAGACAGGAAACCCTATTTGGGCTTATTCTAGATCTACCTAAGACATTAAACCAATATTAACAATAATCCCATCAAAGCATACAATATAAAAAGAAACAAGGAAAAGAACAAGCAAACAAGAAACAAGAAAAAGAAAAACAACAGTTAAAAAAGGAACAAAAAAAGGAAAACAAAAGAGCAACAAAAGCAGCACAAACTGTCTGAATGTTTACTGATCACCACTTTTTTGGACAACAGATGGTCAAATGACGAGCCAAAGCGTTGCCTTGTGTTACACAACTGTTGAACAAAACAGTTGTTTGTGCACAACACTACTTTCTTCATGTCCTCATGTATTTCTTGACATGTGTTATTGGCGCTGTTAATCAACTTTGCGTTTTGTGTGTTACTCTCCGCCCACCAGAGACGCTGTTTGACTTTGCGTTTTGTGTGTTAATCTCCGCCCACCAGAGACGCTGTTTGACTTTACGTTTTGTGTGTTAATCTCCGCCCACCAGAGAGACGCTGTTTGACTTTACGTTTTGTGTGTTAATCTCCGCCCACCAGAGACGCTGTTTGACTTTGCGTTTTGTGTGTTACTCTCCGCCCACCAGAGAGACGCTGTTTGGGAGAATGTGGTGCTTCACTTCAGATATGTCCAGAGGAGACACTGCCTACACCAATCTGGCCCTGGACCGCCACACAGACACATCTTACCTTCAGGAACCATGTGGGTTAGTAGTGGGTTATACTGTTATGAATGACCATGTTGACCTTGTTTAAATCTAAATGTATTTTGGTAGCCATCAAAAAATGTAATGATGGGCATTCGGGTAGTGCAACGGTAGATTCCCTCCCTACCAACACAAGGGTTATTATTTTTGCAATTCCAGGACAATTCTAATGTATTCTTATATTTAATAGTTACTACATACAAAATGATTTTTCATTGACAAATTAGATAGCAAATAATTAATACAACTAGTAAATGTGCTCAGTAGACCCACATACTGTATCTATAGGATCCTGTAACTGTAGATTCTGCAGATTTTACAGTTACAGGATCATAGACACAGTATATTACAGTACATAATGTACACAGTATAGTATAGTATATTAAATTGCATATGTCACAATCTTTGATTACCATCGGCAGCAGCCATAATAAAAGCTCCATAACTGATTAACAAAATGTGGAACATATGCCTACCTTCATGAAACAACAAGATTAGATAAAGGGCAAGCCTCTGTGTCGCTGTTATCACTTCAGCTGTCGTCTTGACGATGTTTGTAATGTGATGCGGCTCTGTGCACTTTTTGCCCAAGACAAATTGCCCCTAGCGGACAATAAAGTTGATCTCATCTCATCTCATCTCATCTCATCTCTCTCATCTCATCTCATCAAAGTAGGGTTGGCCAACGACAACCGGTACCAATTGGTTCCAAAATTCTGATTCCAAAGGGATCGAAACTCCAGAGGAACCGAAAACGAATCCACCTTATTGATTCCTAAACAAATGTAGCATGCAGAGAACATACATGAAATCCAAGTTCCCACCGGAACACGGGAACTGAAGTTCCCGGCCGACACAGACCACTACATAAAGTGTTAATTTAAAATTGTATACAAAGAATTATAAACTGTTGGTGTCTACAAAAGTTCATAATAAACAACAGGCAATGATATGATAATATGAATATGACTGAATATGACTTGTGTAATGGTTTTTAATTTTTTGTTTTGTATTCCCCTTCCCCCTGTGAAATAAGCATGTCACCTCTTTTGACCCCGTGCCTCAAAGAATCGGAATTGAGAATCATTAAGAACCGCAATTGATAATCAGAATCAGAATCGTTAAAATCCAAATACCCAACCCTACAAAGAAGAGGCTTGTTTTACATGAATATGCCACATAATTTAAGTTTTATCCAAACCTCTCAAAAATGGAGGTCATGTTTGAGGAAATGTATCTATTCACATACAGTGAAATTAGTGTCCTCTAGAGAGAGAGTGGCGTCAGCGAAGGACCAAAATGCGTGACTCATTAGCCAATGAACAGCCAGGAAAGGGTCTCGCGCTACTTTTGAATGCTAAAATAAAGCTGATAATGTACAATTTGATAAAAAAAAAAAAAAAAAACGTTCAAAGTACATCACAAACTGTCCATTTTGCTGCAACTCGACAGTGCTGCTTAATCCAGGACCTTACTTCCTGGAACTCTTGAGAGTAAAAAAACTGGTCCATTGGAGTGAATGGAGATGTCGCGACTCTTCTACTATATATACACGGCTCTGAGTGAAATATCAGGCTACAATAGATTGTGCAACACAAATAGATGTAATTTACAGGTCAAATTAATTTAATGTACCCTCAGAGAAATCCCAACATTAGTACATTCTCTCTCTCTCTCTCTCTCTCTCTCTCTCTCTCTCTCTCTCTCTCTCTCTCTCTCTCTCTCTCTCTCTCTCTCTCTCTCTCTCTCTGCACACATACAGACCTTGTACAACTATAAACAATAAACCAAGGTATTAGAAGGTCTGGAGCTGCTCCTTTGACAGTGAAATCAAACAAGCAAAATGGTACACAAACATGTTGTCCCCACTGAGTCCCCTTTCATTGTCAGTGCTGCCCCCTAGCGGCACAAACTCAACATTACAGTGTGACTATTATCAACTAACTAACCAAATGGGCGGATGGAGACCAATCCATAGTCCCCCTTTTGGTGGAGGACAATAAAGTGAGCTTTGCAATAGTGTGACATCAGAGTTAGGGGGTTTACAAACCCTTCTGTATATGTTAAAATTGCAATTCAGTAGTTTATCCACTTGCCCGTGTCCATTTGGACCGTGTGACGTTGAGTTAACTGCTTGGTATGCTATATTTTCTAGTGTGTAATAAAGATGATATTGCTCTACTTTTTTTTTTTTTCCATAAATGAACCAAAGAAATCTATTATGTTTTATTGTCGGTATTTCTAGCTAGCCATGTAGTCACATGAAAAAAAGTATATTGACTTTATCACATCATTTATTAACTCAATGCCAATGATTTCTGCAACAGAATCCAGGTTTTCCACTGCCTGAAGCATGAGGGGAGCGGAGGGAGGACGCTGCTGGTAGATGGATTCTATTCTGCAGAAAAACTGCGGCAGCAGTCGCCTGAGAACTTTGAGCTGCTGGCCCAGGTGCCCATCAGACACGAGTACATTGAGAGCACAGGCAGCCACCGAAACCACACGGTCGGAATCGGCCCTTTGCTTAACGTGTATCCTTGGAACAATGAAGTTTACATGATCAGGTATGACCGTATTTTGATTTTGAATGACATGTTATTAATCTTGTGTCTGTGTCACAACGTGCCACATTGTGCACGTTGTCATTTTGTACGAGAAGAAAACAATGTTGCAAGAAGTTGCTACTTTGAATGCAATATGGGAACCCAGAGTCTATTTCGCCACGTAAATAGACTCTGGGACAGCTGTAAAAAAAAAAATTGGCTTCCTGTACAGCGTGAATCTTCCACCCAGGACTTCCGCCTCCACGCAGTGCCGCTCTGGTGTTGTACCAGCGAATATAAGAGCTCTGGGCCCTATACCACGAATGTTGTATAAGAAGATCCAGGATCTGTCCCTTGATCTGGTTTGTCTAAACCAGATCAGCTCGATTGTAGTTTACTTGTACTACGAACGTCGATTACCACTCGTTAACTCGAACCAGGTTTTTCTAATCAAGCTGAGAGCTCGTGCACATGAAAATGCCCGTGCACTGGAGCTCGTGCCCGCAAAAGAGGCATGGTTCTTAACAACTGCCAATCACAATGCAATATGGACTGCTCCAACTCCTACCGCGCCAGACACGCCTATTTCCTCATTGAATGAAACCGCAAATAAAAATCTGCGTTGGATATTATTACTGTTCCCGAATGACTGTCTAAAGTGACCACTTTTATCCACACCAGTAATTTCTTTGAAGAGCGGTTTCTACCTCCACGTAGGCTATCTACAGCAGCTCAATTCACCCTCTCAATAAACTCAAAACCGGCATGTCTTTTGTGGAAGCAATGTGTAATCTATCTCAGTCCCAAATCCGTATGTATAGACCATTTAGGCTCAATGAATAATAATGATCTCATGATATATTTAGTCGCACTGATTGAATAATTGCTATAGGCTAATCAATAAAAAAAAGAATGATAATAAAATTAAAAAATGCTTCTGAACTGAATCGACACGGTACGTGCGGGCATAGATTTCATTTATAAAAAATAGCCTATTTTGTGGTCACATGTATAGGCTATTGTCAGCAGAGTCGCATATCTCCATATTTCATATAATGATGCTGGAAATATGAAGTTCAATCACATCATACAGGCCAAAAGCAACACAGTTGCAGCTGCAAAATGCAGGAGTAGCCTAGATATGAATCATCTTAATATGGGATCGCCTGTGTGCAGGTGATCCCATATTAAATTGCTTAGATGTGGTAGGCTATTCTAGCATGTATGACCATTTCAATTCCAACCCAACGTCAGTCTCAGATATTTCTCCACTCACTATTCAGCTGCAATCGATCAGCGGGGTCAAACAACGTATCTAGGCTACTTGAGAGCACAAAAATGAATATATAAAAACATATTCCCAAGTGGTAAGTAGGGCTTAATTAAAATGTAGCCTGCAACAAGTGCAAGGCTTTAGTCCTTGATTAATTCAACAGGAGCCTTTTTTTTTCTTTTTTCTTTTTCATTTGAATGCAATGTATTTTTCATATGGGGACCATGTGAATGGTGACTCGCTGTTTCCAGAGAGCTGATTGGTAAGCAGGTGGGTCTTTCATGGGTTTTGATCTTATCCCCGACACTATAAATGAAAGCCCCCGACGCGAAAAAGCGTAGGGCAATGCAAACCATCTGTGGCACAGACAGGGCATGCCTACGGAGGGTCACCTTAGCAAGATAGGGCTGCAACACATCGCACAAATATCTTAATCCGTCACTGGAGAAGCGATATCTCTCGTACAGATAATCCTCTGAATGATCAAATGGATCCTGCCGGTGGCGAAACACTCTTTCTCTCCTCAGAGCCCCCCCTTACAATTCGTGCTCCTTCCTCGATGGGAAACTCGTCCAGAACGGGGTTGGCCATTTTTCCAAACTGCTGATTTGATTGGTTCGTGGGCGGTGTATTTAAGGTCTAATCTTATCCTTGCAACTTAACCTGCTGCGGACCAGGTTAAGTGTGAAGCATAAGTTGCTATGGAAATATATGTCGGTAAGAAGTTAACTAGCTTTGTAGCACGGCCAAACCAGGGTTAAACCTGAAGTTACCTCGCTAAACCACTAATCGAGCTTCGTGGTACAGGGCTCTGGTCCAGAACGCTAGTCAATACATAAGAATTTTGACGTTTAGCATTCAAAATAACAGCGACGCAATGTATCATCATCATCATCATCAGTATATAAATGGGAGCTGGGGCTCTGTGTCTCTGTGTCTGTCCCACTGTGATGTCATAAATACCACTGTGACATCATTAGTGATGTCATAAATCCCACTATGACATCAGTGATGTCATAAATCCCACTGTGACATCAACAGTGATGTCATAAATCCCACTGATGAAATCCCACTGTGACATCATCAGTGATGCTGGTCTCATTGGCCACACAGCGGCCGAGCTGCGAATGCGAGCTGCAGGGCCAGCTTGGCGAGCTGCAGGACGGGCGAGCCTAGGAATCGAGCGCAAGTAGCGCGCGAGATCCCTAGTGTTTTTAAAAGGCACCGCTGTGCGGAAGTGGAAGTCCCGGGCGGAAGATCCGCGCTATACAGGAAGCCTAAAAAAAAGGTACGGCTGTCCCATAGTCTATTTACGTGCTGAAATAGACTCAGGGTTCCCAGATTGCTTTGAATGTATCTTTTCCACAGATACAACAACTATGACCGTTCAGTGATAAACACTATCCCCCACGACGCTGTTCAGCGATGGTATGCGGCTCACCGAGAGCTGACCAATGAACTGAGGCGGCCAGAGAATGAACTGTGGGTGAAACTGTCACCAGGGAAAGTAAGAAAGCAATCCTTCTTAAAAAGAAATACGACTGAATTTCATATTTATCTCATTGCAAAAAAATCGGAATTGTCCCAAATCTTATCCCAATTTGAAACTTCAAGAGAATTGAAAACGAATCAGAAATCAGAACAGATGCAAAAGGTAACTTATCCATAATCTTCATGGTAATTTTCGGGGCATAAGGCTGCATAGAAACTTTAAGGAAACTTACTGTGGAATCACAAAATCAATGACACATTCATACAACAGCTCAAGCCTTGACATATTGATGACATCAGACAGACAATCGATCTTTGATTGAGTTGTTGAAGTTTGTAGATATTGATAGAGTTGTCTGAGACAACACCTGTGGGACTTTTTACACTCAGGGACACCCCCTTTTGAATTATTGACCAGCTGCATCCATAACAGATTCTTCACATGACGACCAATTACAGTGGCTATTAGAATATGTTGCTGTTCAAGAGACAATAGACCCAATATAAAAAATACTGTACATCTCTCTCCCCACTATTAACCATTCATAACAATATTCCACACCTTCAACTTGCACACCAGTGTTGAATCCTATTTGCAAGCCAACAGAAATTATTTAAAGTATTTTAAAATTACATTCAATGATCATTCTTTATAACAGGGATGTCAGAGATACGGCCCGCGGGCCGGATTCCGGTTAAGGTTTCATCCGGCCCGCGAGATGTTTTGGAATATTTTTTTTTTTTTTTTTTTCTTTTTTTATTATTATTATTATTAAATTCGCACCCCATTATCATGAACTATGTGTGGCTAATAAGCAAGCTAATAGTTCATTCATAAGTTAATTAACCTGCACTACAAGGAAGTACCGTATGTCAGTAGGTCATCAGGTGTAAACAAAGCCGCCATGATGCCACGCTGGAATTGAATCGCGCATTCAGCTACCTACCAAAAAACAAAAGAATCAACAAGATCAGGCGCGGACTGCATAATCGGGCACGTCGGGCAAATGCCCGGTGGCCTGGCCTGGCCTGGCTTGGCCTGCAAAAAAAAAAAAATTGTGCCCGCAGTCAGGCCACTCACTGAACAGCAGGCCAGGCGCCGCCTACTGGTTTACTAGTGGTTTTATTACTTTATTCAGGGTTAAAGTGGGTGCATCTCATTGTAAAATTGGACTTGGCCCAAATTGGGCTTCAAACGGCCCAAATCGGGCTTCAAACGGCCCAAATCTGGCTTTAAACGACCCAAATTGGGCTTCAAACGACCCAAATCTGGCTTCAAACGGCCCAAATTGAGTTTTAAGCGGCCCAAATTTTTCGGATGCCGGCACGCACGTCGGGCCGTATCGGCCTGGCCTGCTTGGTATCAAATGCCCGGCCTGAATTATGATCCCAGTCCGCCCCTGAACAAGATGCTGTCGAAAAAGAGAAAGGTTGACACGGAATGCGGGCAGTTTCAAGAGAAATGGAAAGAGCAGTATTTCTTTTGTGAAGTAAATGGGTAAATGAGTCGAATTGATTTTAGTAAAAAAAAAATCCGGCCCCCATGAGGTCTCAGTTGAACAAATCCGGCCCTCTACCTAATATGAGTCTGACACCCCTACTTTATAATATAAAGAATGATCATGATAAATGTATATTATACTTTTCTCTCAACACTATTTACTGGGTCAATGAACATTTGTTGAAGAATTCTCCACTCTCCTGTTTCCATAAGGTGGTTTTCATAGACAACTGGCGTGTCATGCACGGGAGAGAGTCTTTCACGGGCCTGAGGCAGCTGTGTGGGTGCTACCTGACCAGAGACGACATCCTCAGCAGAGCTCGCTCCTTGGATCTGCAGGCCTGATCCCTTCACCTCTGTGCCTGAATGTCTGGGGTTAACCTACCCGTATTATAGCTTTCAGCCAAGCTGGGCTAAGAATCCTTTTCACTCTGGACAATCAACCAGTTTCACTCCTGCTGGATACTGTCTCACTCACTCAATTACTCACTCCTTGTTTAGGCCATGACGCATTGCACTTTCCCCTTTGTAGATGAAACAGACAGACAGTACAGTCTGCAGGTATTTGGACACAGTGACACACACTTTGGTTGTTCTGGCTCTGCACTCTTAGGGCCCTATCTTCGTACGGCGCTATCGTTTGCGTTGCCGTTTGCGCGCCTCTTATTGCTATCTTCCCTGCGTCTTAAGCTATCGTCTGCCTCCGCCATCCAGTTTTGCGCTGGGATCTAAGCGCAGACACAGGTGTAGGCGTGGCCCAGGCGTGTCCGTGGGCCTCTAGCCTATCATCTGCCTCCCGCAAGTGTGATTTTGCGCTCTGGCGAAGATACCGTCGCTATGTTCCGAGCGTAAACAGAGGTTTGGGCGTTCTCAATTTTAACGCCACCAAATAGCTGGTCTTAGCGCAAAAAACCCCACTACGCCAGGCGTACGCGTTAGCGCAGACAGGATTCTCCGCGCAGTGCAGGAAATCCTCGCTTGGATACATTACGCATGGATGTCACTCTCCAACACCTCACACACACTCTTCCCTCCTCAGAATGCCACGTTGATTTTCAACTATAGCCTACATCGCAGAAAGAACACACCTTGATTTAAAAATGAGAATTCGTTTGTCTGGTTTTATTAGGTTACATGATTCCCGACCATACAGGTCTGTCGTGTAACATTACTTTAGGTAGGAGAAAGGGTAGGAGAAAATAAAAAGCAAATGTTGATCTTTTCCAACCATTAGGCTACATTTAATAGCACTGCAATAGCCCGTCGGGGAGTGAGAGAGAGAGAGACACGGGGCATACTGTCGGCCTATAATGTTACTACCCAGCTCAACTTAACTGCCTCATCTCCTAGTAGCCTAATAGCCAGTAACCTAGGCCTAGCTACTGCAAAAGTTAACTGCTGAAAATTCGATGTCTGGTTTTGTCACGAGTAGCCTACAGCTTAAGTCCCTCTCACCATATAATACACAGGTGATTCACAGGTGGGCATGAGCAGGTTGTATTTGATTTCTATGCATGACAGCCTCACATCTCTCTCTCTCTCTCCCTCCCTCTTGCTCTCCCCATCTAGGCTATATTTTCTCTCTGGCACTGTCCCTCTCAGCTGACGTGACGCGGTCACACCTAGACAATGCTTTTGGGCATAAACACGCCCATGTGGAGCTTTGCGCCGAGATGACATAAGAGCAGCGGCCCGACACGCCCACAATTAGGGCTTTGCGCGGCGCTATTCCAGTGCAAAACGGGCGCTAACGCAAAATTACCGCCGTTGCGAAGATAGGGCCCTTAGCCTCATATCAGAATGATAACTCGTTACACTCCATTCCCATCTTCTAGTCTGACATTGCCTCCACTCTAACCGATTTCAATGAATTCCCCCAGGGGAATTCCATTTTCCCTAACCAATCACTGGAGACCAACGTATCGGCCTGAATCTAATCCAATGAATGCTAATAATAATAATAATCTCCCCTTTGACTAAATGCCTTAAAACAGAGTGCTGTTCAGATTTCAAAGTAAGTTGTACTTTCAATCGATTTAAATCAGCCTCGATAGCAGCTGTATCTCCTCTAAGGCAGCCACCATTGTTGTTATTACTCCTCGATGCACTTGACAATGGGAAACATTGCACAGTTTCTGGATGCTGATTGGCTAATCATTAGTCCCCCTCGGCACTGAAGATCATCGCTTTTTGCAACATAGGAAATCGCTGTTCCATGTACCGATGCCAGACCAGAAACAGCCAAAACTCAACTCGTGGAGTGGGAGCAGAATCAATGGTCTGGACCCAGGCAACTGTAATCCAGTACATTGGGTTTAAAATGAGACTGTGAGGTTAAAGCGCATACGGTCAGCTTTAATTTGGGGGTATTTACATCCATATTGATTGATTGATTGAAACCTTTATTTATCCCCGTGGGGAGATTCAGGTGTCTAAAACAGCGACAGAGACAGAGGTTAAAAAGTGCAGAAGTCAAGATATAAATAAAAAGCATAAAACAATAAAAGCATAGAACAATAAAACCAGAGCAATAAAATTCAATTGACAACCAAATGTACAGTGCAAGTTCATGTTCATGTTCATCTCATCTCATGTTGTGGAACCTTATGGCCACTGGCACAAAGGACTGGCCAAAGCGCTTAGTGGAGTTATTGGGTGAACCATGTAGGAATTAAAGCCCTTTTTACAGTATATATAATCCCCACATTTTACAGAGTACAGAGCCAAAACAACACAAATGTGTCACTGTCTAAATACGACACTGTATATTTTATTAATAATTTCTAGGAATATAAGATTGTTGATTTATAGATGCATAAAAAGTCAGGTCTGTTATGCATTTCTTATCATGATCGCACAGGGAAACAATCATCTTTGGTATTGGACTTTGTCAAACCATTTTCTATGTTTTACCATTTTCGGTAATCAACCCACTTTGTATCATTAATAATCTCGGTAATATAAGCACATGCACAGTGTTTACAACAGAGCTGCTGGAGAGGCAGAGAATCTGCTCCGAGGGCGGCTGTTATTGTTTATTTTTATTTTTTAAGTATGCGCACATCCATGGAGAATCACATGGAGAGCCTTAACAAGCCTTGATGACTTGCAGCTGGTGGGGGCAGAGTTTCTGCAGGCAGCAGCAGGAGCATTTTTCTCCATGAGGTAAACAGAGAGAGAAGATAAAACACTGCCCATGTGCTTATATTACCGATATTATATATGATACAAAGTGGATTGAAAGCCATCCTTTAAACAAGACGCATTTTAAAGATTAATTACTTATGAATGAAGACCTGAACTTGAACTTTTAAACTAATTAAATCTATACATTCGCTAAACATTCTCTAACAGCTTTTCCATTTTTGTTTGTTATTGTTGAGCTCATACTGTATAAATGTGTGTTCAAATGCAATCATGTACTGGAAAATTGGATCACACAGGTAGAAGTCATATGGTGCCGGTTTCCAGGTAGCTTCTCCCATTTTGACATATCCTGTGACATTATTCTTTTTGGCAGTAATCACATAAACGTGTCAGATTATCCTCCAGATATAATAATTTCAATAAATTACAATTATCACCATTGGATCACATTGAGAGATTGGCAGGCAGGTGTATTATGTGGTTGAAATTATGGGTTAGCGTCCATGTACATTCATGCTGATGAGGTTCGTAACAGTAACTGGAAGAAAAGTAAATCCTAATGCTTTATTCAAAGGTGACTCACACTAAGGTGACAAAGTTTAATTATTTTCTCGTGACAAATTGCAGAAAAGTTAGCGACACGTTTGAGTTGAGCAATATGCCCGACGTTTATGGCAGAAAGTTACAGAGCAATTAAGGAAAAGAACGATGTTTGTGAAATGGTCCAAAGTCCAGTGGCTCCAAAGATACAGTGCAGGTCCAAATGTTATAGTGCCGTTCAGTAGTGTGCTGTGTTTAAAGATACAGTGCAGGTCCCAATGTTATAGTGCCGTTCAGTAGTGTGCTGTGTTTATGTAGCAACTTACACCTCTCAAACTGAATGCGTACCTGCTTTAAATATTATATTTTAGAGGCACCCATCTACAGGTATGATGTGGTTGTAATAAAATTTGCTGTTATAAGTACGTACATAATTCATTCACTTATCTCTATTGTATCTCTACCCATCTGTTTATCTTTTCAACTTATCAGAGAATTGACATCCAGTCTACATCCAACATGTCATTATGACATTGTTTGTTGGAGCTTTTTTATACACATTATTTTAAGATCTCAGATTAAATCATGAAGGTACAGCACAGTGGCTCAGTCATGGATTCATGAATACTGAAGGTTTAAGAGTCAGCGCTGCCCTCTTGAGCTGCCAGATCACTATCACTGAGGCCATTTACACCTGGTGTTAACATGCATTTTCTGCCATCAGATTTTTCACGAGGGCCATTTTGTGTCGAAAAGGCAGAATAAACACAGGTGCGAGCAAAACACTAATGAGGGTTTCCACATTCCAATCATGGAAGTTTGAAATCCTCATTAGTCTTTTGCTTGCACCTGTGTTAACCCTGCCTTTTCGACACAAAATGGCCCCCGTGAGAAGGGTCTATTGCAATCAGATTGTGTTTTATCACTTGAAAGTACAGGTGTAAACACCGCCAAAACGCATTGAAGAAGGATTGCAATCTGATCGGCCAAACCACCAGGGATGCATTGTGTACACATTGAACACAAGTGTAAATGCAATGTGTCCTCTCAATCTGGATACAGCAACTGTATGCGGATTGAGAGGACACCCATTTCTGCAATCAGATTGCAATCTGATGGCAGAAAACGCATGTTAATGCCAGGTGTAAATGGCCTCACTTTGTGACTACTTGCTCTACATTGGCAGAAGAGTACTTAGTTTATTCTGCATTAAATTTATGCGATTAGTTGTGCCAAAAACACAGCTAATCGACCCCCCCCCCAATAGATAAATACAATACAAATGTCCATAACATAATCTTCAGGCGGTTGATAAAGTTGTTGATCAATGCCAATGAATGACTTGGCCAGGCGCTGAGATTTTAAAACTCACCTCTGTCTTGTTCTCTGACAGAACAAACTCTTTGGGCCCCACTATGAGTGTACAGTATGCTGCCAGCTATCTGGATGTATTGGCTTTCATTGTCCATGTGAAAGAGCCACATGACTGTGTGCTGGAAATAGGACATGTAGCCTAATGTCCATCCGAAACAGGCAATAATGCTTCATAAAAATGCAACACAAAAACGTTTTTGTTTATTTAATCACTGCTTGTATGTGTTATTAGTAAACAATATAGTCATGTTTCATCCCCAATTGCTTGACCGTTCCTATTACCTATCCACTTGAGTGACATCAAAGATAGTTACTTTGTTGTCATTAATTCAAGAAACAAAAAATTGTCTTGAGCTTGTGGCACAATACTATTAGTATGCCTGTCAGCATTAAGAGGATGGCAGTGATCAATTTGTAAAAATGAACCTGTATAAGGCAGACTCTAGGTCATCTCAATTCAATTGTGTTGTCACCAGTTGTGTTTAATTAAGATTGAATGAGTGATAAACTTGGTTTGAATGTTACACTGAATATGAAATTGACCAAAAGACTACAAATAGAAATACAATTCTTCGTCTAACACCATGTCAGATTTTCTTTGCAAGCTATCTGTAGGCCTACTATAGTATATTTTTTTATTTTATTTCAGAAAGTAAATAACTTGACAAATGTATCTTTACATAAAGGGAGAAAAAGGCAAGCATCACAACTTTCTTGATTAAGAACACGTCACATTAAAATGCAATTTGAAAAAGAAAACCCCCAACACGAGCTACATAATATTGATTTATGAATGATGTGTCTTGAACATCGTGAACAGTGTTGTTCAGACTGACGTTGCCCCAGTTTAAATAGCCTACATGTTTTTGATGGGCCTTTTTCAAGCTTGTGCGTCATGCTCCTCGGCATGGAGGTTGCCGGATGCAGTTGCCATGGGAACCCCATCTGAAGGTGCAGGGGCCTGGTCTGTGCTCCTCCTGGTGGAGGGAGAGAGAGTTGATATCACACCCTTCAACATCACATCACTGCTATTTTTGTCCCATGCTGTGTAACAAAAGAGAACATGCAAAATCTCACTTCATCTCACGCATCTCCGCTGCCTTGACAGGTTTGTATCTCTGCTTCTTCACTGTGTGTGCAATGAACCACACAACTAAGATGATCAGCACACATCCGAGCAACGCTCCAATAACTGCACCGGCAATCACCCCGTCTCCTGCCTCTGTACAATGACATGTTTTCACAGCAATGAATGCAACCTATTTTTATGCTTTTGTTAAATGTGCATTTTTGCATAGATATTCTCAAGAAAGAAGAATATGACCATACCAGAACTCAGCTCGATAGTACACATGGAAAATCCTGCTGCGTTTGAGGCGTTACAGTGGTACTCCCCGAACTCAAACTGGGATATGTTTCTGATCTCCAATAGTCCAGTTGTAGTAGCTGAGGGGAGAAAAGGGACAACATGTTTCTAGAATGATGAATCAGTGTTGGGGCCATTCATGAAATGAGAATAGCATGTGGCACATTCCAATTCAATTCCTGGAGTTGGACTTAAATTGTAGTGACAGGAAACATAATTTAATTCCATGAAATTCCACTTAAGAGTGCTTGTCTTGACTCACAAAACATAAATTAAACATTTTGAATCTAATAAAAGATGGTTAAAACTAATCAAATACATTCAATCATAGAGAGCCGCAGGAATGAGTCCGGAAGTATACTTCCGGGTTCTTCAGTGGAAAAGTCTTATGGGATTTAACATGGGGGTTTCACTTAAATGCATACAATAAGGTCTGTGGTTAACAAAAGTTTATGGAAACGTGAATCTGGGTTCTTCTGCATAATAGTCTTCACAAACGTGAATACGGGATTTTTATAAAACGCTTCAAAAGGCATAAAAGTTATTCACATTTGTGAAGAGTATCATGCTGAACCCAAATTCGCATTCACATAAACTTTTGTTAACCACAGACCTTATTTTATAATGTCTTGGACTATTTCCAATAATGAAGACTACTTAACAGCTAACGCCCAGTCGATGTCATATCACAGTGCACGCCCCCTTTCTTTGAGGTATAACCCATTCATTGTTAGGCTCGCCCCCTTTTCATTGATGCTGTCTCCTTATCCATTCACAGTTTACCACGCAATAGCCAATCAGCCCAAGCTATTCCTTTCCAGCTGATCCCAATCAGCATAGTATATCAGAGTCCATGATGTTTTACTCTGTTTGCTATGTGCCGTGTATGTGCCATGTGTCATTCTCAGTTGCTGATCATCGCTGAAGCAGTTGTTTTCGGCCCACCTCCTCCCCTGACCACCACCATCATCATGACTCCTGAAGAATTCCCTATGGGGGATTTCCTATCCTATTCTTCACTGATGACGCCCTCTCATCATCTCAGGAGAGCGTCATCATATCATGGAGTCATACGGCAAAATTAATTTGTTGTATCATTAAAGCTTGTTACACTTTCTACTAGTCTCTCATGATTGAAATGCATTTAAGTGAAATGCCCATTCTAAAACCCCATAGACCTTTCCACTGAAGAACCAAATGGAGGCGATTTCTGGATAAAGCCTACAAAAATACATGTTTTGTTGTTACAACATGTTGGATTACATGTTGTAGATCAAATACCAAAGGTGCCTTTAACATTTTAGGATATTCTGTATTGATTTAGAACACCTATGTGTAATCTCTGATATGTGGTATGATAAATAAATTAATAATTGAATTAAAAATCAATGCCGTAAAATCCCAATTTACTTCCCATCCTGTTTCCTGTAGGTTCCTTCAAATTCAAATTCCTCCATTGAATGTGAATTGATGAATTTGCCCCAATTTTGGGATGGATGCAGACATACTGTACTTGAAATATATAATATATATATATAATATATATATTACATAAACATAATATAGCAGCATATACACACACAGACACAATACTCACTTCGTCCCAGTACAGGCCTCCTTGCTTTAGCCTGGTCCAGTTTGGTCCAGGTGTACATGACAGCCGGACTGCCTCGCTCACTGTGGCAGGTCAGGGTGACCAAGTGGCCCGACTCCACGTCGCCATGCACCGCACAGAAAGGAACAGAGGGCTTTTCTGACAGACCACAGGGACGATACAGTGGGTTTATTTGACGTTACCTTCTCCAGTTAACGTAGTCTGGCCTATTCTTGACATTACTGTATGACACAAATATCAACAGTTGGGATTGTTAACATTTGACATTAATTTTGGATTATTACACATTCATAATTGAGTAAGAGCTTCATAACGGCTACTTTTTTTTAAGTAGGCCTACATGCCATACTCATGAATACTGAAGACCAACAATGTGTCAATAAGAAAAATCTAAATAAAAGTCATTTTGATATGTATGTGTGTGATCCCTTAGCTAGTATGTGCACGTATCATGTCAGTCTTTTCTTGAAATCCTTCGGTGCGATCGCGGGCTACAAACTAAACATTCAAAAAAGGGAGTGCCTCCCTATTAATCAACCGGCCGACGTAATTCCATCTACGTCAATACCTTTTAGATTACGCAATTCTAGTTTTAAATACCTCGGCATTCAAATCACACGATCCATCCGCACATTACAGGATAACAATCTGACTAACCTTACAGCCTTAGTTAAAGCAGATCTCCAAAGGTGGGATCGCCTGCCTCTTTCTCTGGCGGGTCGAGTTCAAACAGTTAAAATGAACATACTTCCTAGATATTTATATATTTTTCAGTGCCTGCCTATTTTTCTTCCTAAATCCTTTTTCATTACCATCGATGGTATTTTCTCTTCTTTCATCTGGGCGGGTAAGCACGCAAGAGCTGGCAAGTTGTTACTACAGGGGAACAGGTACCATGGCGGACTGGGCTTACCAAACCTCATGGGCTACTACTGGGCGGCCAATGTGTATAAGATCATGCTCTGGTTCACCTCCCCCCAAAGTAGTTGGTGTCAGATTGAGGCCATGTCATGCCCTTCTGCATCGCTTCAGGCTCTTGCGTGTAGCACCATACCCGTATCTTTCTCACAATTCACTTCTAATCCCATCGTGATAAGCTCTCTCAAGATCTGGGCACAGGTCAGGCGTCATTTTGGTTGGTCTTCTTTACCTCAGGCGACTCCGGTTTGCAACAACCACCTATTTCTGCCTGCTAAGTCAGACCCTTACTATTCACTTTTAGAGGGAAGAGGTCTTCGCCGCCTGGGAGACTTGTATATAGACGGTGTGTTTGCCAGCTTCGACCAACTTCATACTGTTTTTAACCTACCCCGTTCAGATTTTCTTCGATACTTTCAGCTACGAAACTTTGGTAGAACCCACTCCCCTCTGTTTCCTCAAATTCCGTCTCCCAGTGGAATAGATCTACTGCTTAAGGCAGACGCCTTATCCAGGGGCCATGTCTCCTATTTCTATGATCTCCTCTCTCCAGTGAATGTGGTGGCCATCAATAAAAGCAGAGAGAGCTGGGAAAGAGAACTGCAGACGTCCTTCTCAGACAACTTCTGGGAGGAAGCTTTGCGTGCCGTCAACTCTTCTTCTAGTTCTGCCAGACTTAGCCTGATACAGTTTAAAGTAGTACACAGACTCCACTATAGTAAGGCCAAACTGACTAAACTCTACCCAGATAAAGTGGTTGATGAATGTGATAGATGCTCACAAGCACCTTGTAACTTGACTCATATGTTTTGGACCTGTCCCAAACTATCTGGTTTCTGGCACTCCTTTTTTGATATGTGTTCGGACATTCTGAAGGTGAGAATCTGTCCATCCCCTCATATTGCAATCTTTGGTAGACCACCGGACAAGCTCGATATGTCGGTCATCCAATCCAATGTTATTGCTTTTGCCTCGTTAATTGCCCAGAGGAAAATTCTTTTTCTTTGGAAATCCTCTCAGCCACCTTCATTTAAAGCTTGGCTTGAAGACATTTTATTTTTGCTTAAATTGGAAAAAATTAAATTCACCCTGCGGGGCTCCTCTGACAAATTTTACTCACACTGGAGACCGCTGATCGAATATGTAAATGGCCTTCCCCCAGACGACGTGGCTCCTTAGAACAAGGGCCTGGGCCCTCCCAGGGATGGAGGAGTACCTCACTGCCTGCCCACCACACTTACAGCCGCGCGGTATCCTTCTGACCTCATGAGGCCTAAATAGGCCAATATGACCCAGATGCTTGCAAGTATAAACCCCGATAACTTGAGTTATTACTTTCACTGTTATACTACCTCCTACTGTATGTACGTGTGTATATGCGTATATATATGTATATGTTTATGTATGTATATTATTATTATTATTTTTTTTTTATTATTATTATTATTATTTTTTTACTGTCTTATTTTATGTATTTTTGTTTCTGTTGGAATGGGACTGGGTTGTGGGGAGGCAAATGAGGGTAGATGTGTTGGTTGGGATGTTTCAATGTAAAGACAAAAAAAATTACACTTGTTAATGTATTGTAACGCCAATGCTCCCTGCTCAAAAATAAATATTATAAAAATAAAAATAAATCATTTTGATAAAGCATTCCTCAGCTTTAGCCTTGAACATTAGTGACATGGATTTGTTTTTAGAGACTGTTTTCAGAAGTGATGCATACTGTCTAGAAATAGTCTAGGGGGGGGAAATGACTTTGTGTTACAGGTTGTCCGAGGTCACATTGCTATCCACAACTAACCAGGATGAGTCTACTTCAAAGCAGGGTTGGCTATATGTCAATTACTATAAAACAGTCGGTTTCAGCTGAGCAATCTTATTGGTCAAAGGCCAATTTACTGCTCCCACACTGCTGAATGATGATTCCAATAAAGCGTGGTTATAATAGTTGCTGCTAATACTTGTGATATGCAGAGCTCTAGTTACTCATCTTTCTTGCCCCCCCCCCCCCCTCCTTATTGTGTACTCTTATTGGAGAAGACCTTTCAGAGACCTAGCCTTGTTGTACCCATAATCACAGCAAATAAATGATTGCTATAATGTATCATATCAGAGCAGCACTTCCTACTGTATTTTAATAATAGATGATTATGATCGTGTATGATGTATAAAGTATCAGTGATGATCAACACATGGAAGCTTACACAAAACAGTCAGATCGCAAAAGTCAAGTCGAAGTGGGAAAGATTTTACCATGACACCATGATTTATGGCAATGATTGCCACTTTGACAGTTTGGTGTTTGATGTGTTGTTGTTTTTTAGAATATCTGCAAATTGTTAGTTCATTCTTAACTGAACTGGATTCCATGTGTCTCTCTATTTATTATGAGGTGCAGGAACGTTGTTGGGAGTGGCCTAGGTTATAACTGAATAATTTCCCCAGTGCTTAGGGGTAGGTAGAGAATCCTTGGTGACAAGCAGGCCTAGCTGCGTCTGTGCGCATTTGGCACAGGGGCGAGAGGAGGGGATGAGATCGAGGCGTGCCTCGGCGGCGCTGCTGACTGGGAAGTGAATACAGTGCAGCGCGTCCCCGAAAGTGGAAAGCGTCCTTTCCGTTCCATATGACTGACACTGAATTAATAGTCTTTAGCGACAACCAAATTAATTGACGTGTGATCTCTTTCTCTCTCTCAATCCCTCCCTCTCACGGGTGCGCAGAAAGGACATCAAAGGGATCGCAGTGACAACCAAATTGACGTGATAAAAACATTGGCTGTAACGCGAGGGGACAATTGTTCATGTCTGTAAAATGTTCTGTAAAATGTAATTTCTTCAGTTACTGTTTTAGCACGGGCCGAAGCAAAATAATAACGAAATAGCGAGTGTGTAAAACGAGCCGAGGGTATTTGCATTGGGAGGAGGAGGTTTGTGTGTGAGTCAGTGTGGAGGTGTGTGTTTGTCAGTCAGTGCGTCCTCGTCGAAATAAAGGCAGCGTCCCAAGCGGGCGGGGTCAGGCATATTGAAACACACCACCCCTTCGGGAAACGAGAGTGAAAGTCATCCAGCGTCCCCGAAAGTGGAAAGCACACTTTCCATTCCATATGACTGACACTGAATTAATAGTCTCTAGACCAGCGTGCTCCGCACGTGGTAAAAATAAATAATAAAAGATAATAACCACAATTCCATGTAACAGACAGTGATAATGCAAATCATCACTGTGATGGAGCATGAAAGCATCCATACATGTTTATATGGTTTATTCTGGCTAAATTGTAATTTCCAGCAAACAAAAACCATAACTCCCCCTCATTTTCTCCCCAATTGTACTTGGCCAATTCCCCCTGCTGTCCCAGTTGTTGCTCCACCCCCTCTGCTGATCTGTGGTGAGCTGGAGACTAGCACATGCTTCCTCCGACAGATGTGCCATCGCCAGCCGCTTCTTTTTCACCTGGGAGGATCACACTATTCCCCCAGTTACCCTCCCCCCAAACAGACGCCCCGACCAACTAGAGGAGGAGTTAGGGCAGTGACCAGGAGTCATATGATACCCTTAATCCGGCTTCCCACCCGGAGACATGGCCAATTGTGCCTGTATGGATGCCCAACCAAGCCGGAAGGGGACACAGGGGCTCAAACCTGTGACCCTCATGTTGCTAGGCGGGGAATCTACCACTGCACTACCCGAATGCCTATTCTGTATGTGCAGTACAAGGATTCAATCACAGTCCTACTCTAATTTCTAACACTGACAATGAGAGCCTGCTGCAGTTACCATGGAAACTACTGTGGATACTGAGGCCTGCGAGGTTGTCCTGGTAACTGTGAATGGGAGGTGAATGGGAGACAGAATGTAATTCCCTGATCACACAAATCAGAATCACTATTTTAATAGAGTTGTTTATGTTAGGACAGCGGTAATAGATGCAGGATTCTCAGAGGTGGAAAGCACACTGAGATATTTCATTGAAATTGAAGTACTGTTGCTTCAGTTCAATTTTGCTTAATTCACACTAACAGTTCTTGTAAAAAAAAAAGAAGTAAAATGCTCAAGTTAAAGTCAAATAGTAGCTCACTAAAACACTACTGAATTTCATTAACATAAAATATTTAAAGAGCCAAAAAAGAGAGATGGGGAAGAGGAAGGGTGTCTCTGGTATACACTGTATCAAACAACAACAAATGAACCAGAACAACTATAGATCAATCCATTTCAACAAAATGACACATGAGTTTGAGTCTTCCTCCAGGCATCTACAGGTCTTTGTCAATTATACAAGTTTTGTTACTTTGTGTGCAGCGCGGCCACGCCTATAATGAATTAATTCACAACAAGACAGCAGTTTGTGAGTAATAGCTCAATACTAACCGTCTGTTTTGGCAGTATGCTCTCTCTTTATGATATTACAGTAAAGGTCGCTCATTGTTATTGTTTTTCTTCTAATTTGTGTGTTTTCAAATACTTGGTCGTGTGTGACACTATGGGTCATCCACTGTATTGATGAGATGATATGATACTCCTGCAGGAGCTACATCAGTTTACATAAAAGAATAAACAATTTGCTTTATCATAGAAACATATGGATATTGATTATACTCAGTTGGTGAACCTCCCTTTGTAAAGCCTTTGAAGTTAGCAAAACTTACCAAGAACATGTAGAATGACACTGGCCTCAGATTGTCCTTCAACATCAGGGAAGTTGTGAACCTGACAGGTGTAGACCCCGGCATCTGATGGCTGCATGTTGCTTATGGTTACTGAGGCATTTCTGCTCGTGCTGGGGTCAGAGAGGGGCTGAAGTCTGCCCTCATAGGATTTTCCAATCACATCCTTCCCTCCTTGATAGTAATAGAGCTGACAGCAAAGGGCCATACATCAAAATATCACAAGCTTAGTAAACTCCAGGTAGCCTACTATAAGGCAACCTAGATGAAAATATTGAAGTATTATGCAATTTCAATCAATCCATCAATCAATCAATCAATCCCTCCACAATGTCCAGGTTCCAGAGGAACTCCACAGGGGACATCTGAATTCCTGCATCGATCCCGGATATACTCCTAACCTCATGAATGGCAGGAGTTCCTCCATGGAGCTTTCGCCAAAGTTTACATCCTATTTCATGTCATGAATAACGTTTTTTATTTGAGCATTCATCCTAGTCTCTCCTGATTGAACTGAAATTGCCAAAATAGAAAGGGAGCCATACCAGGCTTACTTCTTGCGCAGAGAAGGAAGAAGATTACAGCAATAAAAAGTCCGGTTTTGACTATCCTGCCTCAGCCTTGACAAAAAGGCTTTTCCACTTGACCCTCCTCCTCTGCGCTGAGTGGCTGATGTAAGCCATATATGGCTCTCTGAGTCTCTTCCTATGTTATTCAAATGCAGACTGGTTGTGCTAAACTCCGGACTTGCAATGGCGGCACATGAGAAATATTTCAATCAGCTCCTGCTTCCTAGGTTTCTAGGTTTTATTATGGTTGAGCTTTGAGGATTTATATAAATAAAATGTATTTTTACTATTTGATATGCAGCTTGTACATCCCATTTTAAAAGCACCTGCCTATGAAATTATGCAGATATAAGGTATCTGCAATAGTCTCAATTAACATTGCAAATAGGGTTTTAGAAAAGAGATTCATAACATCTGCATGTGAATAATAATTATAAAACTGATAATAATACCCATTCTTGATGAAGTGCTTGATTTATTATGTTGGGGGAAAATCCAAATTATAATTATTTAAATAAAAAGTTTAAAAAGACAAGAAAACTTACTTTGATACTTTGTTAAAAGTGAAAAATAATCACTCGTAAATCTGAGATATGAATAGGGTTTTGTTAATACATCTCTCCTTATCTCATTTCTGAATCACAGTCTTTGTTGTCTTACCAAGGTGTGTCTGCTAGCAGAGTCTCAAGAGCATATTGAAAGAATAAGCCAACCTCTTTTTTCAAACCCTCTGAAGCCTTGTAATGAAACATCTTGTTTTTATCAACTTTTCTGTTGGGAGTAAGTTGAAATCCTACATGACATTTGAAAATATCCTCACAAATATTCAATTCTCTCATGAGGTTTCACCCATAAATCCAACTCTAACTGGTGCAATTCCATAATTAAGTTGAATAATTATAGGCTATGGATGCCTGTGAACTCAGTGAGACTGTACTGTAGTAAAGATCAGTTTTGACCTTTATGGTGCTGAGGCACACAACAGTAGGCCTACACACCAAGGTAAAAGACCATTTCACACAAAGCATTGCATGATCATACAACAAACATCATGAGCTGCTGGACTTCGCCCAGATTGCATGAAATCCGAAAGCCATATGCCATACCACTGTATGTTCCTAACATGAGGATTTATATTATGGTAGGTTTTGAGCACATCAGAACAAACCTTCATTGAGATGTAGGACATATTTGAGTAGAGAGCATGTATCTAGTATACCTGCTGTGGAGACATGGAGGACGTGGAGACAAAATCCCATTCGACGATGAGGCCGGAGGTCTCCTCAATGGTGGAAAAGGTGCACTGGAGAAGGACACTTCCACCCCTTGTAACGTTGACAATTTTATGGGGTGTCCTGACTGTGATCAGTTCAGCCCATCCTGCAAAAAACAAGGAGTTTGTCAGCCTCTCGTTATACTTTGTTTGGCCTAAAAGCAGAAACGGATACATCCAGTAGTTTGTTAAAAGTGCGTTGGCTTGCCTTAACCTCCTCAAATGAGCAATAAGAACAGGAAGAAGCAGAAGAATAGTTACCCATTATGCTTATCAGCACCAGGAAGCTCAATGTGGAACGCATCTTCAAGAAAATGTTGGTTTCCACTCGCAGATCTTCTAAAGAACTGAATTAACTTTCCTCACTCTTTGCCTTGACTCTTGCCAGCAGCGGCCAAAGCACAGTAGTAGCCTAGTAATGCTACAGTATGGCAGGCAAGGTTAGGCTACAGTATGCTCAGCTAATGGAATGGCTGATATTGTGCATGTAGATAACACAATGTTTGCATATTGATGTTTGCCAAACTGGGTGTGTATACTCTGTTTTTTCAAACGTCGATTTCACAGTTTCAATTTTTGTCAGTTGGTGAATGAAAATGAAAAACAAACTTGAAGTGCTTGAGAAAACATGAAAGAAACGTCATATAGATAGATAGCCCATTATCTTTCTTTATGTTTTATTTTGGTTGCTTTTTTCTTTTCTTTTTGTTTTGCTGTTGTTTTTCTTTTTTTCTTGTTTTTGTTTGCTTGTTTCTCTTGTTTTTGTTTATATTTATGCTTTGATGAAATTGTTGTTAATATTGGTTTATTTTCTTTGGCAAGTAGACATTGAATAAGCCCATCACGGTTTCTTGTTGTCTCTACCTGCACAACCTCTTTTTATCCAATTATTTCCCTTCGTTTGTTTTTGATTTTAATATGTGCAAATAAATAAACCAAACTAAACTAGATTGGAGTTTCAATCTGTGCAGCCTGTGCTCTGTGTGTGTTCCTGCTTGTTGACTTCATATGGCGGATTAGAACCACAATATATCATGACCCCATGCGGAATTCATTTTTCAGCACTTTGCAGTAGTTTAACTATTGCTCATCTCTCCAGCCTCGCTGCCGTGTAAGTCATTCTGGGTCACGGCCTCTGGCAGAGGAATTAATGTAATTTAATCTCCACCTGGCCTTTATCACTCGCCTCCAGGAAGTGTAAACCAGAACACTGCAACACTCTGCTTATCTCTGGGGAGTTCACTCCCTGGTGCTGCTTACTTATTGCAGGCACTTTCACCGTTGTTATTATGGCCCGCGCAGTGCGGAGCACACAATGCTGATGGGGAGAGACGGCGAATCACACGTGATTAATTGTCTATAATTACCAGAAGCTGACACAGGTAATTAACAATGTGTAAAATGTTGATCAGCGGCGAGTGAAGGCGCGAGGGAGGGAAGCCGGGGATAATGTGGAATCTGGGGGCAGGCAGAGGAAGGAGGGGTGCATAGCTCATTAAGCAGAAGACATTTAGCCTACGTGATAGGTTAGGATGTGAGACTAGCAAGGGAACAATCTTTTTGTAAATGAAACCTTATCAACAGCATGACTCACACACACAACATACAAATGACCACATGAGGAAACACTCGTAACTGACTCCTACAATCAACACCCAGGCTTTGGTATGAAAACCAAAAAAGGTCAAGTACCTGTCTGGCTGAGGAACATTTATAACGAATCACCACAGAACATACAGTAAGTAAATAAGGGATCAGAGAACGATGAATGGATGTTGTGTTTCTGTTATTAAAGGAACACTCTGCCCATTTTCAACCAGCTTTGTATCATTAGAACATCAGTAGTATATCAGAAAACTGTAAACTGTTTTGAAGTCTGTCATTTAATTTGACAGTTATTGAGTGTTAAAGTGTGGACCAGTGACATCACTGGTTCACACTAATGATGGTCTCGACCTAGTTTCAAGATGAAGACCAGACACGCTGCCTCGCGCCACACGTAATCTAGTGACATAGCGACCTCATCATCACATGTAATCCTAGCGTGACGACAAGTGCAGTAATCCCAGCGTGACGTTCGCGTGACGCACTTGCCTAGGTGACGCCGTTAATGTCGTCAGTGCCGAGGCTATGACGCGGCAGTATTTATAGCCACGCTTGCTGCACCATCGTCCTCTTTCCCTGATCTCTGGCCGCTGCACTTGAGCTGATCTCATCCCTTCTCTGGAAGCCGCGTTTCACCCCACCCACCTCCCCAGTCCACCACCAATGTATTGACTCCTGAAGAATCCCCTACGGGGGGGGGGGTTCTCTATTCTAGCCCGAGCAGATGCCCTCCCGCCTCAAGAAGAGAGGCATCTTGCCACGGAGTCACTGCGCCTCTAGCCCGAGCAGATGCCCTCCCGCCTCAAGAAGAGAGGCATCTTGCCACGGAGTCACTACGCCAAAGAATCAGTCGCCATGCTGCCACGCCATCAGAATTAGTGCCATACCGTTTCATGCCATGAATCTTATCGCCATGCCTTACTTTAATAAAGCTTGCTGATTAACCTTACCCTCTGGTCTCTCATGATTGAAACTCAAATTAATAACTCATTAACTCAAATCAACTCTCAATAACTGTCAAACTAGATGAATGACTTCAAAACCGTTTACAGTTTGAGAGTTGATTTGAGTTAATGAGTTATTAATTTGAGTTAGTGTGGACCAGTGATGTCACTGGTCCACACTTTAACACTCAATAACTGTCAAATTAAATGACAGACTTCAAAACCGTTTACAGTTTTCTGATATACTACTGATGTTCTAATGATAAGTTGGTTGAAAATGGGCGGAGTGTTCCTTTAATAATAGATTTGTGCATAATTGTCATTACATTTGGGAGGTAATAATTATCCATTCTGAAATCAACATCAGATTACAAATAGTCTAAAATGACTGCTTCCCTTTTTGTATTGCATGACCAGAGCAATTAGTGACACTTTTATTTATCAGGGCTGCAGTAGCCTACTTTCCCATATCACTGTATAAGCTTTATCATCGTAAACAAAAACATAAAAAGACTAAAAAGACACTGCCACATAGTGAACACAGAGCAAACAACATTCTTGTATCTACAATTTTAAATGTTACCAAACCTGGTGGATGTTATGGAGCCTGTGAGGTAGGCTATCAATCAAGTAATATGAAAAATAATCTGTAATAGAATCCATCACTACAATTGTGTGATTTTCAGCTTTGAGCATAATAACTCTTAGTTTAATTTATATTTGATAGAATTTATAAATGGTGGACATGAATTTCTCAGAAGAATGTGAGTAAAATTATGAAGCATTATGAACATTTAAAAGAGAATTTCGTTTTTTTTTTAACCTGGAGCCCTCTCCTCACATTAATTATTATCTGACGACTCACCCAGTGATCTCCGCAGCGATTTGGAGCATCGTAGGTGTTGTTGTGATCTAAATAGTACTCCAAGCCAGTCCTTGAATGCGCTCCGTCGGGGCCACATGGCAGCATGCTGTTACTCCATGTAAATAGACAGTTTTCTTCCCGTGTTCTACCCATATCGTCATTATATTATCCCTAAAGAAACATCAGACTGCTATTCACCCCCGGGCTATTTCCACTAGTCTTTACAGGGATCTAATTTCCTCATTCGGGGTGAGTTTCACCAACTCTCATCAAGTAACTACACAGGCCAGCCGGCAGGAAAGTCTCGTGGGACTGGCTTGGAGTACTATTTAGATCACAACAACGCCTACGACGCTCCAAATCGCTGCGGAGAACACTGGGTGAGTCGTCAGATAATAATTAATGTGAGGAGAGGGCTCCAGGTAAAAAAAAAAACGAAATTCTCCTTTAACTACAGACATGGTATGAAGACAAACCACAAAATACTTCCTGGCACCGAGGGTTATGGAAAATTATTTGTCATATAATTGTGTATTTCTGTAATTAACAAATAACCTCCATATGAACAGTAACTCAACCTACTGTTTACCATTACTTTACTGATGGGGACTCACCATGCGGTTACTATTTTGAATGTGACTGGAGAGCCTATGACCAAGCCGGCAAACAAACATCAAGTTGGTTCCCAGAATGCAATAGGGGGTTGTTGGGCAGAACTGCCTGTTTTAATGGGTACAGTTAACACGCACACATTATTCATCCCACCCCTAGAACCTCTGTGTCCCACACAACAGACTGTGAGACTGTTTTATTCTGTGTCCCACACAACACAACAGACTGTGAGACTGTTTTATTGTGTCCCACACAACAAACTGTGAGACTGTTTTATTGTGTCCCACACACTGAGATATATGAATGGAGGGAGTGTCCCTATCTCCTCCCTGTATGTTTTATTGAAGCCAAAATCCGGCCAGATCAGTGAACCAGAGTCTGTGCAGTAGCTCCATTGATTTAGAACCTCTGTGGGCTCCCCGCCCCTCTGAACTTTCTTATGTAGAGCTGCTGTTTCTAGAATGCGCACAGTGCGTTGCGTATTTATATACAGTCTAGCTCTGTAAATATTGCAATTTAAGTTGTAATATTTTTTGTCTCGCCAAAAGTAACCAGGAAGATTCCCACTATGAGAACAGTTTATCAAAATGACGCCTGTACGAAAATCTGATTTCGGTTGTCGGAGATTGAGTTGTATCAGCCAGACAAGTCAGACCTCCGGGCTGCTCTCAGCCCGTGCTCTGAGAGCAGCCCGGAAGAGGAGCCTCTCAGCCCGGAAGAGGAGCCAGGGCTGCTTGGCTCTCAGCCTCTCACTGGGGGAAATTCTCGGATGAACAGCTCTGTGTTGATTAGCCTAATGTTTCCGTGGCATTTTGATTAACTTTATGATTACATTTCTTTTGGCGCAAATGTTGGTTTAACAAATCTAACCGTGAGGCTACGTTGTTGTACCCCCCCGGTACAGTGTGTGTAGGGCAGCCCAACCTAACGTTAGCCCAGTGCATGAGCCAGGCTGCCTGGTCTATTCTCCAACTCTGTATATCCCACTGAGCTATATCTTATTTATGCCTGGTATATCGTTACTAAGAGAGGAGCTTGTGAAGAACGAACATCCCCACAGTCAAAGCATTTCCCCGAGATATGCATATAAAAAACGTTTGTTGCTTTAATAGCCTACAAAAAAGAAAACTTCTGTTTGTATGTGATGCTAACCCGTTAGCGATGAGCTAATGGTGGTTGTGTACTACTAGGACTCATCTTATACCCGGGATGGGAGTTAACGTTATAAAACACATTTCCTGTCAGTTGGACAACCTGGTCAGGTCTGAAAATATGTGTCTATTATTGTGTTATTCCAGCTATCGTTATCGGTTGTTAAGTTATATTAAGCCGATAAATAATGAAAAACAGCTGACTAGCGAAAGCGGCTAACGCCATTGCTAGCCTGCATGTTAAAACCATTGTGTACCTATAATGTAGCTGGAGTAACTCATAAAACACATATTTTCTGAACTTACTTCAGTCCCCAACCAACGTTAATTCCTTGCGGACCTTTCTCAAAACAATGTTCTTTTTATTGCGGTCCATTGATGTCTGGTAGCCAGCACAGCCAACCCATGAGCCACCCGACTTCCAGGGAGCGTTAGATAACATGAAGCCGTGTGTCTTGTCTATGACGATAGATCTATAATGTGCAGAGCCTGTCCAGCCAATGACGGCTTGAGACTGGCTGCCACAGCTGTCAATCATCCATTTTTATCCCTTTTTATATGTCAAATAACTACTTAAAAACAAACTGATCAGAAAAATTACCACTTGCACAGGCATTAGCATGATAATGACTATCTAAAATGATGCCCTGTGAAGTCGAAGACAAATTTCCACATTGTGGACAAATAAATTGAATTGAATTGAATTGAATACAAACCACCTTTGGAAAAAAATTATCTGACGTATACTGTGATTATTTTGGTTGTGATTTTCCCATCCACTAACATGGGGAGGCGGGCCTTGTGAGCTAATACTGGATTCAACCGCCAGAGCGGCGATCTAACATGCAGCGGCTTCACTGAACGGGACCAATGCTCAGTCCATCTTATAATATGTCCATGGTCCCACACAATAGACTGTGAGACTGTTTTATTCTGTGTCCCACACAATAGACTGTGAGACTGTTTTATTCTGTCCCACACAACAGACTGTGAGACTGTTTTATTCTGTGTCCCACACAATAGACTGAGACTGTTTTATTCTGTGTCCCACACAATAGACTGTGAGACTGTTTTATTCTGTGTCCCACACAACAGACTGAGACTGTTTTATTCTGTGTCCCACACAATAGACTGTGAGACTGTTTTATTCTGTCCCACACAACAGACTGTGAGACTGTTTTATTCTGTGTCCCACACAAGATACTGTGATACTGTTTTATTCTGTGTCCCACACAACAGACTGAGACTGTTTTATTCTGTGTCCCACACAAGAGACTGTTTTATTCTGTGTCCCACACAACAGACTGTGAGACTATTTTATTCTGTGTCCCACACAAGATACTGTGAGACTGTTTTATTCTGTGTCCCACACAACAGACTGTGAGACCGTTTTATTCTGTGTCCCACACAACCAACTGTGAGACTGTTTTATTCAGTGTCCCACTGTCCCACACAATAGACTGTGAGACTGTTTTATTCTGTCTCCCACACAACAGACTGTGAGACTGTTTTATTCAGTGTCCCACTGTCCCACACAACAGACTGTGAGACTGTTTTATTCTGTGTCCCACACAATAGACTGTGAGACTGTTTTATTCTGTGTCCCACACAACCGACTGTGAGACGGTTTTATACTGTGTCCCACTGTCCCACACAACAGACTGTGAGACTGTTTTATTCTGTGTCCCACACAACAGACTGTGAGACTGTTTTATTCTGTGTCCCACACAACAGACTGTGAGACTGTTTTATTCTGTGTCCCACACAACATACTGTGAGACTGTTTTATTCTGTGTTCCACACAACAGACTGTGAGACTGTTTTATTCTGTGTCCCACACAACAGACTGTGAGACTGTTTTATTCTGTGTCCCACACAACAGACTGTGAGACTGTTTTATTCAGTGTCCCACACAACAGACTGTGAGACTGTTTTATTCTGTGTTCCACACAACAGACTGTGAGACTGTTTTATTCTGTGTCCCACACAACAGACTGTGAGACTGTTTTATTCTGTGTCCCACACAACAGACTGTGAGACTGTTTTATTCTGTGTCCCACACATTAGACTGTGAGACTGTTTTATTCTGTGTCCCACACAACAGACTGTGATACTGTTTTATTCTGTGTCCCACTGTCCCACACAACAGACTGTGAGACTGTTTTATTCTGTGTCCCACACAACAGACTGTGATACTGTTTTATTCTGTGTCCCACTGTCCCACACAACAGACTGTGAGACTGTTTTATTCTGTGTCCCACACAACAGACTGTGAGACTGTTTTATTCAGTGTCCCACACAACCGACTGTGAGACTGTTTTATTCTGTGTCCCACACAACAGACTGTGAGACTGTTTATTCAGTGTCCCACACAATAGACTGTGAGACTGTTTTATTCTGTGTCCCACACAACAGACTGTGAGACTGTTTTATTCTGTGTCCCACACAACCGACTGTGAGACTGTTTTATTCTGTGTCCCACACAATAGACTGTGAGACTGTTTTATTATGTGTCCCACACAACAGACTGTCAGACTGTTTTATTCTGTGTCCCACACAATAGACTGTGAGACTGTTTTATTCTGTGTCCCACACAACCGACTGTGAGACTGTTTCATTCAGTGTCCCACACAATAGACTGTGAGACTGTCTTATTCTGTGTCCCACACAACAGACTGTGAGACTGTTTTATTCTGTGTCCCACTGTCCCACACAACAGACTGTGAGACTGTTTTATTCTGTGTCCCACACAACAGACTGTGAGACTGTTTTATTCAGTGTCCCACACAACCGACTGTGAGACTGCTTTATTCAGTGTCCCACACAATAGACTGAGACTGTTTTATTCTGTGTCCCACACAACCGACTGTGATACTGTTTTATTCTGTGTCCCACTGTCCCACACAACAGACTGTGAGACTGTTTTATTCTGTGTCCCACACAACAGACTGTGAGACTGTTTTATTCAGTGTCCCACACAACCGACTGTGAGACTGCTTTATTCAGTGTCCCGCACAATAGACTGTGAGACTGTTTTATTCTGTGTCCCACACAACCGACTGTGATACTGTTTTATTCTGTGTCCCACTGTCCCACACAACACACTATGAGACTGTTTTATTCTGTGTCCCACACAACAGACTGTGAGACTGTTTTATTGGAGCACCTTGACAGACTTTCTTTTACTGACCCTTCTCCTATAGACGGTTTTAACTTGACAACAAAAACATTCTAAATTGAACCCCCACTCACTTCCTGTTGCAGTGTTTGCTATGGACATAAAAGAAAAAAAAACATTCAAGTGCAGGACTGACCATTCCGTGAAAACCGTCTATACAGCTGAGCGGCGAAAACAAAAGTAACGATGTCGAGTGAATATTTCTGCAGTTTGCCGAATGCTGAGAAAAAGGAAGTGCTGTGGGGTTGCGCTCTGGTGAAAACCGTCTATATATATATATATATATATATATATATATATATATATATATATATATACCATTCTACAGGCCTGCCGTGCCCGCCAGGCCGTTTTTTTTATTTATTTTTTATGCTTCCCCCAAAATTTCAATAAACCTTTAGGGTATATTATTACAATACAACAATACTGTTGTTGACAGTGTTGACTGTAATAGAAGATGCCAAATCATTCAAAACAATAAGCATTTTGCTTTTAGGAGCATTGTGCCAGCGTGCGGCGGCGCTGTTCCAAAACGTGTCAACGTGTGTCGTTGCCTGGGAAACGCACATCCCATAATACAACTGTTCGCATCGCATCCCATAATAGTATGATGATACTTGGGATGCCATTGCGAACATAGATGCGGACAGGTTAGCTAAACGTTTAGCGTTGCCAGTGAGGGCCCCCACCGTTGCGGTCGGGTTACATTTCGAAATCCCTCCAGGCCTGAAAATTTTTCTAGGGGAAACACGGATATATATTTAAGCAATATCACACGAGAGGGAGTGCTGTTGTTGGCTAATATCGGCACTGCTGTGATTCGGTCGTAGGCACGAGGCCGCAGGCCGACTGCTTAAGATAATCACAGCAGTGCTGATATTAGACAACAACAGCACGACCTTGAGTGTGATATTGCTTTTATACAACAGTTCTATTAAACAAAGTTGATTAAAAAAATGACAAAAAGCGGAGAAAATATATGATTTCTCTATTTATTCCTCCGCCAACAAAAATAGTCCCCTCAGCTTTCTGCTTTGCTGAAAATGTAGCCTAATCAGCCTAATTAACTGCAGGCTGTCTACTTTACTACTGTCTACTCTACAGCTGTGAAGCATTTTGTTGATTAGGGCAGCTGTGAAGCGGAGTGATCTACACACAGTGAAGCGCCAGTGCGTTATCGTGAAATATCGGCACTGGTAGGATCCCTCTTGTCCAATCAAATTGCCCGGCCGGAACTACCTGTTGTATAAATATATATATATATATATATAGAGAGAGAGAGAGAGAGAGAGAGACAGAGAGAGAGAGAGAGAGAGAGAGAGGGAGAGGGAGCTTTCTCCCTGTATCAGCGCTGCGAAAAATATGAATGGCGGTGGACGGAGAATAAGATTACTTTTTTGATCCCATTTTAATTGTGCCACGGGGTGCCAACGCTAATTTTGTCAATTTAAACATAACTTTGCATGTCAAGAAAGTCACAGTTTGTCGTCAAACTGAAATGTAGGGGTTAGTTTCGTATAAAAACTACATAGCCTGTGGAAGCTCGTGGCATGTCGCCAGTCTTCAGCTTTGCCGGTAGAGAAAGTGACGTCACTTAGGCGACAGTGTATGTAGTCTTTCTGATTGATAACTTCTAGTGCAACAGTTTGGCGACAAACTGCGACTTTCTTGACATGCAAAGTTACATTTTAAATTGACCAAATTAGCGTTGGCACCCCGTGGCACAATTCAAACGGGATCAAAAAAGTAACCTTATTCTCCGTCCACTGCCATTCATATTTTCCCCCCCCACCCCCCGTTGTAGCAGTATAGGTTTGTTGAGACTGCTGCTGTTTGTCAAGCAGGGCATGGATGTATTTCAGGACTTTGCCACCAGATGGCAGGACTGCCTACCAAATTAGTTGTGTGTGTGTGTGTGTGTGTGTGTGTGTGTGTGTGTGTGTGTGTGTGTGTGTGTGTGTGTGTGTGTGTGTGTATTGGGGGAGGGGGGGGGGGGGCGTAGAGAGAGGGCTTGAGGCAACGGATGACAATAAGAGCGCCACACTCTGTCCTCAGCATGCCTCACTCCGCCTTACCCTCCTCCCTTTCCTTCAGCAGCCTCAGAAAAATAGGCCAGACATTTAGCATGACTTCACACTGTCCCTACAGCCACAGAGTATACCACTGTCCCTACAGCCACACACTGTCCCTACAGCCACAGAGTATACCACTGTCCCTACAGCCACACACTGTCCCTACAGCCACAGAGTATACCACTGTCCCTACAGCCACACACTGTCCCTACAGCCACAGAGTATACCACTGTCCCTACAGCCACACACTGTCCCTACAGCCACAGAGTATACCACTGTCCCTACAGCCACACACTGTCCCTACAGCCACAGAGTATACCACTGTCCCTACAGCCACACACTGTCCCTACAGCCACAGAGTATACCACTGTCCCTACAGCCACACACTGTCCCTACAGCCACAGAGTATACCACTGTCCCTACAGCCACACACTGTCCCTACAGCCACAGAGCATACCACTGTCCCTACAGCCACACACTGTCCCTACAGCCACAGAGCATGCCACTGTCCCTACAGCCACACACTGTCCCTACAGCCACAGAGCATACCACTGTCCCTACAGCCACACACTGTCCCTACAGCCACAGAGCATGCCACTGTCCCTACAGCCACACACTGTCCCTACAGCCACAGAGCATACCACTGTCCCTACAGCCACACACTGTCCCTACAGCCACAGAGCATACCACTGTCCCTACAGCCACACACTGTCCCTACAGCCACAGAGCATACCACTGTCCCTACAGCCACACACTGTCCCTACAGCCACAGAGCATACCACTGTCCCTACAGCCACACACTGTCCCTACAGCCACAGAGCATACCACTGTCCCTACAGCCACACACTGTCCCTACAGCCACAGAGCATACCACTGTCAATACAGCCACACACTGTCCCTACAGCCACAGAGCATACCACTGTCCCTACAGCCACACACTGTCCCTACAGCCACAGAGCATACCACTGTCCCTACAGCCACACACTGTCCCTACAGCCACAGAGCATACCACTGTCCATACAGCCACACACTGTCCCTACAGCCACATACTGTCCCTACAGCCACAGAGCATACCACTGTCCCTACAGCCACAGAGTATACCACATTCCCTACAGCCACACACTGTCCCTACAGCCACAGAGCATACCACTGTCCCTACAGCCACAGAGCATACCACTGTCCCTACAGCCACATACTGTCCCTACAGCCACATACTGTCCCTACAGCCACACACTGTCCATACAGCCACAGAGTATACCACTGTCCCTACAGCCACACACTGTCCCTACAGCCACAGAGCATACACCTGTCCCTACAGCCACAGAGCATACCCCTGTCCCTACAGCCACATACTGTCCCTACAGCCACATACTGTCCCTACAGCCACACACTGTCCATACAGCCACAGAGTATACCACTGTCCCTACAGCCACACACTGTCCCTACAGCCACAGAGTATACCACTGTCCCTACAGCCACACACTGTCCCTACAGCTACAGAGCATACCACTGTCCCTACAGCCACAGAGCATACCCTTGTCCCTACAGCCACACACTGTCCCTACAGCTACAGAGCATACCTCTGTCCCTACAGCCACACACTGTCCCCACAGCTACAGATCATACCACTGTCCCTACAGCCACACACTGTCCCTACAGCCACAGAGTATACCACTGTCCCTACAGCCACACACTGTCCCTACAGCCACACACTGTCCCTACAGCCACACACTGTCCCTACAGCCACAGAGCATACCACTGTTCCTACAGCCACACACTGTCCCTACAGCCACAGAGTATACCGCTGTCCCTACAGCCACAGAGTATACCACTGTCCCTACAGCCACACACTGTCCCTACAGCCACACACTGTCCCTACAGCCACAGAGTATACCACTGTCCCTACAGCCACACACTGTCCCTACAGCCACAGAGTATACCACTGTCCCTACAGCCACACACTGTCCCTACAGCCACAGAGTATACCACTGTCCCTACAGCCACACACTGTCCCTACAGCCACAGAGTATACCACTGTCCCTACAGCCACACACTGTCCCTACAGCCACAGAGTATACCACTGTCCCTACAGCCACACACTGTCCCTACAGCCACAGAGTATACCACTGTCCCTACAGCCACACACTGTCCCTACAGCCACAGAGCATACCACTGTCCCTACAGCCACACACTGTCCCTACAGCCACAGAGCATACCACTGTCCCTACAGCCACATACTGTCCCTACAGCCACACACTGTCCATACAGCCACAGAGTATACCACTGTCCCTACAGCCACACACTGTCCATACAGCCACAGAGTATACCACTGTCCCTACAGCCACACACTGTCCCTACAGCCACAGAGCATACCTCTGTCCCTACAGCCACACACTGTCCCCACAGCTACAGATCATACCACTGTCCCTACAGCCACACACTGTCCCTACAGCTACAGAGCATACCACTGTCCCTACAGCCACACACTGTCCCTACAGCTACAGAGCATACCACTGTCCCTACAGCCACATACTGTCCCTACAGCTACAGAGCATACCACTGTCCCTACAGCCACAGAGCATACCTCTGTCCCTACAGCCACACACTGTCCCTACAGCTACAGAGCATACCACTGTCCCTACAGCCACAGAGCATACCACTGACAAAAATAGGGATGTACACTGCCTGCCAAAACACAGATGAGAATGAGAACGCATGGCCGCAAACAGTAGTGTGAAATGTCATCTTTGTTGCACGGAGGGAAAGGTCTCCTTTGCATAGCAGTTCTCCTCACCACTAAAAGCCAAACGCAGTGACACTGAACTATCATCTCACATCGGCATCAAATGGAAGCATAGTTATCTAAAGCAGTGATTCTCAACCTTTTTCAGATCAAGGACCCCTGATTTAGATGAGATTGTGTCTCTCTGACCCTAATCAGACTGAGAATATGTTATTGTTAGATCTGATTTTGTCTATGAATTCCTTCTATTGTAGGTAGAGATATGAAACTATGATCAAAACAGTTGTTCTTCTACATTCTCCAATTATGTTTGCTTGTAGCTAAATGAAAAATGGTGAAGTTGAACAATTGAGCCTGCCCCCCCCTCTACCCCAGGAAGGACCTCAAATGGTCCCAGACCCCATGTTGAGAACCACTGACCTAAAGCACCCTTAAAACAAGTGGGGCATATAGGCAGAGTCAGAGGCAACAATTTCTGACATTGTTGTCATCTGTGCCATTCAAAGTCTGTTATTGGTGAAAATGAGAGAGAGAGAGGGAAGGGCAGACAGGGGATGGGGAGTCCATTTACACCAGCAAAACTCCTATTAGGCTACCAATAGTAGGTTTTAACTTTGGACTGGAGCATAACATTCAGAAAGTATCAGCAATATTTAAAAAAGGAGCAAGCAAATAGCTGACCCTCACTGGCACTGCCTCGCTCTCCCCACAAAAGTTGACACATGTTCTTATATCCACTTTGCTCAATGGCAATTTTGTTCATCTAAAATCTATCCTTGAATGATTGACACTGACACACTGGGGAAATGTCACCATAAATTGAGAAGTGGGCAATTAAGCCTTGCCAGAAAAGCATAATGTTGGGTTTGAGTCCTGATCTCAACAACATTTAGCTGGAAGATGACAGCTGGCTAGAAGAAGTGTGTTTTTTCAAGCAGCAATGCGCCGTCTACAGTGATTGCGGTGCTCTCTCTACCTCTAATAAGAATAGTGGAAGGAGAAGACTTCACGGACAACACCTCCAAATAAATCACTTCTTCTGCATTGATCATTATTCAGAGGATCATGCAAATGTTGGAGGATAATGACAAGCTCAAACATGGCACATGTTAGCTATGCTACATCAATTCATTGTAATAATTGACTTTGAGATTGACAGCATGCTTGCATATTGTCTTAGTTCTATTTACCATACATTACATTTTACATTTTCTCTGGCTTCTACATGTTAGGTTAATCTCACCTTTAACCGCCCCCACCGCCACCCATTTGCTATAGCCTAGGTTTTACTAAATGCTGCCCCTAGGGGGTGGATTTAGTGGTTCAGCGATGGTCACATTGCATAAAAGAGCTGTCTTAATATTTTATTGGACACATTATGTTTCCACTCTTCTTCATCTCTTCGCTCTCTCTTCAACCTCCAAACAAGACCTCCAAAGCAACATCGACTAAAATGGAAAATAGATGGACATGCTTGTGCAAAATGGCCTACCTAAGGGGGCAAGAGACACCAGTCTACAAGAGGAACATGGCTTCACTGGGTCAATAACAAGTGGGGACATTTTATCATCACAAAATATGATAATTCCTCTACGCTATAAAGCATTGTGCTAGTGGTGTATGGCAAATGGCTTACAGATATAACTCTTGTCTGATCCAATTATTGATGATTTTAGTCGCCATTTTCCCTCCAGTCTTTCCTAGAAGAAATGTTGACAGTACATCCTTTGGAAACCTTGAATTTGTCTCATTCCTAACAAGGCACATCTTTTCTCTGGAGCGGTCTACAGTATATTCAAAAGTCAACTCAAAGCGATTCCCAACATTTATCTCCCTGATATAAGCAGCACATCTAGGCCTATACACCTTTTGTGTTGTGTTGTGTTGTGTTGTGTTGTGTTGTGTTGTGTTGTGTTGTGTTGTGTTGTGTTGTGTTGTGTTGTGTTGTGTTGTGTTGTCTGAGCTCAACAACAATGCAAAACGTTGACATTATTACAATTTATGCAGTGTATTTCAAGCATAGCTCATGTAAAAAAAAAAAAAGCATTATCATGGCAATGAGTGACACCTTTGATCAGAGGTACAATTATATGGCCATTCACACATATACTTTGTGGAGAAGTATAACCTTTATAATGAATGATAAAGCAGAGTTATGGTTCGGCAAAGACAACTGATCAAAAACACGTCAGTGGAGAAAGTACAAGTAAGCCATGAAGCTAAAGCATCTGACCATTTTCCTCCCCCCCCCCCCCCCCCCCCACACACACACAGAGGAGCAGCCATCAATTGCTGACCCATGTTAATGCACCTTTTCAATATTTGATGTTTTTATATGGAGTGTGTGTGTGTGTGTGTGTGTGTGTGTGTGTGTGTGTGTGTGTGTGTGTGTGTGTGTGTGTGTGTGTGTGTGTGTGTGTGTGTGTGTGTGTGTGTGTGTGTGTGTGTGTGTGTGTTTTATATGGAGTGCTGACAGAACATGGAAATGGAGGGCACATTTTGCCGAGCTCCTTCAGTGGCTCTGGATCCATCTTCTTAACAGAGCGATGCACTCCAATGCAGCGAGCGCATGTCCATTAGAAAAAGATGAAAATACAGGGAGAAGCAGCGGTAGCTTTCCTGTCCAGAGGTGTGCTGGACATTATTATGGTTCTCTTTCCTGTCCAGAGGTGTGCTGGACATTATTATGGTTCTCTTTCCTGTCCAGAGGTGTGCTGGACATTATTATGGTTCTCTTTCCTGTCCAGAGGTGTGCTGGACATTATTATGGTTCTCTTTCTTCCATGCTGAACATGACCAAATGGCCAAAATGTAAAATCCCGTAAAATGACAGTGAAATTCCACACTGCCCGAGCAGTAAATAAGTCCTAATGGACACGTTCTGATTTTGATTTTAAAAACACAACATTTCTATACATCTTTGCAAGCTGGACATATTATTTATATACTTTAGCAAAGGCCAACTCACTTGGCAGCACTGCAGGCAAGTGTTGAAGTGCCTGTGAGCAGCGATTGAGAGTACATTAAAAGAAATCGATGAGGAGAGAGAACCCTGTGCATTAAATCTGCTTTGTATCTGAAGGTGGACAAGTCAGGAAAGAATCATGGCTGAACTGGCATGTCGAGTCCAGGCAGCTCGGGGAGGCTATAGGGACGTGAAATACAAGCTGATTTGTTGCTGATAGATTTGTTGAGCTTGGCATGGGAAGATGTGATAGACTATGAAAGAAAAAAGCTTATATTAACAGACCAGACTCAAATTAACATTGATCAGGGGAAATCCAATGTGCACCCTGTGGAATTGATCTCTATAGCCAGCCACATCCACTTGTAGTTTACCCAGGCAGGGATGTGCTCCCATTTTAACTCTCATTTTAAGACTTTGGGGCCAAAAGCAGGGAAATCAATCTAGTACATCTTGTATGGAAGTATAGCTAGCTGTAACCCCAGTAAAATGCTTGAATTGAGGGCGGTTTCATCACACTGCCTTATAGCCATGATCACACAGCTAACAAGCAAGTCGTTAACTCGAGCTGGCTGTCAGTTCTTGGACCAGGGACATCACATCTGTTGATATCTGGAACAGAACCAGCAATATAGAACTCCTGGCATAAAACAAACTAACCATTTTAATGTAAAACAAATCCACTTCATCTACTTCCTTTCAACTATATTGTGTGATCAATTCAAGCATGAAACACTACTGTGTTAGCATTGCCATGACCTCCAAATTAAAAACTCAGAAAGGAAGACCAAACTTATAGATGATCCAAAACATTGTTTGGGTCGGAGATGCTCCATCAGCTTTGAGCTGCAGCTCCATCGTCTCTGTGATACTGCTGCAGTCAACTCAAAACTGCTGCTTTTGTACTATTTTTTAATCCACTCACAAATCAGTGGCATTGATTCTGTCTAAGTATTAATGTCCCCTCGATATTTATCAGGTAATTCTCCTGGAATCAATTGACCTTTGACCTAAAATCAGTCCTGTAATATCTAATATCTGTCATTTATGATATTATCTGGGGGTCCAGTATGGATCAAAAAGAGTAATTTTTGATAGCAGAGGATAATAAATTCTATACATTTTAGATTTAAACATGGATTATCTAGAAAGAAAGAAAGAAAGAAAGAAGGAAAGAAAGAAAGAAAGAAAGAAAGAAAGAAAGAAAGAAAGAAAGAAAGAAAGAAAGAAAGAAAGAAAGAAAGAATTAAAGTCAATACACATAATTTTTTCAGTACTTTCCAACTCAATTACTTCACTAACTGTAGTCGGCTATTATTACCTCAGTAACAAGAAATTAGTCTCAAAGTAATATTGGAATTTGAGCTACAATATTATAGTTGACAGTTAAAAAAAAGTCAGGTCACGGTTGTTGTCATTCTTGTCATAGTGTCATAATTTAAATGATCCAAAATCTCTCTCTCTCTCTCTCTCTCTTGCTCTGCTCTTCTCCTCTTTGTTTCTCTCTCTCTTGCTCTGCGCTCTTCTTCCCTTTGTTTCTGTTATACTGGGAGGCCCATTATCCCTGCCTTGTATTGCAGTGGCACTTCTTTGGCTGTTTGTACAAATTACTTTCTTATTGAGACTGTGGATAGTAACACACTATGTCCTGTCAATGGAACTCATCCATGTTACCTGGATCTGTTTGTTTTATTGAGACTGTGGATAGTAACACACTATGTCCTGTCAATGGAACTCATCCATGATACCTGGATCTGTTTGTTTTATTGAGACTGTGGATAGTAACACACTATGTCCTGTCAATGGAACTCATCCATGTTACCTGGATTTGTTGAAAGGACATAGCAGCATCTGGCAATGGGGTCCTCAGTCTGTCCCCAGAGTCATCTGCGATTGCCATTTGTATCTTACTACTGACAGACAGCCCAGGATAAACTGGACTAAACTATATTAGCAATATTAACAATATTAGGTCGTCCTGCTTTTTGCAATAGGCACAAATTAGTCTACATTGTTATATGCAAAATACATTGGTTCATACTACTCTATACACAGGACATTTAGACAATGATTCTCCCCCCTCTTAACTGTGCTGCAGCATTCCTCTTCTTGTCCCTATGCATCATTTATAGCTAAATAGCCATGTCTCAAAAAAGAACTGATATGGAGCAGAAAAATGGAACGGAAGAAAAACAAGAGAAAGAGGCTGGAGCTATTACTTAATGCACACTATGTGTGTCTGTTTTGCATGTTAGACTAAGGCCTAGTTACTAACCTAGCTGTTGGCAACCTAATCTGTTTTTCACCATTATTCAGTCCTCCAGGATTTTGCAGCTTTTTTTGTGACATCGAAAATGCTTGATTTTGCAGTGGTTTTTCTAAAAAAATTGCAATGCAATTTTATGTGTTATGTGATTCATTTTTTTGCTGTAAAATTGCGGGAATTAGCAAAGATTGCAAGTTGAGGAACCTGTTTTGCCGTTTTGACAGAGAAATGGTGGATTTAGAAAAATTGCAAGCACCCGCCAATACTGCAGATATTGGTTGAATTGGCATTAATTATTGCGATCACAAAATCACAATTTCCTGGAGGGACTGATTATTGGATCATAAACAGGAGAGGAAAGAGTTAACTATTTAAGCATTTGAAAAGCTAGCTGGCTGGCACAGAATAGAGAAAAGCAAACAAGGTAAGCCCACACAGGCCCGGTTCTACGGGGGTGCAAAAGCATGCATTGCACCCTTATTTTAATTGTCTGCATGCTCAGTTGAAAAGTAAAAAAAAAAAAAAAAAAAAAAAAAGATGCTGCAGCTGCACACTTACTGTTTAAACTTGAATTATAATTGTTGTTTTTCTTTGTTCTTTGATGTGAATTTATGGCTTTTTGGCACCTATATGTAACCTTTTAAGGTTGAGATAATTGTATTATCATTATATGGTCGAAATATATTAGTAAAGCACTTGAAACACTTGAAATATTCTTGCTTGGGTGGTATCATTCTACTTGAAATGATGGTAAAATGCATTATTTTTAGCAAAATAGCATGTCAAATTTTTCGGGCGGCCGGCCGCCCGAGTGGGCCCGGCCTTTAGCCTTTGGCCGGGCATCTGCACCCCTTCTTATCTAGGATGCATCCCTAGTCATCTTGTTCTGGAACCGGCCCTGAGCCCACATTTGTGTGTTTTTTCTTTGTTCTGCGTTTTTAAGATTCACAATATTGGGGCACTCCGGTGGCTCACCTGGTAGAGCTCAAAGCTTCCCACGAAAGCTGGGAATGACAAACTGTTGCTAACATGTCACGCTGCAGCAGGAATATCACAATGGATTTCAAATGCATGTAGACATATGAGCCAGTTTTCTCTTTTCTCTTGGGCTCTTGTTAGTCCATTGCATAATGAAGCAACATTTCCAACCGTTAGTCATCATAAAACTCATGTGATCTATCATTTGATGATATAATCACTGGAAATTATGTCAATCTGAGCAGGCATACAAGGGGGAAAAAGGTGTGTGTGTGTTTCAGCCTACATTTCTTGTATTAGTCTATTTTTACCATTCGCCATCTCCAAATTCTGCATCCAAATCCCTTAAAAAACATGCATATTGCATAGGGAGAGAAACTGAATGGTCTGAAGCAGAGCCGTATAAATAGAAGAGTCCCGACATCTCCATTCACTCCAATTAACCAGTTTTTTTTACTCTCCAGAGTTCCAGGACGTAAGGTCCTGGATTAAGCAGCACTGTCGAGTTGCAGGAAAATGGACAGTTTGTGTTGTACTCTGAAAGGATTTTTCCCCCCTTGAATCAAATTGTACATTATCAGCTTTAGTTTAGCATGCAAAAGTAGCGCGAGACCCATTCCTGGCTGTTCATTGGCTAATGAGTCTCGCATTTTGGTCCTCCGCTGACGCGACTCTCTCTCTAGAGGACACTAGTCTGAAGGTCACCCAATCAGCCTAACGACCCCTGTCCTGGCTCCTGCAAGACAGGGCCAGGACAGTGGGAGGGTCATCACAAAAGCTAAAATCTTATCAGATGGGGGACCGTGGGACAAAATCTTATCAAATGGGGGTCCGTGGCCTAATTTATGTCAGTTTCAGTTCAAACTGACACAAATTAGACCACAGATACCTAATAAGGGTCCTTGAAGTGAAAAGGTTTGAGAACCGGGGCATCCTGGTAGCTCACCTGGTAGGGCGCGCTGCATACCACAAATGGTTAGTCCTTCGTGCGGCCAACCCAGGTTCGAATCCGACCGGTGGTCCTTTGCCGCATGTCATCCCCTCTCTCTCTACCCACCCCCCCTGTCTGCCCACTGCACCCCCCCCCCCCCCCCCCCCAAAAAAAGCTTGAGAACCATTGACCTAAACATTCTGTGCAGTTCAAGACCAGAATGCATCCAGAAAAAACATCCAGAGATAATAACTGCTACACCGTATATAGAATCGTGTCCTTTACCACAGGCAATCTATCTTTAGAATCGTGTCCTTTACCACAGGCATCTATCTATCTTCTTCTTATAATAAGATAAGTGTGTGTGTGTGTGTGTGTGTGTGTGTGTGTGTGTGCCGTTTTACGATCGGGCTGAAACTTTCAGGGGGTCTAAGAACACCCATGCGGGTGACCTGACGGAGTCGGATTTTTTAATTAAGTGATTGCCCTAATTACCTAATGATGTGATGTCATCAGTGATGATGTCATCAGTGATGTCATCTTTCTGTCTACAGTGATGATGTCATCAGTGATGTCATCCTTCCTGGCAAGGCTACTCTGTGAGCGAGGCCTGACTTAACCAGTCACACCAAGGATGGGTATTCTGCTAGTCTTATTATAATTTGAGAAGTGTCCGTGTGCGTTTTGTCCGCACGCCAATAGGGCAGGCGAGGCCATGCGGCAGCCAAGCTGCGGGCAAGGCCACACAGCGGCCGAGCTCCGTATGCGAGCTGCAGGGCCGCGCGGGCTCGCATACGAGCCTAAAGGAATGGAGTGCGCGTATCGTGCAAGATGCCTCGTTGTTTCTAGTCTCACAACACGAGGACCAATCATCAACACATTTCTTCATTTGTCCTTCATTTGCCCCCGTCACAATGAATGAAGTATCTAAGACTTTCTACTGTAGGTATAGAGATATAAGACTGTAACCTGCCCCAGACCCACCACAAATATTCTATATTGTACAGTCTATACTGTAGTATCTCCTTTTTACTCATCTTATATTTGCCAACAGGATGAGTGGGCGATTCTGGACCTAAATTATATCATTTGTCTCTTACATATCTGTAGTACTTGACCCACAGAGCATATTGGCTCTTGAGTCAGCCAGTGATTGAAAGTCAAGGTCTTTTGTCTCTTGAGAAAGAGTACTCGTTCAAAAAAGAAGAAAGGTCCAATGCACTCTTCTGGCAAAAGGTTTAAAAGCCTCTATTCAGATGGCTAACATGGTGAACTCTTAAAAACATAGACAATGCTGGTGCATATTAAAATAGAGCAGGACTTACAACCCACACGTAGTGGCATAAACAGACAACAGCTTCTTCAGCCTGAACAAGGCTGTTTGTGCTGCTACGCGTGGGTGGTAACCCAGCTCTATTTTAACATGCACCAGCATTGTCTATGTTTTTCCCATGGCGCTGGGCCAGCAGGCCCCGCCGGGGTCAGGCGGTAAAGAGTTGGGATTTGACGGGTGGGTAGGGGGAGTGACTACAGGGATTTAGGTGGTGGGGGGCAAGGAAGGGGGCTGTAGCTAGGGATAGGCAGGTGGTAGAGAGACGGGATTCGAAGGGTGGGTAGCGGGAGTGGCTAGGGGGATGTGGGTGTGGGAGCGGGCGTGGTGCCATAAAGCTGAATGGCCGCACCACTGGACTTAGAGGAGTGGCTAGGGGGATGTGGGTGTGGGAGCGCGTGGTGCCATAAAGCTGAATGGCCGCACCACTGGACTTAGAGGAGTGGCTAGGGGGATGTGGGTGTGGGAGCGGGCGTGGTGCCATAAAGCTGAATGGCCGCACCACTGGACTTAGAGGAGTGGCTAGGGGGATGCAGGTGCCATAAAGCTGAATGGCCGCACCACTGGACTTAGAGGAGTGGCTAGGGGGATGCGGGTGTGGGAGCGCGTGGTGCCATAAAGCTGAATGGCCGCACCACTGGACTTAGAGGAGTGGATAGGGGGATGCGGGTGTGGGAGCGGGCGTAGAAGAAAGGAAGAGGCAGAGGTGGAAAAAATAAGGAGAAACAAAAAATAGGTGATGTAATACAGTGACAGGCTCAAGGGACTTTCCCAAAGGCACGTCCAGAGATGGGAAGTATTTTAAAAATACGTATTTCAAATATTTGTGTGTATTTTGTAAATTGTATTGGGCTGGACCGAGAAAAATAAGATGTAATTTGTACAACGCCTCAGTCAGTGCCCACTGCCCAGCTCAGCTCTACAAAATGGGTAAATAAATAGACTGCTACAAAGCTGACAACCTCCCTGTTTCCATACTTTAGCCACAGGATTAGCAAGTTCTGCTCACCATGAATGCCATACTGCGGCAAGTTGAAGTACCATTGTTACATGTTCCTGAAAAGTCACCTTGGTTACATGTTCCTGAAAAGTCACCTTTTGTTGTGGAATATATCATGTTGCTGTATTTCTTTCTATGTTAAATAAAGACTATCAGGGTTCGAGTTATGGGGGGACCTATGGGGTCTTGGACCCCATAGCTAGAGTCTGGGACCCCATAGTCCAGAACACCTGTGGGACCCCCACAAATATAACTTTTTTATTTTTATTTTTTTTTTCCTTTTTTGTGTTCCAAATAACACATTTTTCGATGGAAGAATTATTATTATTTATGTTAACTAGATAAATAGGCTAAATAAGAAACATGTTTTCAGTTTTCCCAAAACAACCGTTTGAATTGTTGTGTGAAATAGGCTGCATTTCACCTCCAAGCCACCATGTGCCGCCCATGAGCGCGTGTTCTACTGCTACAACCGAGTTGCAGGGAGAAGAAGCCACAACATGCAACCATCACGTGATGTAAACAGCCGCCTGAGCCAACAAGATCTTATTAATCTTTAGTATAGCGTTATCATGCCACTGAAGAAAAGGCTGAAGCTGCCAACGGGGTGTACAAGCCTGGATAGCTTCGGTTTCAGAAAGAAACAAAGAACGACTTCAGACAAGGGACAACGACCTGTTAGTGCAACAGCTAGGTTGCTACTAGCTAGTAGGTAAGCTAACGTTATGGTCTGATGATGAGAGGAGAGGAGAGGAGTCTGAGATTTTTCATTTTGTAAGTATTACGCCTACAGTTGTTTTTGTTCTAACAAGATGCTGCTACTGTATCTGCTGAAATATGCTGCTGTTTGTTGCAATTTGTTTTTCATTCACAAGTTCTTGATTACCTGTGCACAAGGGGTTTGTTCGTAAGGTTAGCCTACTCTGGTAACTTCCGGTCTGTTGTTGCTATGCAACGGTAGCGTAGGGGATGGCTGCCCCATTCATCTGTTTTCTTCTTGTTGTTGTTTTTAGATAGCGTTTCTTGCTGAGTGCAGAGAACTGCTCGGAAAGCAAATTGTATGAGCATTATGTATTTATTTTTGTAGTTTTTGATTTATAAGTGCAGAGACAGAGTTAAATAAATGTTAATTTAAGTTAAGCAATTTTGTCTCATTTGTAAAATTAAATTGTTGTATTTTATCAGATGCAAGTGTAAGACTGAATAATAACATCATACAACAGTCTAAACCGAATGTTAATTTAAAATTAGATATTCCTCTAAATCTGGCTTCAAACGGCCACAATTTGAGGAAAAAACGGCCCAATTTTTTTTCGGCGACCCCCTCCGGGGGCCACCGATTTAGGGGGACCCCATAGCTATCTGACTATAACTCGAACCCTGAAGACTATAGTACCTGCGGAATGAATGAGTCTGGAAGTAGCACTTCAGTTCAAAGTGAATGGACTTTTAGAATGGGGATTTCGGTTAAATGCATGAAATAAGGTCTGTGGTTAACAAAAGTTTATTGGAGTGGAAATTTGTGTTCAGCAGGATAATCTTCACAAATGTGAACCACTTTTATGCGTTTTTTTAACGCAATTTTCATAAAATGTTTGAAAAGCCATAACAGTGGTCCTCATTTGTGAATAAGTAAAGCGTTTTGTGTGTGCTCTCTCTTCTCCTGCACTGCTTCGCTACCCCTGACCGCAGGCAATCGGAGTGATTCTCTCACCGACGACCAGACTTCTGCCGGAAAAGCAGCTGACAAGCTGCCGACAAAGCCGACTAGAGCCAACGGTTCGGGACACACCGCAAATACTGAGGCAACAGACGCCCAAACATGGCCGACGCCGATGAATCAGCTGTATGTGTTGTTCACCATGAAATAGCCATCTGAATAAAGGCTTTCAAACTTTTTGCCAGAAGAGTGCCATGGACCTTTATTCTTTTTTGTTCCTTTGTCTCTTGCTGCGATTCAACTCAAATTGGTACCAAATTTCGGTAGGCTACCTACTGCGAGCGCATCTGTGTGTAAAATGTAAATAATGTATATGTAATAAATAACAATTTTGAAATTGATATATGGATTTATTTATTTTTTACAACTGAAATTACATGTTTGTAATTACGGAGAGAGGAAAGTCCCGAAAAAAGTTACCGTTGGGTACCGAATTCCAAGTACCGGTTCAAATTGGAACGGTACCCGACCCTAGTCAAAATATCTCCAAAAAAGACATTTGTAGTACAATTTCAGAGCAAACAGAAACGTTGTGAAGTACATGTATTTATATTAGCGCTGATTTCATGACACAGTTCTGTCACAGATTTTCACTAATCAGGAAATCACAGATGATTTGTCTCTTCTGCACCACAGACTGCTGTGGGGTAAAGACACACGGCGCATCAGTTGGTCGCCATATAGTTTTCACAGACTGCATGGCTGAAGAAGAGCGATTCTGACAAAGCCCATTTGGACTCTGTGTTAGCAGCAGGAGGGCTAGCAACAGGAGCTCGCTGTTCCAACTCACAGCCAATAATGTCTGCAGGTCCAAGTACTACAGGTAGGTTATGTAAAACTATATTAGGCCCAAAATCGCCAAACTCATCTTTTAATAATGGCTGGATTGAAAAAGCGCAAATATTACACTTCTCAGCAGGAGTCACTTTGCGTCTTTATTCAGGAAATAGGGTATGAAAGGAGGTATATTCTCAAAAACGCGCAATGTTTTCTAATCAAATTAAAAGAAGACAGAGTTTTCTTAAATTTCGTTATTGGACTGTCATATCCAACAGTCCTTATCAAAAGCAATACACCAACTAAGAGGTGAGAGCTCTGACAACAACCTGGAATAGCAATGGTACTGTAAATACCTGATTTTATCTTCTTATTTTCCAACATTGTATGCTATTTACCTTTTGGGGACTAATATGACAAAATAAATTAATAAAAAGCAAAATTAAACAATGTAGTATATTAGTCCTCAAAGGGCAAATGAAAAGACATTAGCATTCTTTACTGTATAAGCCTTTATTTGTAAAAAGTCTGTTGTTTGAATGATAACCCTTTTTATACCACATACTTGAACACCTTGTATTTGTAAAAAAAAAAACACATTTTGTTCAAACACCTAAAAAAGCTGATTGACACTATAACATTAATTTGCACTGACAAAAAAAATACAACTTCATACTACACAAATGTTGATTCCATGAGTACTGATACTCCAAATGAAATCAAACACCTTATTAAACAACTTAATTAAATAAGTGCCCAATGTGAACAAAACAATTATACAGTACAGAAACCAAATGCATTTTTCTTCCGGTGCCAGTATATCAGATGAATTACATTTCCTTTGTATGATAAAACAACAACAACAGTAAGAATGACAATCCATAACAAATGCAACAAATACAATAAATCAGAAATGAACATATAAATGAATAAAATAATTGAGTAATTCGCATTTAAAAAATAAATGGGCTGTTGGTCTTGTGTTTTTCTTTATTTTTGTGTGTGCCAATTTTAAAGTCTTGGAAAATCTTTCTTACCTACTGGTCTAAGAAGATATTCTCCCTGGTAAAGGCTCGTTCAAAGAGGGAGGTATAACTGGAAATCAGCACAGCTTCTTGCAAGTATCATCATAAAGTAATCGACAACAGACCATAACCAGAGGCAACTGATTAAAGAGAAAATGCAGGGAACACCCACTCAGTGTGCAATCACATGGCTTACGTTCAGATGCTACTGGTGAGCATCCTTACATCCTTTGCAGTTGAAGGGCGATTGATGTAATGCTTAATGCTGAACCTGATAAAACCACAGCATGCACTTTGTGCATCTATTTCAAATTGCGTGATTTACAGTAAGTACATTTTCTAGAGATACATACAATGTACATTCTATGTTTAAGTTTTCCCCCCCTCCAGTTTTACGTACAGTTTGTTTCACAAGATTTATTGAGCTGGCTGTAAAACAAGTGCAATTTGAGCATGTAAACACTGGTTCTTTCTTTGTCCTGGCTGTGGAGATGAAACTGATAGTGTGTGGAATAGAAAAATATGAAAATAAACCTTTCAAAACTTAGGTCATGCAAAACAAAACCTACAAGGTATACAAAACAATGAAGGCGCCAACAAAACGTCTTCCAGCAGCGAGGAGTCGGTCAGCTCTGTAGCGGTGTGAGGTGGATGAGGCTTTCTTGCATGGTCGTGGTTCACCCCTCCATTACAGGTCAGCTTCAGTGCTATTAATAACTAACAGAACAGCTTTCAGCCCATTTGCACGTCTTTCCTGATTGTCAAGTCAAGTCAAATGTTTTACCTCCGCCAACTCTGTCTGGTGGGAGGTTATGTTTTACCTCCGCCAACTCTGTCTGGTGGGAGGTTATGTTTACGCCCCTGTTTGTCTGCAGGATATCTCAAAAAGTCATGAACGGATTTGCATAACTTGGCAGAAAGGTTGGTCATGGGCCAACTTAGAACTGATTAACGTTCCACACCCACTGGCCAACAGGGGGCGCTGTAATGGGCGTGTTCAATCACAAAAGGCGCCTAACTTCCAAATGGGTTCGGGTTAAGGAATAACTCATTAACTTTGCACCCCCTCTAGCCAAATGGCATGGCCATGGCCAATCACAAAATGGGGTTTAACTTCCACACAGATTCACCTAACAGCACAAAACTTTGCAGAAAGGTTGATCATGGGCCAAGGGCGAACTGATTAACTTTCCTCGACCACTACCCAAAAGGGGGCGCATACAGAGAAGAGATATGCGAGAGAGAACGCAGAAGAAGAAAACACAGTCTAACGTACCCTAACCTTAACGACTTAACAAAGAATCTAGCTAATCTACAGCCTAACCTACCCTACCATAATCTAATCTAATTTAACCTAACCTAGCCTGAACTACCTAGCAACCAAATAATTTAGCTCTACAGCCTAGCCCAGATTATTCTAACCTACCGGCATCCCTCAGCCTCGACTCTTCATTATGCCTCAAACTGGGCCCCCTGCTGGCCAAAGGAACGGTCGCACGCCGTGACCTCACCTGACCTACGGAAAAAACTGTGAAGAAACCTTGTGAGGGGCGATGCAAATAGGGACCCCTAATTGCACAAGGCATCCACTTGAAAATTGTACTAATGATGTGAGAGGATAACATGGTTTATGGTTTGTGACTATCACCAGATTAGAGCCCAGCTGGTAATTATGGGCAGGTTTCTGACATGGCAACTGACATAAACATCAGAGAGGTGTGTTATGGCCACCGTGAATCACCTCTGTAGTAAACTACACCCAGTGCCGTAGCACTGGGTGTAGTTTACTACAGAGGCAAAGGACGACCGAGGAGCTGAAAAACTGTGAACGTGTGACGGGAAAACCTCTCCAGCCAAAAGCACTGTCGGTAAAGAAGTGGATGCTATTAAACTGCTGATGGTCGGACTGTTTATACTGTTTGGCTTTGCATCAAGATCAACAAAAGGTCATCTACTGTTTTTATTTCTATTTATCCCGGGAAGGTTGACTGAGCACATATGCTTTTCTCTAGAAGCGCCCTGCTTCACACTCACACTGTGGAACTTATTCACATGTGGGAGACATCCAGTACAAATAAGGTCTGCTTCACACTGTGGAACTTATTCACATGTGGGAGACATCCAGTACAAATAAGGTCTGCTTCACACTGTCTAACTTATTCACATGTGGGAGACATCCAGTACAAATAAGGTCTGTTTCACACTGTGGAACGTATTCACATGTGGGAGACATCCAGTACAAATAAGGTCTGCTTCACACTGTGGAACTTAAATCACATGTGGGAGACATCCAGTACAAATAAGGTCTGCTTCACACTGTGGAACTTAAATCACATGTGGGAGACATCCAGTACAAATAAGGTCTGTTTCACACTGTGCAACTTCACATGTGGGAGACATCCAGTACAAATAAGGTCTGCTTCACACTGTGGAACTTCACATGTGGGAGACATCCAGTACAAATAAGGTCTGCTTCACACTGTGGAACTTATTCACATGTGGGAGACATCCAGTACAAATAAGGTCTGCTTCACACTGTGGAACTTAAATCACATGTGGGAGACATCCAGTACAAATAAGGTCTGCTTCACACTGTGGAACTTAAATCACATGTGGGAGACATCCAGTACAAATAAGGTCTGCTTCACACTGTGGAACTTAAATCACATGTGGGAGACATCCAGTACAAATAAGGTCTGCTTCACACTGTCTAACTTATTCACATGTGGGAGACATCCAGTACAAATAAGGTCTGTTTCACACTGTGGAACTTATTCACATGTGGGAGACATCCAGTACAAATAAGGTCTGTTTCACACTGTGGAACTTATTCACATGTGGGAGACATCCAGTACAAATAAGGTCTTCCACTGTTGGCAGCTCCACTGCAACTGGGGGTTAAATGCCTTGCTCTAAGAAAAAACATTTGTTTTTTGTTTTTTGTTGAGGGAGGAGAGAAACCATCCCTCATGAACACCATCATGTACTTAGGAATGATTTCATACACTGTAGACAGTATCGATCTAAACCCCCAGAAAAATTCAGATAAGGTGAATGGGAAAGCCATATGCTAGATGCCTATTATCATTATATTATACTTTTCAAACCTTTTAATGAACAATATTGTCCTGCAATGGGGGTGCTTTTCATTCTGGAGGACACTATCCCATTTGTTCGAGAATTAATTTGAGGGCATAATCCATAATCTTTACAATAGCAGTGATTAGCCTCAGGGGAACCAACGCCATGCTCAGAAATGGGACTGACACCCCACAGAGCCAACCAGCAACATCTTCACTGTGGGAGGACTTTATGTTGATGGTTCCATTGTTTTGTCCATACCATGTATTTCTTGTGTTTAATTTTTTAGAGGTTTCGTTTGCAGAAGTATGCCAATGCTAGAGAAGCTGTCCATGCCATTAGCAGTGAGGCTAGCTGGTATTACGAACTGCCATGTTTTTGTTCATGCATTAAGAACTATTAAGTGAAAGATATCATATTTACAGTACAATTCACATGTAATTACACATATACACTAGAGGCAAGAAAATTCACATTGAAATCAGTTCAACAGTTTTTTTTCTCTCCTCCTCTACTTCTGGAACATATGTGTCAAAAGAAATGTATTTTCACTCTCCTATAAGCAAATATCCTAAAGTAAAGCATAGAACATAAAATCCTCACAGCTTTTGGGATGGATGTGCCAATTTCATGACCAAAAAGCAGGTGTTACATGTTTGGAGTGAAATGGGTTGTGGATATATTTACTGCAAGCATGCAAGGGCTGCTAATGGTTCTCTTGTGTATGTGTTTGGAGTTCATTGAAAATATGCATCAAAATACCTCAAAAGGAAATACCTGAATAGGCATTTTGGGATTCATTTCTGGGAATAAACTAACCTGAATGAGAAATGTATACTTGTTTTGTCTTATGTTTGAGATACAAAATGTTAGTGCATTTCAGCGAACCACAGAATAATGTAGATGGTTTAGGCTTCCTTCTGGTCAAACAAATTCCACTGCTTAATTAAAATGACACTTATGGTTGTCCTATGTCTCTTCTTCTTTTTTTTTTACAAACAGCATGTGCTCTTCTTGCACTGGAACAAATAGCATCCTGTAGCCTCATAGTCTGACTTGATCCTTCATACAGATCCATCATATTGCCTTTGAACAGTTTGACAAGCTGTTTTGGTCCAAACCAGGATGAAATGTTGCCTTCTCAGGGGGAAAAAAAACTACCCTTTTCAAGTGTATTATATTATTTTTAGGAACTAGAATTTATTAGCCACTAATAGCTACCATCTCCCTTCAGTTTTAATGAATCAAACAGTACTACAGGGCAAGGTTAGCTGAAACGTGAATGTGCTGGCACACTGGTCATCCCCACCTCACATGTGAAATACACAAACCGTCCCTGAATATGCCCGATTCAGACGCAATTTATTATCCACAAAGATGGTAAATCTATATTGTAACTATTGATCTGTGGGAACGCAGTCAAGATCTATTCTTCATCTGATTGCAGAAAGCAGATGGCAAAATGAGAACCAAATCTAGTATTGACTAGATCGGAATCTGCTCTCTTCTATTAGAAGCTTCCGAGCATGGCTTTCAGCTCTACCAGTGGGAAATACAGTATGATGTCCGCATTATAAATGAAAAAAGGTGTTCTTAAACATGGTGTGATAAAGTAGCTTATGTTCAAACGACTTTCATCCCAGTTCACATCAAGGAACACACAATGCATACAGTTATTACACACTTTGACTTGCAATTCGACCACAGCTAACTTCCATACAGCATCTTATGAACACCTACAGAACATTTGATATGCCAATGGCCATGTGCCACGAAACTATGTTAGCCATGTGTGTGAAGGTTATTGACTGTTTCAATTCTCACTCTTCCCAGTCATCCCAGAATGTATGTATTTTCTGTGTGTAACTCAATTGGGTGCACGTTCAGATTCAGTCACTTTCTCATGGAGGGGAACATTTTCATCCCAGAAATCACTTTCACAGAATATTGTGTCGCTCAAGTACTTTGTTGTACCTTTTGTTGTCCCGTGTTCACTCTCTCCTAAAAAAAACACATTTATTCTCGCCACAATTAAGATTGATTATGATGTATTGGCTATTTAATGCTTTTTGACTTTGAAACTGACAGGTAGTCAAACAACAAATGACTTTAGCTGCAGACAGAAACATAGAACAGCTCACAATACATCTGTTTCTCTGCTCGTTTTAGATGCGTACATCCCCCGATTATTCCATTTTCAAAGGTGATCAACTGTTTTTGCTTCCATATGAAAAACTGCATAAAACATATACAAAAAATTATGTAGGATCACATCACTATATGAACTTCACTTATGACTCTGATCACTATTCCTTTTTGAAGACCCTTTATGCATACACACCCTGTGCTCACGAAGGGAGAGGGAGCCCCCCTCTGTCTCCTTTCCCCCCCCATTTATTATTATTATTATTATGATGTGTGTAAACGTGACAATCCCTCTTTCACCCTCTTAACTTGTATTTCTCTGCACCACACTGCGCTATTATAATAACCCGATTGCTTTTTGTGCTGTGGGACTTGATGGTATTATATGTTGTTCTGTAGGTCTTCTGGGAGATCCTGTCTATGCCTGGCCTAGTGGAGAGTGAGGTGAAGGCAGAAGATGCTGAAACTCGGCGGGAGGCTCCATGAGATCTGCAGTGCACACAGCCTTTTCTCTGTCCTCTCTCCTAGATCGTCAATCGGCCCCACTCCTATCTAGCTTACATTTTTCACTCTTTACAGCGTGATAATTCAGTCTGCTTGTAGCTCATACTGTACCCTGTCAACAGATTGACTAAAATCAAGGGCCTACCTTTTATACAGTCTATGGGTCCTACAGGGGATGAGCCTTGCAGAGGACAAAATGTGTTTCTGTGAATGAACCTGAGCACTGGAAACGCAGCATCTGGAAGAGCAAAACTGAAAGATGATATGGATTTATAGGCCTTTTGGTCATCATTTCAATTCATGGCTATTTATCACACGTTTTGTTCCCGAGATTCGCTGTATCGCTCCTGATTACACTGACGTGACTGATCTTTGGTGATGTCAACTTCAAAGACGGGCGTGTTTTATGGGATGGGAGTGATTGAGCAGTTTGTGTGTGAAACGTTGTCCCCCATCTTCTATTACTATCCCGACTACATCACCATCTTCTATTACTATCCCGACTAGATCATCAGAATGTCAGTGTCTGTAATGTCAACTCCCAACATTTTAGGAAATACTTAACCGAGAGAAACCATATTCTGTGTGACAACTGGTCAAACTGTGGGCTGATATGTTGACTCTTTTGAATATACATGTTCTTACATCTTCATTGTGGAATCATCTCTAATCAGTCATGGAAGCATCCCCCCCCCCAGCCTTTTCCTTGCCAAACACAAAGCAGGATATGATGTCAATGAATACTGCATCTAAAGAGCATATGAATCAATAGGAGGAAATAAACAGTACAAAGACACTTTCAAACTATGCCCATGAGAATACTGAATGATAAAATGTACAGAATGTCTACTTTTTTCAAACAATCAAAATGAGTAATGCATACCTTTGACTCTTTATCTAATAATGCCCTAGCTCTAGAACATGTTCTGACACTCTCCGAAATCACAGTATTTTTCAAGACAAAATCATATCTACAATAATCAGCATTTGTTTTTAACCATAATGAAAAATACACACCCCCCCCCCACCCCCAGGACGTGTTCTAAAATAAAATGAGAAGAGAAAAGGAATAGAAGTTTGCGTTGACTCTGGGGCAGGAACGCAGCGGTCTAACATCCCACCACGAGGCCTTCTAATGGAGACCAGAGTTGATGTCTGATATAGAGAACAATATCACTTCAAAAAAGCCAAGGAACAACACATAATCCAAACAAGGCTGCTGTACATAGTGGAGCCGGAGATTACCGTGCATGTTATCCATGGGTAATGGGGGTGGGGGGGTGTCAAGGATCTCACTCAGCTGATGCCTGAAGCCCTGAACAGACAAGCCACCACTGACTTCATGAGCTGCAGTAGAGGATTCTGATTACAATAAGTATCAATAAAAAGTCAATGGGACTCTGAGACATCTTTTCTCTCTCAAGAGCTTTCACTTTTTTTTTTCTTTTTTTTTCATTGTTGTTGTCGTCGTAGTTTTTTTTTAGCAAAAATATCATGCAGTCTTTAGTTCCAAAAACCCCACGACGGGATCTCATGTTTGTTCGTTTGTTTCAGGAGGAAAAAGAAACTCAAAGCCTTGAAATTCTTCTCTCACAATTATTCTTAAACATTCAAGTCATCCTATTAATACTTTGTACAGCAGAAAGGTCCTTCGGATTTCACACGTGTATATATAAATATAATATATATAAATATGCATATACATATGTTCAACTTGTATATGTGTATACATATTTTGGAACTGTATCAAAGCCAATTTAATGTGCTCTCAAAATATGGCCCATGATTCCTAGTGGGATGCACATCAATTCACATAGTACAACCAGTAGATTAGGTTGAAAAATCCAAAGGTGATGGGGAAAATGACCCGGGACCACTTGTCAATGGTGCTAACATCTGCCAGATTTGGGATTTTCAACTTGAGCTTGGAGGAGCGCCGTCGTAGCCGGCAGTTGGCCCGGCTGCGCATGGCACTCCGGTCTAGCGAGTGGTGGCTGAAGCCGTCCCGGGGGGCCATGGGCTTCCTGAATTGGACCCCGGAGCTGTCGAAGGACATGACCGAATTCCGAGAGTCACTGACACTGCTCCCCACGTCGGAAGGCATCACTTCATTATTCATCTCCAGCGTGGTGAGGAGGATGTTTCCATAGGCGTCCACCTGTTGGGAGAGTGGAGAAACACTGGGGGGTCAGGGGTGGGTAAAATGTCTCATGACAGAACCAAATTCCCTTTGCTATTAAAGCCTATATTACTCGGTCCCTCCAGGAAATTGTGATTTTGCGAGTGCAATAATAATGCAATTCAAATCCTGCGATTTCTCTGCAAAAATGGCAAAGCAGGTTCCTCAACTGGTCATTTTTGCCAGTTCCCACAATTTTACTGCAAAAAAATCACTTAAAACTTCAAAAATTCCATTGCAATTTTTAAATTTTTTTGCCATTAGGTAGTAGTTAGAAGGGGGGAAAAACCGTCAATTTGCAACTTTTGCCAGTTCCCGCAATTTTCCCACAAAAGAATCCCATAAAACTTTGCAAATTGCATCACAATTTTTGACAAAAGCCGCTGCAAAAATCAAGCATTCATGCAAGCATGCACCATCACACAAAAAACTTGAAATCCTGGAGGGACTGATTACCCCTCCCACCCACACAAGGCTGTCAAGCTAAAGCAAAATGCAGGGATGATATGAAATGTATTTTTTGTGGCATGCCTCAAGAGATTGCTAAATAGTTTACTAATATTTTCTTTTTACAGAAATCTAATAGTGATTTTTTTATTGCAATAAAGTGACAAATAATCTGACTTTATTTTGACCACTATCCTACAGCTCATACTGTATGATTTCTAAATAAATGTACCCCAACTTTTCTTTGTTCCTCGAGATACAGATTTCTTCGCTGTGTAAATGACCTGAAGGTGTTGGTTTGAAACGGCGCAGAAATGGAGTCCTTGCAATGTGAAAGAAAAATGAAGAGAACATTAAAACGCCTATTAAAATACTGGCAAATAAGCACATTTTCAAAAAAAATACACAATGCATAAGACATGTAAAGTTAACAGGAAGAACTTTGAATACCGTAAGCATAGCATTTAGTACTTCACACACACAAAAAACATGAGGGCTTCATTCAGTCTGACCATTTTAGTATCTACCATTGAAAATTTTCAATGTCTTCTCATATTTTGATGTTTTGTCCAATTGGAATGAAAGCTGGAAAATACATGTACATGTACAAAAAACACACAGAAGGTAAGAGAGAGAATGAATGAAGCCTACAGCATTACCGTAGACAACAACCTAAATAAAGAATGAGAATGTTTACACCAGATTGTTGAGCTAGATGAGTCGCTACCTCAAGAGTACTGCAGGGATGACATATTTGTGTAGGCGTACCCAGAAGTCCCTGCACTTCCTGGTTCCTACGTGTAAAAGTCAATGGGTTTTTTGTTATGTGAATTTTGGTTGAATGCATGAAATAAGTTCTGTGGTTAAGAAAAGTTTATGAAACAGCTAACCTTGTGTTCAGCAAGATAATCTTCACAAATGAGGAGCACTTTTATGACTTTTGAAGCGTTTTCTGAAAATCTATCCAGCGCCCGCTGTGGCGGTCCGTGGTTTTCATAAGTCGCTAAAAGCCCGGAATGCCCGGAGTCTCTCTAAAATGTAGTTCTTCCTTTTGGGGGATTCTCTATTCTAGACTGAGCAGATGCCCTCCTCTCTCACTACAAGAGGAGCGTCATCTTACCACCGAGTCATTACGCCAAAATTAGTCGCCATGCCATTTGTGAATAAAGCTTGCTTGTTAAATTTTACCCACTGGTCTCTCATGATTGAAATGGGGTCTTTCATGAATTTCATGAATGAAGATCCAGTCACGTCACCATATATGGCACCATATCACCTCATCCTCAATAGCCAATCAGCCCATGTCCTCTGTCAAAACATCGGTGATGTCATACTTGCTGCTGTGTATACTTGCTTGCTGCGTATCTTGGGCTGATTGTCTTCTCTGGAGCTGTGTTTCGCCCCACCCACCTCCCCAGTCCACCACCAACGTCTTGACTCCTGAAGAATTCCCTAAAGGGGGATTCTCTATTCTAGACTGAGCAGATGCCCTCCTCTCTCACCACAAGAGGAGCGCCATCTTACCACAGAGTCATTACGCCAAAATTAGTCACCATGCCATTTGTGAATAAAGCTTGCTTGTTCAATTTTACCCACTGGCCTCTCATGATTGAAACGCATTTACGCTTCTAAAATCATAAACGTCGTCCTCAATGTGAAGATTATCTTGCTGAACACAAAGTTTGCTGTTTCATAAACTTTTGTTAACCACAGAGGTTATTTCAAGCATTTAACCAAAATCCCCATACAATTATTTTTACACGTAGGATCCGGAAGTGCTAACATCCAGGTCTTCTGGACTAATTCCTGCGGTACTCTAAGAAAAAGGCTATGCTCTAAGGGTGCTTTCTCACTGGGAACGATTGCTTTGGTTCCGTGCCCAAGTACGATTGCCTCCTCACCTCTTCCCCGCTGGTCAGCTTTCACATTACAAAATGTCTTCCGTGCGTGGGAACGGAACACTTGCAGAGTACACTTGCGTCATCAACTACGCCTGGAGTGTATCCTCGCCCGTGTGTTGTCTACGTGGTTCGGTACAGTTGGCGTTCACATTCGCAAGTGTTCCGTCCCCGGGCACACCCAAGCGTTCCCCAGACCACCTTTTCAAGTGAACCCTGTCACGGTTCGCTGTTCTGCGCCGGAGCACGCTCAGACTCATGAAACGAACCGCACCTGGGGTCAATTTGGGGACGAGTGTGCTCGGAAACGGTCCTGGGTCCCCAGTGTGAAACCACCCTAAAAAGCAGTCAGTGCTTGCAGAAAAAGCAATGGATAATGGGGGGTGAATGCATATTTGGCTGTGGTGGCATCAGTATGCTTCTGGAAGATTACTTTGGGGAATATGTGCATTAGGCTTTGAGCAAAATGACTATGGCTAGCAATCTGTTATGAAAAAAAAGATAGTTGTTTTACACTTGAACTCTGATTGACACAGAGAAGCAGAGGAGAAGAGAGAGGCAGCAGATGAAGATGCAAACCTGTTCCCTCAGGCGCTTCTCTTCGTATCTTGGGCGCTCGTTGTTGGCTTTGTTCAGCCTCTCATTGATTTTCTTCTGTTGCTGGGGGCCCCGGCCAAAGAACACGTAATTTACAAAGGCATATTCAAGCAGGGCCAGGAACACAAACACAAAACAGCCCATGAGGTAGACGTCGATGGCTTTCACATACGGGATCTTTGGGAGAGTCTCCCTAAGGTGGGTGTTAATTGTTGTCATGGTAAGCACCGTTGTCACACCTAAGTACAGCACACACAGAAACAAAGAATTCACAATGAGACACATTCATGAATGAATGAATCATCCTCTGAGCAAGGTTAGTTCCACAGTAGCTGCACTATGTAACCCACTGCCACCCGTTCAGTAAAAGGCTGATGCAACATGCTTGCTTCTCATAAGTTAGGCATAATAGATCTTTGAATCTACCACACCTCATATGGCCAATAAACTAGCCATATTCTGATCCAAGTTTTCATCAAGAGCGCTTCAGATGCAGAACTGTAAAGCCTTGGAGAATATACGAGAGTATGATTCACAAAACATTTTGTGATGGACAATCAGCTAACTGAAAAAGAGTCCACCAGTATCTACATTTTGGCATGATATTTGACAGGACACTGTGACAATACTGCAATTACAGCATGGGACATGTAAACACATTCATCTAATTATGTCAATTTGAATGTCATAAAATGTCAGAAACATTGTAAAAAATATTCAGATTGTGATTGAATCTTGTGGAGTAGTGTGACATTAGTTCTATTATTTGATGGTTGTTAGGATGTTTACATATTATAGAATATCCACCAATAAAAGCATGTCTTGCTGTTCTGGGATTGAAACTCATGACTCAACTTGTTGAATTGTCAATTGAGACAGAGGGTCTCTAAGGGGCACTTTACACGAGGACGGTTTCCTATGGTGACGGGGAATTATTTTATCGTTAGTGCCTCCCTTTTAGACCGCGACGGCGAATTTGCGCTTAGGAAACGACACATTTTGAAACCACCCTCCAGAGTGAAATTCTTGGTGACGCTCCCCGCTGAGAGCTCCATGTAATCGCTTGAGACGGCTCATTTGAGGAACTCTGACGTGCCTGCACACGCGACACACGCGATTACGCCATAGCCGTGCGCGAGTTGGCGGCCATTTTCAAAATAAAACATCAGTATGAATGAAGTTTGGCAACATTCCGAATTAAGCTACACTGCGGCCAACTTCAGTTACATGTTCATAACGTTACTGCTGCGAGGAGCCGATGGCTGTACCCGGTCCGCATTTAACGTTAGTTACAAAAGCACGTCGAAAGTGTTTTCTCACTGCCAGTAGCCTAACTACAGTAGGGTTTCAACGCTCCCGGTCCTCGCTGCTCGTTAAAGATTTCCAATAGGCGTTATTCTGATAAACTGGTCACATATATGTTACGTTCTCACCCGACAAATATTAAAACTTTAAAACTGTTTTTTTTTTTTTTAGCTTGAAACAGCTTTTTGGCAAGTCTAAATGACTGCAGTAGGCGTACTCTACTTCTGTGTTTAAAACCGGAAAGACAATTACGAAATGACGTCATGCAGAAGCATCCTTGTATGGGCAAAGAATAAGCTGATCACACTGCCACCTATAGCGACCTGGCATGTACATTACGGCGTTTTAAAAATTCAACAGCGCTCATGTAAACAGGGAGAAGGTGTGAAGGAAACGCTATTGTGTCGTTTCTTCCAGAAACTGTTTGGACTGTTTGTCTCCTTTTGTACATGGAAAAAAGAGAAGTGCCGTAGTATCAAAAATGGCGAACTTAAAGCAGGACTAAACCCCTCAGATTTCTGGCAGAACGGCATGCTGCTTGATTTGAAAAAACAATAAATTAAGGCGAAGATCATCTCCTGTTGTCTCACTATACTCTTTGGCTGTGCTCAGACGGGAAACTTTGGATTTTTTTTTACCGGAAAACGACGCCATGACAGTTTGCCCACCGCATCAAGAAAAATGTTATATGGGAGCTACAAAATCTTTATAAATATCAACAACTAGCCAACGCTGGTGGCCTGTATGGAAACAGCGTTGCTCAAAATGGTTGAAAGTTATATCAATTTGGTCATTCAGTGGCGAACTACTCAACTGCCATTTACTCCCATGTAACTATCGTTAAATTGACGCGAGCCGGCCGCAGCAGCAGAGCACAATAGGCAGGAGAAACCCCCCGCTCTGAACACGATCTAATGTAATCAGAATGGGAATTTCTGCATTGAGGTAAGCAGGTTAAATTGTTCACCAACTTGTCCTCTAGAACGCTATGAAGTCAGTTTTTGATTTTCGTTTGGGGTTTTTTCGTGATTCTTGTCCAAAGGTGCAGTGCAAAAATCACCCTCCGCTTTTTCTTCTCGAGCGCGAGACCAGAGCGGAGCTGCAGCTGGTCCGCAGTACAAACACACATTCTCCCCCTCCCTCCTCCTCTCTCTCTCTCTCTGCACAATCGGAAGTGGTTGAGTGGTTCTGAATGTGGGGTCCAGGGACCACCAGTGGTCCTTGAGAGGATTCCAGGATTCTCTGTTATCTCTCAACCTAATATACAGTATATGGACAAAATCATATCTAGGCTACATAAGAAAAACAAATAAAACAGATTTGCATCTGAGAGATCAAATCTCATCATATGGGGGTCCATTGCCCCAATGTGAACTAAATTAGGGCTCCTTAATATGAAAAAGGTTGGGAATGATTTACAGCAACACAATGCCATTTCCTTCCTTTTATTTCCATTTATGATTATAGTGGCTTTTATTGATAGTATTCTGTTACATCACCACATGACCATCTTGGTAGGAAAATAACAGGCGATTGTAATCAATTAACAGGTGAGTAACAGGTCAAGTGACACAAACAGCCAATGAGCTGTGTGTATTGTAGCGCCATATTGGTAGGAAAATGCTTGTGACATCATGGGAATACTATGAATAGGCTTGGAGTTGTGAGGAGCCGGGAAAGGGTACAGGGGGAGTAAGGGAGTTACTATCTTGAAATCCCATAGTCTTTGGTTCATCGTGACGTCAGGTTGTACCACATTTTGTGCATTTTTGAGGGGGAAAAAAGGCAGGTTTGAACCTATAGAGGGCACTTATGCAGCTGAAAATGATACAAATGGTACAATGGTAACAGTTTGATCTCAAATGTGGAAATTTTGACCAGAAATCTTCACACACCACCCCAAAAGTTATTGGTTAAAAGCTGAAAAAAAGTGTTTTGGGGTTTAGTTGCTTTAAAAAAGATGTTTCAGGCACACTGTTCAAGGTGAAAAGTCCCCCCCCCCCCCCCCATGACAACTTCAGTGCATTTTCAAATTTTCTTACATAATGCGTCACTTATTACATTTTCAACCAGAAAAAAGTGCAACCCCCTCATTATGTAATAATTTGTGCAATATGTAATAAATGTATTACAAAATGCTGATGATTTTATTACATAATTTGCAGTTATTACATAATGCGTCGTTACAGGCCTTTTAACTTTTTCACCTTGAACAGTGTGCCTGGGACATCTTTTTTAAGTTCGCCATTTTAGATACTACGGTACTTTTCCATTTACAAAAGGAGACAAACTTAGGGATCCTCTGTCTCAATTGATCCAGCCCACTTCCACGAGCACCTGTTTGCTGTCAACACTGATTCATCTACCCGTTTTTAGTCTACCTCAATGAGGCTAGGGGTGACGGGTGACTCACCCGGCTGGCTTCCCATAGACCCCTTGAGTGACATCTCAGGTACATCGTTTACAAGAACATAAGCACCTTAGGTGGCTGGGGGCACCACTTTGTAATGTTGAATGTGTCTGAGCCTGTTTGTCTGTTTTGTCTTGTTTGTGTTCTATAAAAATTGAAAATATGAAGAAACAAAAACAAAAAAACACGATTCATCTGACCCACGCAGCACTCCTATCCACTTGTTTCATTGTTGAATTGTCACAAAGTAACTTTCAGTGTTTCAACCCGCTCTTTATGCCTCTCAAGCATTAGAGCATGGTGACTTCCATAGGCGCAATATGACCGAACGGAAATCATTAATGCTACTCATAGCCTATGGGTGTCTGATTAATGCAGTCAGTCAGTAATCACAGTACGAAAAATGCATGAAAGCAGGAGTATCGACAGACCATTCATTTTCCCCTGCTAATGTAAACCGCTTGATGAAATTTGAATCAAAGTAATTTGACAATTGTGTGTATGAAAATGTAGTCAATGTTAAGTGTGACTGTGACAGCAACACGCTTTAAGTTACTGTGACAATGTGGCAACTTTAAACAACACAGTGGTGACTGAGTCTTACGTTACTGTGACAATGTGGCAACTTTAAACAACACAGTGGTGGCTGAGTCTTAAGTTACTGTGACAATGTGGCAACTTTAAAGAACACAGTGGTGACTGAGTCTTAAGTTACTGTGACAATGTGGCAACTTTAAACAACACAGTGGTGACTGAGTCTTACGTTACTGTGACAATGTGGCAACTTTAAACAACACAGTGGTGGCTGAATCTTAAGTTACTGTGACAATATGGCAACTTTAAACAACACAGTGGTGATTGAGTCTTACGTTACTGTGACAATGTGGCAACTTTAAACAACACAGTGGTGACTAAGTCTTATGTTACTGTGACAATGTGGCAATTTTAAACAACACAGTGGTGGCTGAATCTTAAGTTACTGTGACAATGTGGCAACTTTAAACAACACAGTGGTGACTGAGTCTTACGTTACTGTGACAATGTGGCAACTTTAAACAACACAGTGGTGACTAAGTCTTACGTTACTGTGACAATGTGGCAACTTTAAACAACACAGTGGTGGCTGAGTCTTACGTTACTGTGACAATGTGGCAACTTTAAACAACACAGTGGTGACTGAGTCTTACGTTACTGTGACAATGTGGCAACTTTAAACAACACAGTGGTGACTGAGTCTTAAGTTACTGTGACAATGTGGCAACTTTAAACAACACAGTGGTGGCTGAGTCTTAAGTCACTGTGACAATGTGGCAACTTTAAACAACACAGTGGTGACTGAGTCTTACGTTACTGTGACAATGTGGCAACTTTAAACAACGCAGTGGTGGCTGAATCTTAAGTTACTGTGACAATGTGGCAACTTTAAACAACACAGTGGTGACTAAGTCTTATGTTACTGTGACAATGTGGCAATTTTAAACAACACAGTGGTGGCTGAATCTTAAGTTACTGTGACAATGTGGCAACTTTAAACAACACAGTGGTGACTGAGTCTTACGTTACTGTGACAATGTGGCAACTTTAAACAACACAGTGGTGACTAAGTCTTACGTTACTGTGACAATGTGGCAACTTTAAACAACACAGTGGTGGCTGAGTCTTACGTTACTGTGACAATGTGGCAACTTTAAACAACACAGTGGTGACTGAGTCTTACGTTACTGTGACAATGTGGCAACTTTAAACAACACAGTGGTGACTGAGTCTTAAGTTACTGTGACAATGTGGCAACTTTAAACAACACAGTGGTGGCTGAGTCTTAAGTCACTGTGACAATGTGGCAACTTTAAACAACACAGTGGTGACTGAGTCTTACGTTACTGTGACAATGTGGCAACTTTAAACAACGCAGTGGTGGCTGAATCTTAAGTTACTGTGACAATGTGGCAACTTTAAACAACACAGTGGTGGCTGAGTCTTACGTTACTGTGACAATGTGGCAACTTTAAACAACACAGTGGTGACTGAGTCTTAAGTTACTGTGACAATGTGGCAACTTTAAACAACACAGTGGTGGCTGAGTCTTAAGTTACTGTGACAATGTGGCAACTTTAAACAACACAGTGGTGGCTGAGTCTTACATTACTGTGACAATGTGGCAACTTTAAACAACACAGTGGTGACTGAGTCTTAAGTTACTGTGACAATGTGGCAACTTTAAACAACACAGTGGTGGCTGAGTCTTAAGTTACTGTGACAATGTGGCAACTTTAAACAACACAGTGGTGGCTGAATCTTAAGTTACTGTGACAATGTGGCAACTTTAAACAACACAGTGGTGACTGAGTCTTAAGTTACTGTGACAATGTGGCAACTTTAAACAACACAGTGGTGGCTGAATCTTACCCAGGGCCACCCGAGCTGCAGAAGCATCATAATTGATCCAGAAGGAGACCCAGGAGAGGATGGTGATCAAGATGGAGGGCATATACGTTTGCAGGATGAAATAGCCGATGTTCCTCTTAATCCTGAAACTCAGCGACAGCCTTGGATATGATCCTTAAAGGTGAAGTGGAAAAGTGGAAAGAGGGGAAAATATCGGTAAAAATAAGAGAAGGGGGAAAATGTCACCACAACTTAAAGAGTTCCAAAGTCTGCACTTTGACAACGCGCAGGGTAGTCACTTCTCCATTTGTTCAGATGGAGCACTTAATTTCCCCAAAGCGATGGATTCCTTTCCAGGGACAAGTTCGATTCCAATTAAACATGGCAGAAAGTCGCAAACACGGCAGATTTTTCTGCAACCCTCTATCTCAGCAGGCAGCTCCGGCATCCCTCTGAGAATTGTCACAGAGAGCTGCTCTGCTTTTCTTTGGCACTTTCTCTGTCCTCTAAACATTACCAAAAGGGCATTTAAAAAGGTGCATAATTGGAATGTGTGTCTTTACAATACACGAGTAAGGAGAATACGGTTACGAGGTGCAATAAGTCATTGTACATTTTGCAAGGGAAAATGTCAGCTGGTTGTGGCAAGACATTAATTGGTCTGTTGAATATACTGTAATTCAAACAAGCACAACAATAAGATGCTGATGCAAAAAGGCAATATATGTCCTCAAAACCCGTCTCTCTCTGCTTCAGCTATAGTCAGATATTTACAACTACGGAGACAATAGAAATTGCTATAGGACGAATCAGCGTGACGTCACTTTCCACCCAGAAATGCAGAACCCCGCGGCAGTTAATAGTATGAGTTGTGCCAAACAAACGTTAATATCTCAAAAACTATACATCACATCGCTTATATTTTGACATTCTGAGTGAGAGCAGAAGTAGCGCAAGAGTTTGATGTATAATATACATGTCGTGTTAAAGTTGTGTGAACTGTCACAGTTTTTAAAATGTAAACAGAGTTAGAGAGCTAGAGTCAGACACTCACGCCTCACGCCACTTGGGCTCCATAGGGTTCCATTGCCGTTGCCACCCAGTGATGCGGTTTGTTTACCAAAGTGCTGCTTGGCTGATCCCTCGTATATATACGTATACCGGTATTATTATATTCCATTCTATATATTCTATCTAGAGTTTCCCTATGCCTAATTCATTACCAAAGGAAAAGGCTTAAGATAAGCATCATGGTTTTAATCTAAAAGGCTATCTCCTATGAGGAACACAGAGTGACAAATGACCTCATCATCTCCAGGATCCTGTAAATCTTTTAATGAATCAATACATTAGCATACATATTTCATCAAGTCCGTGACAAACGAACAAGAGCATACAATACATCCCAGATTAATGGCGGTTAACATTACTAAATGTGAATAAATTACACCTAACTGAAACATTGGGATGACACTTAAATGTTACTTTTGTCTCCCTCTTGGAATTGTGAAGTTATTTATGGGGTAGTAAGGGTTGGCTGAAATGAGATTATACTGCTACATTCACACAGCACCCCCCCCCCCCCTCCCCTGAATTGCTTGCACACAGCTTTTTATTGTTTTTATGGCTTTGCAAGCTCTTTTTTTGTGATCAAATTTGTTATTCATTCATTCATTCATTCATGCAAGCTCTTGTGTTTGGAGCAAACTTCTGAACCCATGCAAGATTCCTAACCTCATCAGTGTATGGAGAACATTGCTAGGCCATTGTCTATAAAAGCTGACTATGACAATTCTGTGATTAAAACATGGATGATAGAACGGCAACCATGCTGCATGCCACCACGCTTCAACACACACAGCAGCTATGAATGCTGAATATACAGAATGATATGGCTCTTCTCAAGTCAGTTTTACACAGGTTCATTGCTCTGTATGTGAGCTCCTGTTATCAGTGTGTGTGTGTGTGTGTGTGTGTGTGTGTGTGTGTGTGTGTGTGTGCGTGTGCGTGCGTGCGTGCGTGCGCGTGTGTGTGTGTGTGTGTGTGTGTGTGTGTGTGCGTGCGTGCGTGCGCGTGCGTGCGTGCGTGTGTGTGTGCGTTTGTGAGCGTTTGTGTTGTAATCCTTGTAAACTGTCAATGTGTCTTGGTCACCAAATCCAATTCCTGTGTGTTTATTGTGCATGGTAACTGAAGTGGGTCTGACTATGACAGAGACGCCTTAATCTAATCATATTACTTTCAGTGTTCTGTTTTAAACAGTCTGAATGAGTACAAGTTTACCTTTAGTTACTGAGAAATAGAGCTAACAAGCAAGGCTAAGATTTATACTTCAGTTACACTTGTTTTCTTTGCATACAAGTCAATTTCTTATGAACATGGCCTATGTGGAAATGCCAGCTACAATCTGCTCCATTAAACAAGCAAATTGTCTTTCTATACTTTCCAAATATAACAATGTTCTCAACACTGACAATGATTGATTGAATAATGCCTCCGCTCACAGTGGAGAGACAGATGCAGAGCTGGTGTGATTATAGAGCAAGTACAGTAATAGTAATTTATGGTTGCAATGGTTCGAGCTCGTTAGGTTTTACGACTGAAGGCCTTACCTGTAATAAACCTGACTTCCCTGGACACCAAGCGGAGTTCCATGATCGAGAACTGAGGTAACTCTAGCTTATCAACCCCCGTCACGGCATTGTCGCCTCCTTGCCAGAAGAACACTATGTCATCTGTGGTGTATCCATCTGTTTCAAGGTCAGGGGGAGTTGGCAGAGGAGTAGAGAAGGGAAGAAAACATGAGGGGTGTAAGTTTAATGGCAGAATTTGTAGGCAGACAGCCATTAAAGTTAGACATCTTTATATTTAAGCTCTGCTGCAGGAGCATCATATGTTGGTCGGTTTCACAAAGCAGAACCTTGTTTACATCTCTTCTAAATAGCCTCTAAGTCATCCAGAGCTCTGCAACCTCGCAAAATATCAATTGTTATCTTTATAGATGACATACTTCTAAAAATCATTGCATTGTAAGAATTTGTGACCACATCCTAAGCAGAAATGAGGGAACCAAAAACAGTAGGAGTAGATTTTCATCTACCGTAGATAAATGTCTGTTAAGTCACTATCTATCTGATAGTGACTTAACAGAATGGTGATTGAGCGTATGGCCCATTGATGGAAGCCTTTGCATTTTCAGTATTGCAGCATTTATGAACTTGGTGTCTGTGGTGACACAGGGTGGGCGGAGCTAACACAATAGACTCACTCTGTAGGTTACTGTAGATTCCTGACAACTCTTGTGTGAAGTAGGATAACAAGCTACTTTTTTCCGGTCTCTGCTAGCATTATGGGTGGTTACTATAGCCAAACAAACTGAGTAATGTCACCTGCAATTACCACTCATCGCCAATAGTGTCACCCAAGAGATCAAAACTGAAATCTTATGGATTATCACTTTAAACACCCACAAATTAAAAGTGACACTCTGCCCTTTAAAGTCACAGTCACTCTATCAGTCCACATCAAAGATAATAGAGTATGAAGCCAAAACTTCATACAGTGCGTCGCCGTCCAGAACAGCTTGTGAGCAGAGCAAAACAAAATTAAACTCTGATCACCAAGCATGAGGCTGCCTTCCATGATCCAGTCTGTCCTCTGCAACTCCATCTCTGTCTGGTATGGGTCTGCCACCAAACATGACAGGCACAGACTACAACCAACAGTCAGGACTGCAGAGAAAATCATCGTTGCCAACGTGCCCTGCCCTCCATCCAAGACATGAACTCCTCCAGAGTCAAGAAAAGGGCAGGAAAGATCATCACTGACCCATCTCACCCTGGCCATGATCTGTCCGAACTCCTCCCCGCTGGCAGGTGCTACAGAGCACTGTAAGCCAAAACTACCAGCTTTTCTTGGGTATCAGCATATGCCCCCCATCTGATCCACCAGGTCCGTCAAAGCCCCATCAGTGATGTGATCCATTGTTCTGTCGATTTATGCTGCCTTGTCGAAAAATGCTACCCTATCTGTAAAGAGGAGACTTGTGGGTATCCATACATATAACCCATTTTCATTCAGATAGCTTGAGGTGAGAGGTCAACGGACCCCTTTGAAAATAGTTTTTCCCTGGCCAAAATTTAGCCTAACTTTGGAGGAGCATTATTTAGCCCCCTTCCCAACCAGCTAGCATGACATGGTGGTTGGTACCAATGGATGTCGGTAACGCTTTACAATACTGGTGCAAACATGTGCATGAATTGATGCTTAACTCATGATAAATTAAGCTATTAATTGATGCTTACTGCATCATCAACTAATGAAAGGTATGTTTGATGAACACACTGAGTCATATATGAATTACTATTAATTAAGTAGGCTATGCCTATATCATCATGGATTAATTCATCATCAGCACCTATATACCGTAATTCATGTCTTAATTACCACTATCAACTTCCAGTCGCCTGCAACCGGGAAATCGAGTGAGTTTCCCCCATTGCATAACGAAGACGGGATGCGCTACGGGGGAAACATACTCGACTTCGGGGAAAGAGAGCTCTCTTTGTTAGACCGGTGCCTAGCTGGCTGTAAAGAGAGGCGTTCGGGGTGCAGCGGAGTCGCCTCTGCTGTTTACGGTAGTTTGTCAGTGGTGGTGGCCTGGCGGGGACACTGGCGCTATGTATGACTGGGAAGCGTGTGTGTATGGGCGCCTCGCTAACTGGGTTCAGTGCGCGCCCCGGCCGGCTACGGCGATTTCAGCAGCTGTGCTGTACTGTAGTCTATCAGTACTGATTACTTGTTACTAGTAGCTACGCTATTTTATGGAGGTTCCTCTCATGGCTCAGGCTGATCGAGTGATTGATGCTTGCTGCTCACTGGGTAAACTCAAATTGACAGTAGCCTAAAAGAGGCTTGCCCATGGGTTTACCCAGTCTGGCATCCGCTGCATGTACCTTTGGGACTTTGTGCCCCTGGTAATCCGAGTGTGCCCTCTCTGGTCTATTTTGGATTACCAGGGGCACAAAGTCCCAAAGATACATGCAGCGGATCAAGGTACTGTCAAGGTAGCCACGAGAAAACGGTTACATGCTGCCACTCCGACGTGCTGCCACTCCGACGTTCTGCCACTCCGAAATATCGGCACTCAGAAAGGGATCATGTCTATGTTCCCCGGGTTCTATATTCCCCGTTTTCCCATGCCAAACCTAACCTCACCCCATGCCTAAACCTAACCTGCCCCCAGACCCTAACCCAAAACCTAACCTCTCCCACCCCCACGCCTAAACCTAAGGTCGGCATTGCGGCTTCTAAGGTGAACGACCGCCAGTCCGAATAATGGAAGTTAACGTTCGGAGTGGCAGGGCTTCGGAAAGGCAGACAGTTACCGAGAAAACATATGGTTTCCGGCCAATACTTTCAGAATAAAAGTCGAAATTCATGTTGTAACCAGCTACGCAGTACTGAGCTCTGCATGCTTTTATTTTTGGCAGGCAACGGAAGTAATTGTTTGTGTGCCATGTCTTTCTTGACACTTATTCTCGTGGTCTAGCAACTAGCTGTCTTGCAGAACGTGGTGGTCTTGTTTTACCCCAACATCAACAGCAGCCTCCGTGTTCTTATTCTACGAAGAGTACAAACTGCAAAGCCTAAAGAGTCGGTCACAGTGGTGGTGGCAGTGTCGAATGGATACCAATCGCAAGAGGAACGAGCGGGTTTGTTAGAGTTTCAGGTAGCTAGCCGTAGCAATTTAGCTTTAGCAACTTAGCTAGCTTGTGGCTTAGCTAGCTTGTTTGTTGTGTGTGCGTGGAGACCATGGTGGAGACCTGTCGCTACAGTCACGTTGGTTCGGGAAGTGAAGAGCAACACAAGTGAAAAAGGACGAGAGCTGGAAGTTGGAGTTGGACCCGCTGGAGAGATCACCCTTAGACTGTTTCCCCCCAGCTGGTACAGACAAAAAGGGGACCGGAGAGCGAGTCCTTGCTCCAGGGCAGAATTTGGGGACATGTTCACAAACTTGATAAATAAATGTGCTTTTATAACTCCAATGATGGTCACTCTTCACTGATTACCTATATATTTTGAATTGTTCTCATGACTGGAATGTATGTATTTGTGTTGCTATACTGTCTAAAAGTGATTTCTTGATTTTTCTTTTTCCCATAGCTATTAACACATTCACTGCCAACAACGTATGAACACGTTTTCAGAATCCAGCTGTTCCCTGCCAACAACGTGTTTACACGTTTTTGGCATCGATTTTTTTTTTTTGACGGTGGGTTGTGCATCTAAGCCTTTTACATCTCTTATATAATTATTGGAGCCACCGAACGTTTACAACCCATTCCACCGACCCACTAAGTGGCAACAGTGCTCTCCTGGCTAGAGAAAGGAAAGCATTTTTTTAACTTGTCAAGCCATTCTCAGCCCAGCCATTCTCCTTTTCGCGCTGATTGCTGGCGATGCGGGATTGCAAATTTACATAATAGATTCAGCCGATCTACTATGATCGGGTGATAGATTACAGGTGGAGGAACACACTTTGAAACACGCAGCATAAATATGACCAGAATCGCAAAAGCTTCTCTCAACCAAAACTCCAAACGAGCGAGTCCATCCCGACTTCCTCAAACAGCGGCCCAGACATGCAGGCACAGGAGAGCAGCAAAGCACTGACTGGTGACAAGCTTGTCCGCCCACGGAGGGCGGAGTTGAAGCAACTCGAGAGGGAGGGAGAGAGAGAGAGAGAGAGAGAGAGAGAGAGAGGGAGGGAGAGCGAGAGGGAGGGAGAGAGAGAGAGAGAGCGAGAGGGGGAGGGAGAGAGAGAGAGAGAGAGCCAAAAATGAATGGTTAAAGTGACAGTTCCATCCAATTTCACAAAAAGCCGTTTATCTCTGAATATTCTTTTTCACGCTAAAACCATGCTGTATTCAACTGCTAATGCTTACATAACTACTAACTCTACAAACTAACTCTTTTAGACAGAGAAAGTACACATTCTATTAGTACTTTTGAGATATTGTATGTTCACAAACTCCAAGCTGAAACGAATCCTCGGCTCTTATAAAATGAGCCATAATCCTCAAAAAACGGCTTGGCAGAAGCTACCTACAGCAAAAAAAAACGTCTGGCAGTCAATGTGTTAAGGACTAGCCTGCCACATCAAAACATTAGAGGGGAATGTTAAGCTAATAAGGAAGTGTGAATTACTTGCAGTACCTTTTTTCAGCAATGGTATTCAACTATATCTGGTCTGAGTGTCCCAGCACTTATTTGTGTTTGCCCATTGGCAACGTTTTATTTCTTATGTTTTTGTTTTTTGTTTTTGTTTTCTCCTCAACGTGTGTGTGTGTGTGTGTGTGTGTGTGTGTGTGTGTGTGTGTGTGTGTGTGTGTGTGTGTGCGTGCGCGGGGGGGGGGAGGGCTCCACCACTTTACACTGTCACTCAACAACTACGGGCATACTTAAGAGCTACTATGCAGACTGTAAATGGCTAATGTGGTGAAATTTATATCTTTCAATGTCAATGGCCTTAATAGTCCCATTAAACGTAAACGAGTACTGCAATATCTAAAAAATCAGAAGGCCGATATCGCTTTCATTCAAGAATCACACTTGACACTGGAGGAGCACAAAAAGTTAAAGAGGGAATGGGTGGGACAGGTATATGCCTCATCCTTCAACTCTAAAGCAAGAGGTACAGTAATACTTATTAACAAAAAATTACCCTTCTGTGTAACAAAGATTGTAATGGATCCCATGGGGAGATATGTCATGGTACATGGTAGTATGTATTCTGAATCTTGGACCTTGCTTAATATATATGCACCTAACTATGATGATCATATTTTTATTCAAGATGTTTTCCTTAAGGTGTCAGAGAATCAGGGAAGGTTGTTAATAGGGGGTGACTTCAATTTTTGTTTAGATCCTGTTTTAGACAGATCTTCAACCTCCGCGACAACTCATACTAAGGCAGCTAAACGCACTATATCATTCATGAGAGACCTGAACTTATATGATGTTTGGAGGCAACTCCACCCTCAAGACAGAGACTATTCTTTTTTCTCATGCCCCCATAATACCTACACACGAATTGATTATTTCCTTATTTCTGCACAATTAACATATAGAGTGTTGGAGGTTGAGTATCTGCCTAGACTTATCTCTGACCATTCTGCTTTGTCTCTCTCAATACTCATTCCAGACCGAGTTAGGGCCGCCTATAGATGGCGCTTAAACCCAACTCTTCTGAAACAAGCAGAATTCTGTCAATTTCTAAGGGACCACATCAAGACATTCTGTGACATTAATTGCCCAACGGCTCCAAATGACTTCATATTATGGGACACCCTGAAAGCTTACTTACGGGGCCAAATAATATCCTACACGATTGGTCTAAAAAAGAAATACACAGCAGAGATATCCCAACTCGAGAAAGAAATATCCTTACTGGAACGAGAACACAAAAAGTCTAGCTGTAGAGAAATATACCGTTCACTGGTTAACAAAAAGCTTAAATACAACACTCTGTGCACCTATAAAGCAGAAAGGGCCATTCTTAGGTCTAACCAGAAATACTATGAATTGGGGGATAAAGCACATAAGGTCTTGGCCTGGCAGCTGAAGACAGAGGAGAATTCGAAAACCATAAACTCCCTTCAAACAGATGAGGGCAGTATAACTTCTAACCCTAAGGAAATTAATGATTTATTTAAGCAGTACTACTCTCAACTCTATACTTCTGAAGCGTCTAACGACACCTCGCAGATGGACACCTTTCTCTCTTCTATAAAACTGGCCAACCTTGCAAATGAGGATCGAGATAATCTAGACAGACCTTTCACGTTATTAGAAATAAATAAGGCAATATCCTCTTTACAGTCAAACAAATCCCCAGGTGACGACGGCTTTCCGCCCGAATTTTACAAGGAATTTAAAGATGCACTTGCACCCCTTCTTATGAAGGTCTTTAATCTGGCCTCTAAAACGCAAAGCTTGCCTGAATCATTTTCCACAGCTATTATTACAGTTATTCATAAAAAAAATAAAGACCCTCTTAAATGTTCATCATATCGACCAATTTCCCTTCTTAATTCGGACTATAAAATTATTTCTAAAACAATGGCCATTAGACTTGCGCAATATTTACCTACTTTAATAAACACAGATCAGACCGGTTTCATACAGAAACGATTTTCCACTAACAATCTGCGTAGGTTATTTAACGTAATACATATGGCAAACACAAGTTGCGAACCAAGCATTGCGGTGTCGTTAGACGCTGAGAAGGCTTTTGATAGGCTGGAATGGCCATATCTTTTTCATGTTTTATCCAGATTTAATTTTGGCACTTCATTTATTAATTGGGTCAAGACTCTTTACTTTAAGCCACAGGCCAAGATTAGTTGTAATGGCACTACATCACCCACATTTCCTCTCTTCAGAGGCAGCAGACAAGGCTGTCCTTTGAGTCCTCTTCTCTTTGTGTTAGCCATAGAACCTTTAGCAGAGGCTATTAGAACAGATCCTAATATTAGAGGCTTTAAAGTGGGTCAGGTAACACATAAAATAAGTTTATTCGCTGATGATATTTGTTTGTTCCTTACTGATCCAACTGGTTCTCTTAGTAGACTTCTATGGGCTGATATATGTGCCACCTCAAATTGAATTCGAATTGCTCAACTTGAATTCGAAATTTTTCATTTTGAATTTGAATTGCTCTTTTTGAATTCGAAATTTTTCATTTTGAAATTGAATTGCTCTATTTGAATTCAAATTTTTTTATTTTGAAATTGAATTGCTCTATTTGAATTTGAATTGCTCTATTTGAATTAGAATTTTTTCATTTTGAAATTGAATTGCTTTTATATTTTGAAATTTTTATTTTTTAATGTGAGTTGAAAAACTGAATCTGAATAGCATAATTTTAAACTGAATTTATTTGCTTTGAAATTATTCAGTTTCCACATTACTATTTCAAAATTCAATTCAAAATTTTCAGAATCTTGTGTTCAAAAATTTCAACATGTGTGTGCGCCATCCGGGTCCTTCAAGGAGGAAGAAGAGGAAGGAGGAAGAGCAATCGAGCGCTGATTGACCTAACTCCTTTTTGGCCGAGGCACCACACACCCACTCCCGCTAGAACTATTTGGTCTTGTTGTATTCAGGTTCGCTACAATCATAGAAGACCACTTTGAGTTGAACAAGGATGTTTATACAGTATATATCATTGAACAGTACATGACAGCGAATCTCGTGAACCCGGAACTGATCCTCCCCCGACCCCGTGACATCATCAACAGGTCAACATCATGTACTGATTACACCTTACACCACAGGTCTTTGCTCCCACGGATGTATTAAATTAGCCGCCCGTCAGTCTTTCCATTGTCTGCTCATCATCATGGACGAGAGGACACCAACCACGGTAAATACCAACTGGTTACCATGTATTTTCACCGGCATAACGTAACGTAGCTACACCAGCTGAGCTTGTTTCTGTGGCGCTTAGCCTAGTTGGCTAGCTAGCCAACTAGCTAGGCTAACTGCCACAGAAACAAGCTACGGATTGATGTGTGATTTCCAGGTAAGAATAAACGCACAATGTTGAGCATTTACATTACATGTTATTCACAGGTATATGCCACACTATATATTATCTCAGAAACTAGCGTAATTGTGTTTGGTAAGATAAAGACATTTGATAAATGAATGAATTTTCCTTGTAGGCTGTAGCTAGAACAGTATGTTGCTATAGCTAGCGAGGTGGAGGTAACGTTAACGTTAGCTAGATTAGGCTACGGTAGCATTATCGATCTAATGAATTCTAGCCGTAAACATTTCAGAAGCTAGGTTAGCAACGCTGGCCACACATGTAACATACAGTAACTACTATGTTTTCTCTTATTAGAGATTCCAAGAAGAGAGAACATTGCCTCTGGCGATGACTAACTGTGACGGTGGGATGGGGAACAGGACAACTGCTAGCTGTGTCTATCACGGACCCAAACCTGCAGACTGCAGCAGATACCCGCAGATTTGGAGAGATGTTCTGCAACCACCATACTCTTGTGTCTCCATGCTACTACACATCATTTTGCTCCTTGTATGGGATGAAGACCCGTCGTTGACGTTGGGGAAGACAGCTTTTATGTTGTAGCCACTTTGAGTCCAGTTTTTGTTGATGTGAGTAATGTTCAGATAGAGGGATGCTATTTACTATCTAGCTGCTGTCACTATGCATTATCAAATACCTACATAAATCAAATCCAGTCAAGAACATAGGGTCTGCATGGGAAAATATGTAATTTAAAAATGGAAAGCATGTAGGAACCCTGCCAATCATCTTGCATATTGATATTTGTGGCTGTGAAGAACAGTCTTAATCTATACAGTGATATGCAGGCTATCATTAAATTTTATAAAACATGTACAGTACTTGTTAGTAGTTTCATGTTTGGTTTTACCTGTAATAAATAAGGACATTTATATATGTGCCTTTTATTTACCATCACAGCATAAATGACAATGCATAACCCCTCCTAATGTGATGTCAGAAAATCTAAGTAATTATGCATGACATTACATTTCAGGGCATAGAATATTTTTTTATTCCAAAATAACAGATGTGGGACACAATCAATTAACTATTCATACTGTTTGCAACAGTAACATTTACAGTGCTGAATAATGGAGTTGCATGAATATGAGTGTGCACTGATGATGTGGCCTGCAAAGATGGGTTAGTGTTGGTGACCGGCAGCATTTAATTTAGAAATGTTATAGTGGAACCTACATAGAAAGAAGTTTTACCTGGGCACACAGACTGCCTGGAGTAAAGACATATGGAGCACTCTTTTCTGTCTGCACGTTTATTAATAGGGGCTGAGTGACATTTTGACAGGTAATCTTCTTCTAGTCTTCTTCAGAGTAAAAAATACTTCAATGTTAGACTTTTTTAAATGTTAGTTGTACAAAATCCCCCCACCAGTTCAGCCCCACCTAACCAGCCACACCTGGGGCCCTGATTGAGCTGCACATGGGCTCAATAAAGGGTGGTTGATTGGGTGAAGCTCAGTAGGCCATGTATGCTGTTGAGAGGAGTCTGCTCTGTTCTTCCCAATTGATTGTCCATGTGCAGATGCATCGTTTGAAGTGTTAGTTTATTATAGTTAGTTCCTTTGAATATTGATTGAGTATTTGATTTGAATTAGATTTATTATATTACTTTACAGTTTAATTTGTTTTCCCTTGTTTGATCAAATCCTTTGTTAATACCTTGTTTGTCTTTTAGGCCAAATCATCTGTCCACATGATTTTCCATCATTAATCAAGGGATTTGGTTTGTAAATAAAAACCCTGGCATTAGTTCCTCTGAATCCTCATTCCACCTGGATGTCTCACTTGCTGAGGCTACACCTGTAACCTCCACCTTTACAGTTTAACACAGTGTTAGTGTCAGAGGTATGCACCTTGCTGCTACAAACTGAACATTTTCTAGTTGGAAAAAATAAGATTACTATATACTATAATTAATTGGGCTATATTTCAAAAGACAATCTGTGACGACATGTTTCCTGTCACACCTAGCCCTCATTCGCAGCTTGACAGAAAACGCTGTTCAGGCTCTGGAGATCTGGGATGTACTGGTAGTCCTTTATCAATGCTCTCCAAAACACATCCTACAGGAGAACATAAAACTGTTATTCTTTGCAATTCTTTTAAAAATCAATGCTAAAACATTTTAGGTTAAAATATTGACACGAGTAACTGGTGAGCTGCAGATGATGTAAACGTTTGTAATACATGTTATCTCTTCTACTTCAACCTCTGTCTAGTCTGGTCAATTATAGGACAAGATACACTTAGCCTACTGTAACACAGTCTTGGGGTTTGTCTTCCTTGTCTAGAATGGACACAAGGCCACTACTGCAACAGCAGCCTTATGTGCAGGGTGAGAATCTAGCACTGCAGCTAAATGCTGGTGAAATACTAAAGTGGCTGGTAGATTTAAGACGCAAAATAATTAATTTCCCACTCTGGTAACGTCCAACGGTGTTAGCTGTAGCCTAACACCAGCAAAGAGACAACTTGTGTGATGACAATTCATTTAACACTAGCCGGTTGCCAATATTGACTGCATCAAAGATGTAGCAAAGTAGTATTACTATTACTATTAAAACGATTATGAATTATATTCGCTAAACATTATCTCAACAGACTTACCAGCGGCTTCGTTCTGTGATGCGTTTGTTATGGTTTGTTCACACTTCCTATACGTCCTGTTTGCGGGAATATCATTGGCTGATTCAAGTCATGTGACGCTAAAACGAGCATTTGATTGGTTTTTGCGATAGCACTGCCATAACGTTTCCCTGATCTAATAAGTTACGTTTTCATTAAACTGCGTTCGATTTGAGGCTGCCAACAAACGGAATCGTGTTCAGAAGAATTTTATTTAGTTCATATGAAAAAAGCATCTAACCTCAAAATGGGGATCGATCATCTCAAAAACGAAAGCAGATAGCAGCCTTCGGCCCCTCACCTAAAAAGGAGTTCGGTCAATCTGCGCTCGATTGCTCTTCCTCCTTCCTCCTCTTCCTCCTTGAAGGACCCGGATGGCGCACACACATGTTGAAATTTTTGAACACAAGATTCTGAAAATTTTGAATTGAATTTTGAAATAGGAATGTGGAAACTGAATAATTTCAAAGCAAATAAATTCAGTTTAAAATTATGCTATTCAGATTCAGTTTTTCAACTCACATTAAAAAATAAAAATTTCAAAATATAAAAGCAATTCAATTTCAAAATGAAAAAATTCTAATTCAAATAGAGCAATTCAAATTCAAATAGAGCAATTCAATTTCAAAATAAAAAAATTCGAATTCAAATAGAGCAATTCAATTTCAAAATGAAAAATTTCGAATTCAAAAAGAGCAATTCAAATTCAAAATGAAAAATTTCGAATTCAAGTTGAGCAATTCAAATTCAATTTGAGGTGGCACATATATCAGCCCATAGACTTCACACATTATTAGAGCGATATAGCTCATTTTCAGGATATAAGATCAATATGGACAAGAGCGAAATACTCCCCTTGAATAGTTTTGACTACAATGGACTGGAACAGACCACACCCTTTAAATGGTCATCACAGGGGTTCAGGTATTTAGGTATAACATTGGACAAAGATTTGAAGAACCTTTATAAGTTGAATTATTCCATTTTAATTAAAAAATTGGAAGAAGACCTGAATAAGTGGATAGATCTACCCCTATCGTTATTGGGAAGAATCAGCTGTATCAAAATGAATGTCTTACCACGGTTAATGTATTTATTTCAGTCTTTGCCTATACCTTTACCTGGCCCTTTCTTTAAACACTTGGATAAAATAGTAAGAAAATTTATTTGGAACCACAAGACTCCAAGAGTAGGATTGAACAAATTGACATGGGACTACAGCCTTGGAGGCCTTCGTCTCCCCAACTTTAAAATGTATTACTGGGCATCACAAATTCGTTTTGTTTCCTTTTTGTTTGAAATGGATCCAGCCCCATCTTGGACCCAAATAGAATTATTTGAATTAGGTGAAACTGTTCCATGTAACATCATATACAAATTGAATTCCAAAAGTGTCTTAGTCAAAACAAAGAATCCCCTCACTATACATTTAGTAAGAAATTGGTGTGAAATTCGTAAATTTTTTGGCCATCAAACAGACCTATCGCCCAAAACACCGTTATGGCAAAACACAATCCTTCCTATGATTTATGAAAGTAAACTATGTAAGTTTTGGCATGAAAAGGGAATAACCCATTTAGAAAACTGTTATATTGAGGGGACTCTTATGTCATTCGAGGAGTTGAAACTTACCTACAACCTTGACAATAAGCATTTTTTTTTATATCTTCAATTAAGGGATTTTCTTAGGAATACGCTTGGTGATCAAATGTCCTTGCCGGAGCTATTCAGTGTTGAACAACTACTCCATGATAACCAAGTTTCATACAAATTTATAAGTAGAGTGTACTCACTGTTAATGGAAAAGTGCCCTAAGTTGAACATACATAAATCAAAAGAAAGGTGGGAGTCATGCTTAAACACAACCATAGATCAGGCTCGGTGGGAAGATCTGTGTCGAGAAAGTGTGTGTTCCACCATCAATTCAAGGTTCAGACTTATTAATTATAATTTTCTTCATCAGCTTTATTATACTCCTCAGAAATTACATAAGTACAATAGTGCACTCTCAGAAATGTGTTTCAGATGTGGTACAACAGAAGGTACATTCTTACATGCCACTTGGTTATGTGTGAAACTACGGCACTTTTGGAATGACTTGTGTGACACCATGTCCTGTATTACAGGGGTCTCTTTTCCTTTAGAACCTGAACTGTGTCTACTTGGCAACTTCGCAGATTTGAATCTTAGCTCCAATAGTATTAAATTTGTGGAGATTGCACTTGCAGTCGCAAGAAAGTGTGTAGCTTCAACTTGGAAATCAGACTTCCCTCTCTCCTTGTCAAAATGGTTTTCAGAGATGAATAAATGTATACCTTTGGAGAAAAGAACCTATGTTCTGAGAAATAGATACAATCAGTTCATGAATATATGGCAACCGTATATTAGCTATATGGACACCATTAATCTGCAACTGATTGATCCAGAATTGATGTAGCACATTCTAGCTGAAATATGTATACCCAACTAATACTCTCTCAACGCAAAGTCACTCATATTATGTATTTTGTATTGTTTTCATGTTTGACTCTGTATTGTAGGGCTTCCAGCCATATGGTTGGAAACGGGGTCCGGGCGCTAGTCCGACCTCCCGCTAGTCCGACCTCCCACTAGTCCGACCTACACTGCCATAAATTCGGCTGTGTCACCAAGCCGACCTTAGGTTTAGGCGTGGGGGGTGGGAGAGGTTAGGTTTTGGGTTAGGGTCTGGGGGAGGTTAGGTTTAGGTGTGGGGGTGGGAGAGGTTAGGTTTTGGGTTAGGGTCTGGGGGAGGTTAGGTTTAGGCATGGGGGCTGGGAGAGGGGAGGTCGGAACAGCGAGAGGTCGGAACAGCGACATGGAACCGTTGGAAACAACTATTATATTGACCGTGAACTGTGGTGAGGGAGGGGTGGGGGGAGGGATTGGGGAATGTCTGTTGAATGTAATGTAATGTTATTTTCTTGTCTAAGTTTGAAAATAAAAAACACTTTAATTCATAAAAGTGATTTCATGATCAGCATCTGCATTAGCTAATGATTTGTGAGGATATCATTATGTCGTGACTTTACAATATGTGGCAGAAAACTATTAATTAATACATAAGTATGTCATCACTTTACTATATGTGGCACAAAACTATTAACTAATACATAAGTATGTCGTGACTTTACTATTAATTAATACATAATGATATAGTCACTTTGTGAGGCACAACACTATTAACTCATACATATGTGGTTCTTGGCATACAAGCCATACATCCAGTGTTTGAGGTCTGTTGAGATGCACAGTGAATACAACGTCAGAGAATGGGTTTGAGTTGGTCTGGTTCGGGGCTAGTAGGAGCTACCAAGGTGGGCTACTACACGCATAGCCTATATCAAGTCAAGTTTATTTGTATAGCACATTTCATACACAGAGGCAATTCAAAGTGCTTCACATAAAATGGTTGACAGGAGAATAAAAGAGCATCAGAGCAGCAACATCGGAATGATAGATACAGCTGCTGAGAGGTTCTGGAGGAGGTCTCGGCCGGAGGTGTGGAACCCAGGCAAGGTGAGGGGCAGGGCGGGTAGGGGTTGGGTGGTGGTAGCGGGGCTGTCCTGGGTGTCTGGGGCCGGGAGAGAGGCTCTTAGCCTGGGTAGTGGTAGGGGGTGGCTGGCCTGCTGGGTCGTGCATTTAGACACCCGGTAAGATAGGCACAAAACACCGGCCACATGTTCTGTGTCCCTGCAGTGGACCAAGCCTCGAAGAGGAAGGAATGCCCATGATGAACGAGGTAATGGCGGCTAGTAAGCAGATGCGTGGGGGCTGGGAGCGGCTGGGAGAGGTTAGCCGGTCCCCGTCACGCTGCACACCGCCTCGCTCAGCTGGTTCTGCTTGTGGGCTATCGGCATAGCGGACTGTCGGCACTGCGGTCTGGTAACGTTAAAGTTCCGGTTGCAGGGAGGCTGAGGGAGCTGGATGTCGATAGTGGTAATTAACACATGAATTACGGTATTAATTAATAATAATACTAAAATATGTGTTGATGAGGAATTAATCCATGATGATATAGGCATAGCCTAATTAATTAATAGTAATTCATATACTGTATGACTCAGTGTGTTCATCAAACATACCTTTCATTAGTTGATGATGCGGTAAGCATCAATTACTGGCTTAATTCATCATGAGTTAACCATCATTACATGCACATGTGTGCACCAGTATTGTAAAGTGTTACCTGGATGTCTTAGGTCAGAGGTTCCCAAACTTTTCCGACCAAGTACCACTACGTACCAAACCAAATCTCCCAGGGACCACTTCCACTGCGTAGGCCAACCCCCCCCCAATAAAATTAGCTTATTTAACCATGCAATAGCAGCAGAAAGGCTAAATAACAACATAAGGCTACTAGCTGGTTCAAAGCGGACACACACAGACACACACAAGACACACACACGCACGCACGCGCGCGCACGCACACACACACACACACACACACACACACACACACACACACACACACACACACACACACACACACACACACACACCTGCCAACATTAGGCTGTGAAAAAGAGGACCCCTTTGAAAATGTTTTTTTCCCTTGCCAAAATGTTGCCTAACTTTGGAGTGTTATTTAGCTACCTTCCTGACAAGCTAAAATTCACTCTGGCTTTAAAACTGAGCCTGCTGCAGCCTCTGAAAGTAAATGTTCAAAATTTTGATATTTCCCAAATATCGCGATATTTCCGAAAATCGACCCACTCCGGCTACTCTACTACTACTACTACTACTGTCTTAGGTCATCTAGTTTCATGTGATAGACTTCACTCTGGCTTTAAAACTGAGCCTGAGCTGTAAGAAATATGCCTGTTAAGTTCACAACAAAATCCATGCTAGGTATAAGTATCATGTTGGCTTAGGGAAAAATAGCACCAGCAGACATTATCATCATTAATAGACCTTAACCAAGGAGAAAATGTTACTTTCATCAAACCATCTGATGCTGTCTATGGTGGCCTACAGTAACTTTGTCTTCATTGCCTATTCGTGCAACACATCGTGATACATTAGGGCAATATGTCCCTTTAGATTGTAGGAAGAATGGCGCTGTCAACACTTCTCCGTTTTTCAGCAACTTTGATTTAATACCTGCGACTTCTCAGTTGCATTTGGGGTTGCAGGCAAGCATGGGATGATGGGGGAAAAAGGGGTTTTGGCCACGGCTTCTGGGTAATGTTGCTGTCAAATCATGCCCACATGGAGCTTTGAGGGTAGTACTGCAACAAACTTGAGCTATCATTCAGTGATTCACAATCCTATACACTCCAATCTCAAGTTAAAAGTGTCTGCTCCCCACTCCGCTGTCCAAATCCCTCTGGAGCTGCATCACTGCACACTTTACCAAAAAAGTGATGGATGAATATTTATTAGCATGCGTCACTTGGTATCATTCTCATGCACATTCTCAAGAGGTACACTATAACTCGCAATGGAATTAAGTGCGACCTCAGCGGTAGATTTATTTCAATAGGCTAGTTTATGCATTCACTGCGTAGCAATTTGTCAGTCCGAGAAGTGTTACTACATTTCACATTCTACTACCCTAGTTCCAGACCCGGGTGACATTACCCTCACTAGGGGACCAGGATTCATTACCTTTAAATCTCTCTCTAAGGTTATAGGGTAAGCAAACATGACATTGTCCATGAAATTGAAACAACCGGCTGGTCCTTAATCAATCAAATTGATGGTTAATGTGCTGTATTCCCAGCAGCACAGGGCGTTCCACGAGCATAAATAACAGATATTCTCGCAACTTTTAATTCCCAGCATATCCATATTGCATTCCTTCCTGATGCCCCAAGGGTAAAGACTCTGCAGTTTTATCATGAATAACAACAGCAGCAAATATGCGGCATATTGAACAGGCATGCTGATTGATGGGGTGGTCGATGAAAATGATCAAGCAAATACAAATTTTAATTATACCACTACTAGGATATAATTCTCCTGGACATGATTTATCTAAATTAAAGGCTTTGAAAAATTGGTGCACTTTTTTAAAATATTATTTGATATTGTTTAATATCATGTCACAGTGGAATGGCTTGTTAAGTATTCACCCAGAGTTCAACAACAGAAAGTGGCATTATCTTAATTTAATACAGTACAAACTTATGAACTTAATTTGATACAAAAGGTAGGTTCAGCCAAGTAATCTGACTGCTCAGAGATGCATTCCAGCCATGCTATTAATTCCCAGAAAAGCACCAGTAGCCATGCTTTATTGTTTTTTAACACTTGTGATGAGCAGGAAGTGATTTCAGTCACTAATTTTTCCTGTTTTGATTTTTTAGTCTTATTGTTAAGGTAAGATCTGTTGATGTAATTTATGTGCTCTCATCTAAATGATTTAGCATGCAAAAGTACTCAGGAGTCGGGAGAGGGAGTCAGTTAAAGTGACTGAGGAGAATGAGATGTTGCTAGCTCAAGAGAAGGAGTTAGACCACACGTGGGCAAAATACGGCCATGCGGCCCGCGATGGAATTGCAAACAAAAAACAAAAAACAAAAAACAGTGCACCTGAACGCAACATGCAAGATACCCGCTGAATAAGTGTCCAAATGTTAAATGTCATTCTGGCCAATACTCCACTTCCGTTATAACATTTCAGTCTGGAATATGGAATAGGCTATCTTTCAATAATCTTTATGATTAAAGGTAATCTCATGTGTAAGAAATGACTGTTCTACAGTCATTTCTTGCGGCCATGGGGCCTGAGGCAAAATGCGGCCACAGGGCCGGACTCAAAGAAAAACAAAACGACCCCAAAAAAATTCAATAAAAGGCAGAATTATGTTAATAAATCTCATCTGCTACAGCCATTGGATTTGTATCACTATTATATCAGGAGATTAACAAGAAATTACCAATGACAACGGGAGAGAGGGTTAAAAATAGGGAGACTCAGGCAGGTATAATCTCCAATGTGTGGACCTTCGCTTCCTTGATGTAAGTCAGTATGGCCCTCAGGAAAAAAAAATGGCCCACCCCTGAGTTAGATGCTGGAAGAGCTTGTGAGAAATCAGAGTCAGTAGCTGAAAAGAGCAGTTTTGCATGGCCAACTTGCTGGGCATGCTAGTGACCAGCCTATGTTGGTGGTTTTTGCTGGTGTACACTGGTGGTGTCATGTCATGTCATGTCATGTCATATTCTGTATTATGGTTTTGGAAAATGATAATAAATCCATATATATATAATTCCTAGAATTAGAAAGGCACATAGACAAGGCACAATTGCACTTGAAGATCCGGTGATCTGGGGCGGCATAAAAGAAAGGGGGAATAACAGTTTCCCCAAGATGCATAGCGGCAAAACGGTTTTGGAACGCTGGTGGTCACCAGCAAGACCAACAAGTTAACCAAGAAGCTGGTCTCAGCAGCAAGACCAGCAAGAAAGTGACCAAAACCCACAACCCACAAGACAAGGTGGTCCACGTGCCTTTTTTCTTGACAAATAATGCACTGCATGTACAGTGGGGCCCATCTGAAAACACCAGTGTTGTCATCAATCAGTCCTCACTCCTCAGTGACTGATATGATCATTTTTGCTGATTAGCTTAAAACAATTCTATCCAAAGTTATTTGTGCTGATTACAGTGAGTTACAATGAGTTTTGTGTTGTTGGGTGTATGAGCATGAGTCAGTGTAAATGCTCACAAATTATTGATTAAAATGACCATTGAAGATAAACGTGGTGGGTGTGAGCAAATATGAAACTATTGTGGTGGACACTATCTAGGGGAAATAATTCACCCCGGAACTGTGGGCGGGGTTGGTGGTGTTCCGGCCGCTGGCCGGCTATATTTTGGGGTTACACAGGAAATGAAACAGTGTTGTGAAATGCTACAAGCTAAATACCTGTACCGATTTGCTTTGGTGATTAAAGTGGAGTAAATCAGGATCGTGCCTCTGTCCTACCTCCTCCGGCACTACACTATATTGATTTAGACAACGCATTAGGCCCATGTGATTTATAAGTTTAGGACCATGGCTATGGTCAGGTGAGGCACCCCAAAATGAAATTTTGCTTGTGCCCTTGAATGGTCCAGGGGTGGCACTGTCCTTCTGTCAGGGTGAGGGAACAGTAATCAATACACATCACCGAGCACTTTGGATTTTTTCTAGATTTGTCAAAGCAGTCATGGCTTTGTAGTTAACACATGTATAACAAATGGCACATGGGGATGAGGATACCAATAATGCCAGAAATGGCTCCTTTAGAAGATCTAAATTGATCACCTCTGCCGACACAGGGTGTTAAAAATGGCTCCAGAGCGGCAGATCACAGCTTCCTTTCATATTTCATGATGAAATACTTAGTAAAAAAATAAATAAACACCTACCTGTACTTTGTAGAGGTATAATGCTGTGATTTTAGGGCAGCGATAATAACTAGTATAAATGTATCTAACGTTCATGTTGCTTTTGATGGCAGCTATTAGTTAAGGGCAGAGGGATGAGGCTTGTTTATGAGTGACGCATGTGTCAAGAATAGATTCGTTTTTTCCCTCTCTTTTAGATTAGTTTGTGTTACTCACAGCTTTCAATTTCCAGGGTGCAGTTCTGTTCGTCAAGAGGATACCGCCTCAAGTCCATCATGCAGGCAGCGGTCGTGGTTATTCTGGAAAAAAGAAGAAGAAAAGAACAGGGACATCTAGTCTTAGTGCCAAAATACATGGGATGAGGACATATGCACTGTAACCTTGGTCATTTGTCTTTGAAGGCAATTTTATGGTATTTCTGCTTAATTTGACGGTGGGAAGTAGAAGAGGCAGAGAAAGGTCAAGAGAAGGACATGAACTGCATCCAAAAATGCAGCAAGTGGACGGCTGAGCCAGCGGTATAATAAACCACAGTTATGAAACGTACTCAAGCCATAGCTCTTCAAAAGTCATTCTTTTTGCAGTTGTTTTGTGAAGACATGGAAGGGGAAGCGGTACTTCAATAATTCACTCACTAGATTTCTGCCAAAATATTCTAGAGAATATTTTGGCAATACCACCTTTATTATCTCAATAGGTTTCAATGAAAGTAACGCTGTGAACTAAAGTTACTTTGCTGAATGCATTTTGCATTAGGCGTGCTCAAAGACATTAATGCAAAATTAATGTAGCACATTCATTTTCTCTACCCGCTCAAACCTTTTCAGGGTCATGGGAGCTGGAGTCTATCCCAGCATGCATTTGGCAGAAGGCAGGGATACAAGCTGGCTAGGTCGCCTCTCCTGTAACTTAAGGGAGGGCCAACACAGATAGACAGATGATCACATTAATATCTATAGGCAATTTAGAGTCTCCCATCCACCTGACTTGAATTATGTTTGAAATATGAATGAATATGGAAGTCAGGCCAGGGATCAAACCCAGGTCCATCTTGCTGTGAAGCAACACTGTTCCCCATTGAGCCACCAGGATTTAATGTTCACACAGGCCCTGTGACAATCAAATTCATGGTGTCAATTTGCACCCAAAAAGAGAAGAAAAGCAAAAGACAATGGCCCTACCTTGAAAAATGTGTTTTACGTTCATGTTTATTTTGTAGCTTAATGTAAGGGCTAATGTACACCGCCTCCGGAACAGATGCAGTACGGCTCCGGTACGGCTGCGAACAGACCCACACTGATGTAATCTGTCAGACGGATGCGGGAATGCGGGATCCGACAAAATACAACAGGTGCGTAATGTTTCCGTACCGCATGTATCGCCCATCAATTAACATGGGCGAGAGTCGATCCGTCAAATTTTGCCAGAGCTGCAACGCAGCCGTATCGCATCTGGTGTACATTGTCTCTAACAGGGTTTCCTTATGATAAAATCATTTGACATTACTTCCAAATCCTGTAAACATAACACAAACACAACAATGGTTGCAAGTTTATAGTTTTTATAAACATGAAGAAAAAAGACAACCATTTGCTTTCTTTAATGTATGCAGGTTTATCCTACTACCTTATTAGGAAGTCGCGACTTGATGTACGTCACAACAATATCCCGGAAAACCTCTATCAGCTCTATGCACACGAGTGGTGAAGGTCTGTGAAATAATGATGATTTTGATTATTTGATTCTAACATTCTTGGGGAGAATTGTGGAGAGTTTATTTGAATCACTCTCTGCTCTGAACCTGTATGAGATTGTCTGGATGTGCGTTTTTATTGCTACTTCCTAGAAGTGAATTTCTGCCAGGTAGGTTTATAAATGATGTATGCATAGCAGTATATTCAATTTCACTAAATCAAGTAGCCCAGGAAAACAGCACTGGCCACAAATTATACATGTAGGAGCCTTTTGCACTGAAGGGAGATATTTACTGGTGCAGCACATTTGAGTAATTACATGTGTGCTGTTCATACCAGCTGCTATGTGTTCATCATACCAGCTTTCACTCGCTCTCTGCCCTCCTGTGTAAATGAAATAGAAACATTCATTTTCCACTCATCATCTCTGTGTCAGAAGCCACCAGCATAGTCACTGGGGAAGTTCCATAGTTTATGTTGCAGTGCATGTTACAGGATGACCAGAAGTGGTAGTGTATAAAGATTTACCAAAGCACATTTTTACATTTCGGATAATTTATGTTTGATGTTTTGGCCAATGTGACCGATGCTGCAGCAGTCTGCTGTGCCTTTGTTAAATGTAGCGAAAATCTACGCGTACAGAATGAGTAATACATAACGAGCTGTTTGCATTATATTGCTTAAAGACAGAGAGGGCATGTAAATTGGTCAGGGGGGCCTGAACAAACTGCTGTCTGAGGGTAATTGGAAAACAAAATATGGTCTACTAAAGTGGACTGGGTCAGATTAACACACAGGCATGTGGGGCTCCTGGGCCCATGATAGTAGAAGGCACCAGAAGGTTAGAGAAAAATTAATAAATAACAGCTTCATTATTTATTATTTGCAATGACACTGAGCTGCATTCTGCTGCACAAACATTAAGCTACCCAAGCTGCATCTGTCCTGCTTTACCGTACAGTATTAAGCTACCCAATCTGCATCTGTTCTGCTTTACCGTAAAGTATTAAGCTACCTAAGCTGCATCTGTTCTGCTTTACCGTACAGTATTAAGCTACCCAAGCTGCATCTGTCCTGCTTTACCGTACAGTATTAAGCTACCCAAGCTGCATCTGTCCTGCTTTACCATACAGTATTAAGCTACCCAAGCTGCATCTGTTCTGCTTTACCGTACAGTATTAAGCTACCCAAGCTGCATCTGTTCTGCTTTACCGTAAAGTATTAAGCTACCTAAGCTGCATCTGTTCTGCTTTACCATACAGCATTAAGCTACCCAAGCTGCATCTGTTCTGCTTTACCGTAAAGTATTAAGCTACCTAAGCTGCATCTGTTCTGCTTTACCGTACAGTATTAAGCTACCCAAGCTGCATCTGTTCTGCTTTACCGTACAGTATTAAGCTACCCAAGCTGCATCTGTTCTGCTTTACCGTAAAGTATTAAGCTACCTAAGCTGCATCTGTTCTGCTTTACCATACAGCATTAAGCTACCCAAGCTGCATCTGTTCTGCTTTACCGTAAAGTATTAAGCTACCTAAGCTGCATCTGTTCTGCTTTACCGTACAGTATTAAGCTACCCAATCTGCATCTGTTCTGCTTTACCGTAAAGTATTAAGCTACCTAAGCTGCATCTGTTCTGCTTTACCGTACAGTATTAAGCTACCCAAGCTGCATCTGTCCTGCTTTACCGTACAGTATTAAGCTACCCAATCTGCATCTGTTCTGCTTTACCGTAAAGTATTAAGCTACCTAAGCTGCATCTGTTCTGCTTTACCGTACAGTATTAAGCTACCTAAGCTGCATCTGTTCTGCTTTACCGTACAGTATTAAGCTACCCAAGCTGCATCTGTCCTGCTTTACCGTACAGCATTAAGCTACCCAAGCTGCATCTGTTCTGCTTTACCGTACAGTATTAAGCTACCCAAGCTGCATCTGTCCTGCTTTACCGTACAGCATTAAGCTACCCAAGCTGCATCTGTTCTGCTTTACCGTACAGTATTAAGCTACCCAAGCTGCATCTGTCCTGCTTTACCGTACAGCATTAAGCTACCCAAGCTGCATCTGTTCTGCTTTACCGTACAGTATTAAGCTACCCAAGCTGCATCTGTCCTGCTTTACCGTAAAGTATTAAGCTACCCAAGCTGCATCTGTTCTGCTTTACCATACAGTATTAAGCTACCCAAGCTGCATCTGTTCTGCTTTACCATACAGCATTAAGCTACCCAAGCTGCATCTGTCCTGCTTTACCATACAGCATTAAGCTACCCAAGCTGCATCTGCCCTGCTTTACCGTACAGTATTATAGGGAAATGGGTAGTTTGACGGTAAGGTTGCACTGTGATATCCACTCCAACAAGACTTGCTTACTTGACGCCAAGAATTGCTCAGTTGTTTTTTGTGTTAGGATAAGTGAGTCCAGCTGTATATTTAATGTTGGGGTCATAGTGTAGAAACATATAGCGCCATCATTCAGTCATATTCTATGTCAGTGGCTTTATATAGGGCTTATGCTAAAGAGCACTTTATACACAACATAGCCTATTAACTAACGTTCTACAGGGAGAGCATCAGCCCTGCTGAACAGCTGTGCATTTACCATAGGTAGAATAGTTGTATGCATCAGAATAAACAAGAAGCCAATTTTGTGGTAGCCTACAGTAGGCTACGTTATACACAAGACAATACAACAAACAATACAATACAATAATTCTCAAATCCACTTGACATCAGATGAATCACTCATATACTAACAGCAAATACGGTTTATTGATGTCTAAACACTATAAACTGTTACCCTCTGCTGACTGACTATGCGTTTTTGCACCTGCTCGTGGGTGAAAACAGAAGTGGACTTCCAGGGTGAAAAAAAGAAATCGGCACCGCAGCAGCGCCGCGCTTTGCATGCAGGACAGTCACGGTGAATTGGTCCCATTTTGGATGGCTGCATCTGTATATAGCCAGCATGTGCTACTCTCTGATTAAAACGGGTTATGTCGTGTCATGTTCAGGGGGATACGAGGGGGGGTTGGGGAGGATTTTGTATTGTTTTTGTGTTTAACTCAGGCAGGTTTATGTTTTGTTTTGTATTCCTTGTTTTCATAAAACTACCAGTCGCCAAACTCTGTTATATGTACTGTATGTGTGCTTGCTAACGAGATTTTTTTTCTTGTTTACATACTGTACATGTATGTCTGGGTCTAGAGTTCATATGGGGAGTGAGGAGGTGACAATGATTTCTTGGAACGTCAAAGGGTTTGGCCACATTGTAAAGAGAGAGAAGGTCTTCAGACACCTTAAATCTTTGTCTGCTGGCATAATATTTCTGCAAGAAACTCACATTAAGCTCATCAGCGCAGGCTGAAGCGTAACTGGGTTTCCCAAGTTTTCCGATCGCCATTTACATCTCATGCCATAGGTGTGGGCTATACTTTTTTAGAAAAAACATCCCATTTTAACCTACTTCTGTAACTACTGACCCGTTTGGCAGATATATTTTAGTCTCTGGCACTATAAATTCATTCCCACTAACCCTACTTAACATCTATGGCCCAAATATAGACAACCCAAATTTCTTTAAGAAAGTTTTTAATTTACTCCCTGACATCAATAATTCGAATATAATAATCGGTGGCAACCTGAACTGTTACCTAGATCCATATTTAGATAGGCTATCCTCATATCCGCCCCCAAACATCTCATCAGTACAGTGGGCTGTACCACGAATGCTGTATAAGAAGATCCAGGATCTGTCCCTTGATCTGGTTTGGCTAAACCAGATAATTGCCATCTAGCTGGATTCTAGTTAACTCGTACTTCGAAGGTAGCTCGCCACTCGTTAAATGGAACCAGGTTTTTCTAATCAAGCTGAGAGCTCGTGCACATGAAAATGCCCGTGCACAGGAGCTCGTGCCCGCAAAAGAGGCGTGGTTCTTAACAACTGCCGACTGCTCCAACTTCTACAGCGCCAGGCACGCCTATTTCCTCATTCATTCAAAGCACAAATCGTGAAGCTTTACTACTATGTCAGAATGAAAATCCGCGTTGGATATTATTAGTCTGTTCCCGAGTGACTGTCTAAAGTTACCACTTTTATTCACATCAGTAATTTCTTTGAAGAGCGGTTTCTGCCTCCACGTAGGCTATCTACGGCAGCTCAATTCACCCTCTCAATAAACTCAATATAACCTGCATGTCTATTTCCAAAAGCCGTAGCCGTTTTTAGACTATTTAGGCTCAATGAATAATAATGATCTCATGATGTGTTTGGTCGCACTGATGGAATAATTCCTATAGGCTAATAGGTTATCAATAAAAAAATAATGATAATAAAATTAAAAAAGGCTGCTGAACTGAATCGACACGGTACGTGCGGGCATAGATTTCATCCATAAAAATAGCCTATTTTGTGGTCACATATAGGCTATTGGCAGCAGAGTCGCATATCTCCATATTTCATACAATGACTATGCTGGAAATAATATGAAGTTCAATCACATCATACAGGCCAAAAGCAACACAGTTGCAGCTGCAAAATGCAGGAGTAGCCTAGATATGAATCACAGGCGATCCCATATTAAATTGCTTAGATATTAGTAGGCTATTCTGACATGTATGACCATGTCCAACCCAACGTCAGCCTCAGCTCCATTGCGCACACGGCACCGTGCGCTTTGAAGATGTTTATGTAACCTTTTTATGCCGGTTTAGTGATATTTCTCCACTCACCATGCAGCTGCAATCGACCGGCGGGGTCAAACAACGTATCTACTTGATACAAAAATTTATATATAAAAACATATTCCAAAGTGGTAAGTAGGGCTTAATTTAAATGTAGCCTGCAACAAGTGCAAGGCTAATCAGTCCTCGATTAATTCAACAGGAGCCTTTTTTTTCTTTTTTCTTTTTCTTTTCTTTTGAATGCAATGTATTTTTCATATGGGGACCATATGAATGGTGACTTGCTGTTTCCAGAGAGCTGATTGGTAAGCAGGTGGGTCTTTCATGGGTTTTGATCTTATCCTCTGAACTTAACCTGCTACAAAGCAGGTTAGCCGTAGAGCATAAGTTGCTATGGTGATCTATCTCGGTAAGAAGTTAACTAGCGTCGTGGTACGGCAAACCTAGGGTTAAACCTGAAGTTACCTCACTAAGCCACTTATCTTATATCTTATATCTTAATCTTATATTTGGAGGATTCAGCATCCTACTGACAGAGATTTCTCGTTCTACTCCCATGTCCACAAATCCTACAGCAGAATAGATTATTTTCTAATAGATTCTCAATTAATCTCCTATGTCAACAATACGAAATACCATAACATATTGATTTACAATCATAGCCCCTTATCGATGTCACTAAATCTCTCTCTTCCCAAACAAACGTACTCTTGGCGTTTCAACCCCTCCTTGCTCGCTGAAGGGAAATTTACAGAATTTACAGAACAGAAATTTACCACCAAATTAAAACATTTTATGGAATTCAATGATAACGGTGAAGTATCAGACTCCACACTATGGGAAACATTCAGGGCTCTATTCTCCCACAGGCCATCGGCGCTATTACGGGCCTTAACCGCAAAAAAACGTGCCTTGCGCCTGTTTCGGCAAGATAGCAATAGGCTTTAGGCTGCCAAATGCGCTTTAGGCCGAATGGGCGTGGCGCAGTCCCAAAGTGGGCGTGTCGGCGCTAAATACCAGCCTAGTGATATCTTGGGACCTGGCCTACATTTAGCGCTTTGCGCTTTTGAAAAGCAGGCCTATTCTGCTTCTTCTCTGTCACCCTTCTCTCTCTCTCTCTCTGAGTTCCCAGCATGCATTGTGTTTCTTCATTTCGCTACTAAATAGCCACCAAATGAGCCAAAATAGATATAAAAGGTAGTTCTAAATTAATGTGTAATGGTAACACAGCCTGCCATTGTCAACATTTCAATATTGGACCAAATAAAACATCGAAATGAAAACACCACCCTATGTGAAACATATATGTCCTCCTGGGCCTATATATACCCCTTGTCGAGTTAACGTGATTTAGAGAAGTAACAGCGGAACGCGCTTCTAATGGCATCTGCTATACTGTGATGTCCCTCCAATAACTTGGCCCTATTTCACATTTAGTTTTACAATAAAAACACATTTATGCAATGACTTGACATAATGTAGGGTATATTTATGTGCATCATCCTTCCTGCAGCAGGCGAGAGAAAATTATATCTTTCTGGACAAACTTTCACCAATCTAATAGGCTATATTTTTCTAGCTGATGCATAGAACATTATTTTCACTTTGATCTTGCTATAGTGTAGCGTATTTACATGCTTGCAGTAGGCTATTTAAACTGCAGTTAGATTGGTTTGAGAAGCATCATAATATGGAATAATAGCCGATATATGGAGACAGACGGGATGAAGGGAGGTGGGGGGGGGGGATCAGAGGCTTGGGTTTCGTCTGGTTTTGCGGGATCACTGGAATTGGAGCTAAAAAGGCAAGCGTGCGATTCGTTTATTGCACTTATCCAATGAGCATGACGGTGCATAATTTTACGCCTAAAAGGCGTGGTTGTAATGCTTTGGGCTGCATCTAGCGCCAGCACGACGATATCAAGTGCGCCTGTCCACGCCCACTGCTTTGATCTGCGCCTGCCGCTCGGCCTAGAAACTGCGCCGATGCAACGATAGGGGCCAAAAGGTTGTCATTCACGGGGATATAATCTCATATGAAGCCGCTGCCAAGAAGCAGAGAGAAGGGCGACTATTGGAGATTGAAAATGCTCTTTCCACCCTCAAAGAGGCATATCAGGTCTCAAAATCCTCTGAAGATTATAATAAGATATTGAAGCTAAAAATCCCCCCTCCCAAAAAGGGCACTTTGGCATCAGAGGAAAACCTCACCCACCTCTGCACGTGCCTGCTCAAATATTTTTGTCTCAAACCTCATTGTACAGGCACTCTCCCAGCACCCACTAGATTACTTTTTGCAGGAGGATGGTGCAGGCTTTACTGGCATTTGCAAGATAAGTCCAGTAAGGTTCCCAAGTCTTGGTCGGGGAGTCCCAGTACCAGCCCCAAGTACTGAACTCTGGATAATGTGATGGACAGAGATTACCTGATTCCAGTAGGAACTGGCCTGCAGCAGTGCCCTTTTGATATGGTGAATCAGTGCAGCTTGGGTGGCGTTGCCGGTTTGGGTGCCCTTGCTTAATCATTATAGAGAGGCAAAGTGGAACGTCACTTCCTGCTTCAGCACTGTACCAGATATTTTCATTTCATTTTTCGCCATTTATTTTCCCATAGACATTTGTAAAATGCTTATAAAATAGTTGTACTTTGTTGAACCAAACGGTTAAGCTAACGCTATAATCGGGAGAGACCATAGAACATTTCACTCGGACCAAAACTTAAAAAAACATTTAAAAAATATTTTCTTTAAACCCGCATTTTTTTACATTTTGGTCCCAGTGAAATGTTATGCGATCTCTCCTGTTTCTAAATATATCTGTACCATTTGGTTTGAACCAGTAAAACAATTTTTATACGCATTTTACGAAATGTGTATGGGAAAATAAATGGCGGATGAAAATCTTTGGTACAGTGCTGAAGCAGGAAGTAGGCGGTCCCTTTGCCTCTCTATAGCATGGCATGGGCTACTTCTGGGCCAAATGTGGTACTTTTAGACTGATTTGCGCAAATTTTGCCTCATACAGTATCTCCCTAAGGCCCTGGACTATAAACTGACTGATTCTGTATCTGACGCTGACCTATGGACTGTGCATATCTGTGTAATAGCATAATAATAATAATAATAATAATGATTGGATTTATATAGCGCCTTTCCAAGTGCTCAAAGCGCTTCACAGAATCATTATTTGTTCACACCATTCGTACCGGTGGTTCTTAAGTGTCTTGCCCAAGGACACAACGACGGCAGCTGGGAGGGAGCGGGGATCGAACCGCCAACCCTTGCGTCATTGGCCGACCCGCTCTACCTCCTGAGCTAAAGCATGCACCATGCACTTTGCTATGCTTTATACTGTGCTATGACATTTCACATAATAACTCATGACCATGAATGTCTTAAAAATGGCTGACACTCCTCTTCCACGCCTCTTCCCAGTGCGCCGAAGCCCCAATGGGCCTAACGTTTTATAGCTCACAGGGAAGAGGCATAGAAGAGTGGCAGCCATTTTTAAGACATCCCTCTGACAGTAGGGACAGTAGTATTATAAAATCTCACCTTTGTGTCAGAGTCTGACACAAAGGTGAGATTTTATACTTTATTACCAGCGACAGCATGTGGCTGGTATTATTTTCACCTTGTGAGTCTGTGTGTGTGTGTGTGTGTGTGTGTGTGTGTGTGTGTGTGTGTGTGTGTGTGTGTGTGTGTGTGTGTGTGTGTGTGTGTGTGTGTGTGGTGTGTGTGGTGTGGTCTCCGCGATAGCGTCACAACCATGCAAGATGACGCACTCATGAAATTTTACAGGTGTGTTTGAGATCACAGTGAAGGCCGACTTCAGAGATGAGTGTGGTTTAGCAGGATTGCGGAAAAACCACTCGGCCAATTTTTATGAAACTTGGTGGGAGAGTGTAGCAGGGGCCAAGGAAGAACCCATTACATTTTGGCGCGCGTCCGGGGCTAGGGAAAATGGGCTGTAACTAGGGATAGGAAGGTTGTAGAGAGTCGGGATTTGAGGTGGTGGGTAGGGGGAGTGGCTAGGTTTATCTGGGTGGTAGGAGGGTGTGTGGTCAGGGAAGGGGCGGGGCCAAGGAAAACGGGCTGTCGCTAAGGATAGGAAGGTCATAGAGAGTCGGGGTTCGAGGGGTGGGTAGGGCTAGGGGGAGTGGCTAGGTGTATCTGGATGGTGGGAGGAAGAGTGGTAAGGACAGTGGCGGCGCTAGGGAATAGGGCTGTAGCTATAGGTCATAGAGTCTGGGTTCGAGGGGTGGCTAGGGGGAGTAGCTAGGTGTATCTGGGTGGTGTGAGGGGGCGTGTCAGGAAAGGGGCTAGGGAAAAGCGGCCATAGCTAGGGATAGGAAGGTCAGAGAGAGTCGGGATTTGAAGGGTGGGTAGTGGGAGTGGCTGGAGGGATGTGGGTGTGTCAGGGTTCTGATCCGACTCAAAATTTGCATAATAGCAGACTGGAGTATTGGCCTTGGCGGAGGTATTGGCGGAGGTCTGCACTCTCCAAGTGCACTTCTAGTTGCAAATACTTTCAAACAATAGGATTTACTCGTGTAACAGAAAAGGATTGAAGGATTTCAGGAAGCTTATCAAATTGGCAAAATTTGGTCTGGAAACCTTGCTCGTCCCGCCAAGATTTTATACACAGATTTGTTTAAATAATGGAACAACTTGGCATGGCGTTCCATTAAAAAACTGGCAGTGGCACTACACTGTGTGGGTGCCAGTCCCAACGGGGCTTTTCTGGACTAAGCAAGTTTATGTCCTTTAACCCTCTCAGTGTCACCTTCCTTTAATAGGCTTAGTAATATTATGACAAATGATGAAAATGCATGCTTGCTTTGCCCTACAGGTGAGCACAGCTACATGTTGCTACATTTGTTTATTTAAACGTATCCCCATTAGCGGACGCCTGAGCGGCAGCTAGTCTTCCTGGGGTCCAATAGAACAATATACGTGACACAACAGGCAGACAGTAAGAAGGTACACAAGATAAAATGCACCGATAGAACATAATAAAAGCATGTATCACAAAAAAACACAAATCTTACAATAAAAAGAGAAAAAACATGTATCATAGAATAAAAAGAAATGTAAAACATGAGATGAAAAAACAAGAGATAAAATCCAGTTAGAATAAAATGAAACAAATTATCAAGGTATGTATGTACTCAAGCTGTACTGAGGACTACAATTTTATTGTGTGAGTGTAAGTAGGGTCTAAGATTTATTTTAAAATTAGCCTTTCCTTTGATGTTCCGAATATCACTAAGGGCTCTATCTTCCCGACGGCGGTAATTTTGCATTAGCGCCCGTTTTGCGCTGGAATAGCGCCGTGCAAAGCCCTAATTGTGGGCGTGTCGGGCCGCTGCGCTTCACGTCATCTCAGCGCAAACCCCGATAGGCGTGTTTATGCCCATATTAACAGGATTCACCACAAATTGAGATCACTCCCCTTAAAAGCCACAGCGTCACCGCCTGCACATCTGTGACAGGCAGCAGCTTCCCTCTTGCTCAGTGCAAGCAGAGTGACAGAGAGAGAGAGAGAGAGAGAGAGAGAAAAGAGAGAGGGAGAGAGTCAGAGACAAGGGGGGAGAGAACGAGAGAGGGAAGAGAGAATTGGAGGATGAACCAGTTCGGATTCGTAACGAAAATTGATGCTTTTGTAATTAGTAGCCTTTAATTAGTTGTTTCGCTCATATAGGCTATAACATACACATTTAAAAATATTCGTTTCTTTAATAGGGTAGGGATGTGTGAGATTTTATTTCAATAGCCTATACCAGAATTGTCCACTCGGGTTAAGCTATTGTTGCATGGTGCAATGGTGCAGGGAGAGAGGTTACTGTATACTATCAATGGTTACTGTATAGCCTATACTGGCCGGTGTTGTGTCAGAGAGTGATTTGCTGCCAGAAAGTGATTTCGATCCACGGGACCACGCACAGCGGTGCCTCGGCAGTGCCTCTATGTGCACCGACCCCCCCGGCCTGCCTACCCGGCCCAGCTCGGCCCACCTTATCCGGGGAGACCCCCTTCAGGACACCGGCACACTAGCCGAACACACACCACCCCTCCCCGCGCTACACACAGACTCTCACCCCACCAGACCATCGCTCCCCTGGTAATCCAATTCAAAACGCAAATCACTTTTTCGCACAAAACCATGACAAACAAATTCTCATTGTTAAATCAAGGTGTGTTTTTTTCTGCAGTGCAGGTTAGTTGAAAATCAACGTGGCATTCCGAGGAGAGAAGAGTGTGTGCAGGCGCGAGTGGAGAGTGACATCCATGCCGTGCGTAAATGGATCCAAGCAAGGATTTCCTGCACTGCACGGAGATGTGGAGACTGTCTGCACTCAGACGTATGTCTGCGTTTGTGCTAAGACCAGCTATTTCCTGGCGTTAAAATTGAGAGCACCCAAGGCGATTTTTTCTAACACATTGCGCTGTAACGCCTATTTTGGAACGGGCAACTCCCAAACCTCTCTTTGCGCTCGACACATACCGACGGTATCTTCCCCACAGCGCTAAATGACACTTGATAGGCTAGAGGCCCACCGACACGCCTGGGCCACGCCTACACCTGTGTCATCCTGTGTCATAGGGCCCTAGGACTGTTCCAGGATACTATCGCCCTATAAAATACCACTTTTTTCATATAATTGGACTTAGGTAAAGGTAATCAATCCACCTCTTGGCCCTCTGGTGGCATGTGTGTGAGTACTTGAGCTGTAAACAATGTAATTATAAAGAAACTTAGGAGTCTGAGTTTGAGTAACTCTATGAAAATATGTAAGTAAGTTAGCAGATAGTCTTTCCTTAACAATGAGCCAAGAGAGACGTGCATGCATGTCAACCACACTAGACCTAGGTGAGCAGCCCCGGACTAGTCTAGCTGCCTTGTTTTGGGCTATGTGTAGCTTTCTGAGTAGACCATTGGATGCAGATGACTATACTACAGAGCAGTAGTCTAAATTACATAAAACTATAGAGCAAACAACTTGACGAAACAACAATGATGTGAGATAAGGTGAGCACTCCCGTGTGATGGCAACCGCTCTGCACATCTTGACAACCACCTTGTTGATGTGATCGGACCAAGACAATGTACAGTCAAGCCAGAGTCGTAGAAGCTTTACAGTTTTTACTTGTTGTATGGTTTGACCCTCAATCTGTAAATTCAATTTGGGATTGTGTGATAATCTATCATTAGAAATGAAAATTATGCACATTGTTTTTGATATATTAAGTATATGTTTATTTTATTATTGGGGGCAGGGTGGCTCAGCGGTAGAGCTGTCGCCTCACAGCTATAAGGTCCCGGGTTCGATTCCCGCCTGGGACGCTGTGGGCGCCAAGGATGTGTCCCCCCCATATCCTCAGGTGCCCACTGCCCAGCTAGGCTATCTGGTCAAAATGGGCCCCCTTGTGTGGAGTTTGCATGTTCTCCCCGTGCTCCCCAGGGGTTCCTCCACACAACATCGGTATGGACCCCCACTAAAAACATGCAGAAGATCGTCATCTGACCAGTGACGACTACAACTGAAGTTGGTCCCCGGGCACTGTACACAAGAAAGCTGCCCACTGCTCCTGGCCTGCCCACCGGAGGAAGGACAAGCCTGGATGGGATAAATGCAGATACTATATTTCACCGGCCACCGTCAGCATGAGTGTGTGTGTGGCCGCATGCATGTGTTGGGTTGTCGTGTGACAAATAAAGACGGGTTTGTCCGTCTAGTACAGTGGTTCCCAACCTACGTTACGCGTACCGTAGGTGGTACTTGCGCCCCCTGCTGGTGGTACTTGGAAGGCTCTGTGATTTTTTTTTTTTTTTTTTTTTTTTTTTCAAAATCCATGGTGGTCATTAGTAGTAGTTTTCAAACATGTGAAAGTGAAATAATAATTATTATTATTAATATTATTGGCAGTGTTTCTCAAGGTAGGTGGTACTTGCGCCCCCCCACTGCTGGTGGTAGCCTACTTGATCCCTGGAATCCCAATGTTTAAATTATGAAATAAACCCAACTTTAAAATCAATTGTAAAACATGTTTATCTATCAAAATAATACTACGAATGAAAATAAACTTGTGATCATTGAAATTGAGGTTTATTTTGTTGTCTTGAGATTTAGAAACAAATATTTGTTTCTGACGGACACTATACCTGTTGCGCATGCACAATTACCTGCCCGCCCCGCATGGTTACACAAGTGGTGAACAAAGACGAGGAGGGATGCTAAAGTGGATCAAAATGGGAGGGAATCGTAAAAGAGCTGTAGTAGAGGAGAGCAGCAACGATGAAGCACAAGGAGGTGAAGACAGCAGTCAACCCAGCACAAGTGCAGCTGCTGCAGGTTGCACATAGGCTGCAGGTTGGAATAAATTTGCCTCCTGCGTGAACTGTGCATAGCTGAATAGACTGTATTTTAACGTCGGTCATATGGTGGTACTTGGAGAGCCAACTACTTTCTCAGGTGGTACTTGGTGTAAAAAGGTTGGGAACCACTGGTCTAGTATATTCTTCTTCTTATTTGATTTTATCCAGTTATATTCACCTTATGTTCAGACCTTACAGTGGGCCAAATTCTTCCGGGTCCTTTTAACACTTCCGGCGGTCACGGTGCAAAATAAGAGAGTTGTTTTTGGAGCGGACAGTGCAGGGGTAAAATAAAGAACGTAGCCTAGGCTACTACTTTGAGCCGGTACACAGCAAGCAAGCGAGTATCCACTGTTAGCCAGGTCAGATAACGTTATCGTCGACAATAACGAGCACTTTCTTGTAAAACATACCTGGACTCCAACAAAGAAAGCTTCAGATAGTTGTCTCTCCTCCGAGGCAGCGCGAGCCACTTACGTCAATAAAGACCCGCAGACGTTAACGTAATTCCCTGGAATGCGAGACTTAACGAGCCAGTTACATGGCGTTGCATTCTTAGACATTGCCGTTTGCTTTTATTTGGTATGTTACATACAATTGGCTAAATTATTAGTTAATTCAGAGTTTATGATATTGGAGCAGCGCAGCCATTTTTTATTTTATTTTATTATTATTTTTAGCCGGAAGTTTTGATACAGCCACACAACTGGGTCAAATGGGCGTGGCTACATAAGGTGAATATAATGCTATAACCTGACTCTGCCAGATGGGGGCGGTATTGTTTTCACAACACCACACTATATCTGGGTATGCTTCCGTGGACGAACCATTTGTCTATCACCGCCTGGGAGGGATAAATGATGTAGGAGCTCTGCACTGATCAGGCTAATAGGCTAGGCTAACATAACAACAAAAAAAGGGGTGCAAACATTGACTGTTCAATTCACCATTCAAAAGAAAGAAGAAGAATAACTGCAGATGCCTGACTGAGGATGAACGCTTAGTGGAGGTAGGCCATTTTGGCTGTTTTTGCATGTTAAATGTAATGTTACCGAACGTTACCAACATTAGCGAGTTAGCTTGCCACCAGTTAACAACTGTAAATTTGGACATGTGATGAGTACCGTTAACAGCGATTAATAACACGTATCGTTTGTTTCTTCAAGAGACTGATCACTGATGACACCCAACTGATCTGATGACACCGAGCGGCAAGCACCATGGACGGCTAACGTCATGGAGACACAACCGGCACAATGCTCTCATAAAAGGCTTTGTGAAAATACTGTTTTAAAGTGTTGTAACATTAATCTCCATGTACATGGCTTATTATAAGTTACTCTTCTGTTCTCCTGAGATGTATAACGTTAAGTACATATTGTTGGTGATCTGTTAGTTGTGTCGTTAACCTAGGATCATGGCAATAACAGCCAAATGCGTTGATACAATATAACAGAGATGGGCACTTGAGACTTGGACTCGAGTCGACTCGAGTCCCTGTTTTGATGACTTGTGACTTGACTTGACAAAAACATAAATGACTTGAGACTTACTTGGACTTGGATGTTAAAGACTCGAGACTTGACTTGACTTGGGAGGTGATGACTTGGATGACTTGTTTGTGTTTGTCAGTTTAAATAATGAAATAATAATGTAACGTTGTCCAAGTTTCTCTGTCTGTCCGGTATGCGTCAGTCAGTGCATGGCGAGTGCAAGCTGCCTGGAACGGCATTACAAAACAATTTATTGAGAGGAGCGTGACGGACAGCCAGTCATCCAATCACAACAATGCCATAAGGAGGATCATGACTGAGTCATCCAATGACAAATTGTCATTCAGTCATGCTCCTCCTTATGGCATTGTTGTGATTGGATGACTGGCTGTCACTCTCACTGGATTGCACACGGCTGAGATATTCTGCAAACAGGCAGACGGGACAGGAGTGGAATCTAACAACGTTTGATGTGGCTGTCACTATTTCACTGTTTAAAATGACGTGGACAATAAAAAAAAAACTGAGAAGCAGTTAATAAATAAAGATATTTGACTTTTGTTTGATTACATTTATTTCACTGAATATCAATGATTATAACACAAATTCAATTCGTCATACTTTTTGAACGGGTTAGATACTGTAAATTGCCCAATAAAAAAATTGGGGAAAAAGTGACTTGACTTGAGACTTGACTTGCCTTAACGAAGGACTCGACTTGACTTGACTTGACTTGACAAAACCTGTGACTTGACTTGACTTGCCCAGAACAAAATTACTTGGGACTTGCTTGAAACTTGGACCAAATGACTCGGGACTTGCTTGAGACTTGGACCGAAGTGACTTGGTCCCATGTCTGCAATATAATGATTTAACGCTACTATTTAACATTAACGACTGGTGAATTTGAACATTATCTGCCAGTGCAATGGTAGATGTTCATGCTTCAGTGGAGAATATTGTTATTTGCTTGCTTTTGCGAGAATAAACGGAGCAAAGACGGCCTTGTGGTGGTGTTGTTAGATAATCTGCTACTTCTGGGGTAACTAAATACAGTAACGTTAGATCTGAATCATGTATCGCAGACGATCGCTCATTCTCCGTCGTCTGGTCAGAGGCACGGTTGGATAAAAATGATAAAATGTTATAAATTCATATAAAGATGTTGATGTCGGATGAACGCAAAACGGAGCTGACTGGAGCCCAGAGGACGTTCAGGTAGGCACAGAGAAGAGGAAAAACACCCGGCTAGCAGCCTTCGAATTTGAAAAGCTTTAGGTTTATATTTATTGAAATGTGATATCTGTAACAACTCAGCACATACACCATGTAGCATGTATTTCGATATAATTTCAAACTTTAAGAATAGTTCCTTGTTTATTTATTCCTAGTCTCGGCTCCCAGATGTTTGTTTTCCCGTACAGCGTGGTGTATCAGTGAAAAAGTTTTAACTTTTATTGTGTATTTAAGTGCTGCTTGGTTGATTATCTACCGGTACATGCCGCATTTACCACGAGACCCTAACAATAGGTGCAACATCTTAAGCTATGTTCTATCGTTAAATTATTTTTTACCAATAAGCAGTGACACATTAAATTACCAAGGGCATATCGGTGTTAAATGCACCTGTCTGTTCAATAAGACAGAAGAGCAAAACAAACGTCCAAGGGCAAGCACCTTCAAATCTCCAAAAACGATTATTGAAACGTGGTGATCTCCAACATCACGTTATACAATAGAGCAAAAGAGAGGCAGCTGTATGTTGTCCCCCCGAGGTGGCTTGGCATGCTAGCCCCGGTCCCGGCTGGTCCTCTAAAATTGAAAATCCAAATTAGCGTTATTTAGATAAACTGACCTCATAATGGGAATCTACATTGTTATTTGTCTACTACATATCTTAAAGGTTCATAAAGTGCCATATTAACATTTGTAGAGCTAAAACTATCAGCATTAGCTAGCATCAGCTAATGTTAACTCAGCATTAGCTGAATGGAATAAACAGGCTGCAGGCAGGCGCTTGTCGATGGCGTCACACACCAGCACAAAGCCCGCCCGTAGCTGCCGCTGATTGGTTCGGCCCAGGCCCAGGCCGGCTTCTGTCCAATCCTCAGCCCGTGCATAGATGGAGGTGCGTGTATTGTTGTGAAAACAATACCGCCCCATCTGACAGAGTCAGGTTAATAATGCTAAGCTCACTAGCCAGAGCCTGATTAAGCTCTGTACACGTGGCAGCCGCATAATAAATAATGGAATTGTCGGCATACATTGTCAAATTAGCTCTACTAATTGCAAATGGCATATCATTTGTAAAAATTGAGAATAAGAGGGGTCCCAGGCAACTCCCTTGCGGGACCCCGCAGTCCAGGGCCCTACCGCTCGACAGAGCCCCATTAAAATATACTCTCTGCGACCTGGCCGACAGGCAACTCCTCCTGACCCACTGAATCGCAGAGGATTTAAAACCATAACAGACAAGTTTAGACGTTAAAATATCATGGTCGATCACATCAAAGGGGGCGCTAAAATCAAGTAATAAATACCAACAAGCTTTGAGCTGGTGAGCCAACTATCAGACATTTGAGTCATGGCGGTACAGGCGGTACAGGCCTATACACATGTTGGAATAAAGTAGTTAAACCATTAGCAGAAAAATAGACTTGAATTTGCTCATACACAATTTTTTGCAACAGTTTGCAAAGTACTGGCAGAATGCTGATAGGCCTGCTGTTGGGACCACAGAAAGTTGATTGTGTATCTTCAGGTAGCGGGATGATCTTTCCCTCCTTCCACAGTTTTGGACACACACCACTAATCAAACATCTATTAAAAATATGACCGATTGGTTTAGAAACATCATATTGGTGGTTTGAGTGTCTGCCCTGAGACAGGGAGGTTGTGAGTTCGACCCCTGACCGAGTCATACCAAAGACTATAAAAATGGGACCCATTTGCCTCCCTGCTTGGCACTCAGCATCAAAGGGTTGGAATTGGGGGGTTAGATCACCATATGATTCCCGAGCGTGGCACTGCTGCTGCTCACCACTCCCCCAGGGGATGGGTCAAATGCGGAGAACAAATTTCGCACACTAAGGTGTGTGACAATCAGTGGGACTTTACCTTTACCTATATGCAGGAGATATTATCAACAACTTGCTGTCAAGGAGGTCAGTACCAGCAGGCCCACCAACAGGCAGAGAGCTCAACAACATTTCAACGATCCCAGCATCAACCTGGTGGAATTCAAAAGTGCACATCTTTCATGATGTGCTTTTTACAAGGACATCAGAGTTAGAATTGACACTATCCGTGTTCTCTCTAAGTTTAGAGACCTTTTTGACAAAATAATCATTAAAATAATTTACGATCTAAGTGGCTTAGTCAAGTAGACACCATCTGATTCAACAAAAGCAGTGCAGGGTGTCTTTTTACCCATGATTCGTCCCTTTGAGACATCAAGTTCTTCAGTGAGATACAGTATCTATCCATGGCGCACGTTTGGCTTTAACCGTACATTTCCTTAATGGGGCATGAATGTTCACAATTTTCATAAAATACTCCATAAATAAATTCAAAGAGATCTCAGCATCGTCAATGGTGCATATATATCAGCCCATCTTCTTAAGATCGTTAAGAAAATCATCTTCATTAAATTTCTTATATGATCTTGAAATTACAATTTTGGGACAGGCCCTAGGTAGCTTTGCTCTCCTGGAGACAGCAACAAGATTATGGTCACTGAAGCCAACTAGGACTGAAACGGGTGAAGAGCTCATATCGGGAGTACAATATTTGTGTAAATGTGATCAATACATTTTCACTGTTATTCACGGAAATACTTGTTTGTTGGAAAATTAATTGAAATAATCCGCAGGTGTCAGTTATGGTTTTGAGCCTATTCTTCAAAGGACAATTTTCAGAAAGCCAATCAATATTAAAATCACCAAGCCAGAACAACTCTCTATTTTCCTCTGTGGTCCTATCCAACATGTCACACAAGCTACTTAAATACTGTATGTTGGCACTAGGTGCCCTGTAGTCTCAACGCCAGACCTTTACACTGATATACTACGTTACTGCATGGTGCAGAGCTCTCTCTGGGTCTGGGACGCTTCCCCCCAGCTGGCTGGTTATGGGAGGGAACCGCTCACTTGCCCAGTGATTGGCCAGTGATGGATTCAGTCTTCCCCAATCAGTAACAACTTTGCGATCAGACGACACGGAAGGCGCAGCCCATTTTTTAAACCGCTCTCTCATCGGTGCTATGACCTGTCACTCATTCAATTTCAACCCGCCTTCAAAAACCAGCAGTGGCTGTGAAGTGGCACAGACTCATTTATGTAGTATGCGGAGCGCAGCGATTCAACGTAATATTTGAGTCTGGCGAGAGACTAGGTGCCCTGTAACAACAGCCTACAAGTATAGGTTTAAGGTGTGGGAGTTGCACTTGAAGCCATATTGCTTCAATATCATTTATCATTAAATCCTGCCTAAGTTTCACAGGGAAATGTTCACGAGTAAAAATTGCCACTCCACGACCAAACCTGTTTCTCTCATGTCTGTAAATTGAAAAATCATTAATCTCAACCTCAGAATCTTCAAAGGAGCTGTCCAGATGAGTTTCAGAAACTGCTAGAGTATCAACTTGGTTTGACTGCAAGAATAGAGCAAGGTCATGACTTTTGTTCCTCATGCTATATTAATGTGAGCAAGGACTAGGCCCTTAGGCCTTGGCCACACTGATCCGTGGTGTCTGTCCGTGTGCGTTCATTTCTCTGTTCACTTCCATTCATTTTCAATGACAGCTGTCCGACTGTCCGTGGAGTACTCAGAAGCGTACGTATCCAGAAAATTTGCATACGTTTTGATGGACAGAAAGTTGAAGAGGGATGAACTTTTTCTGGATGAACGTATCGGATGGTCGGATAGTCACTGTCCGTTTAGCCAATCAGAGTCGAGGTCTCGAGAGGAGGCGTTCCGAGATTTGTTTCAACTTTTCAAAGAAGATGGCGGCCGAGGCGGTGAAGGAGGCTATAATTAATGCTGTGTACACCATCCCGCTGTTGTACAACGTGATAGCCAGTGTCACCGTCTGATTTCACCATCAAATCTGGTCATTCGGTGGCATTTTATTGCCACATAAGTAACGTAGCGCACAGAGCTAACAGCTAGCTGATACCAGCTTTCTTCTTCTCTCGGTTTATAGGCGGGTCGCTGACACCTTCAAGGTGCTTACCGCCACCTGCTGTACAAGTAGGTTATTTGTACATGCAACGGACATAAATCTATCCGTCTATCCGTTCTGTCCATTTTCTGACGGATCAGTGTGGCCAAGGCCTTAGGCAGGTTGACTATGTATCCATAATGTCACGGAAAAAGAGAACTCTCCACTGAACTGATTCAAATAAAAGTCAAAGAATGAGAAATGTCTTTGTTGGTTTTTATTATCACACGGAGTATAAAAGATTGTCGTTGTCTGTTTTCCGTCACGTGACGCATTTAAAGCCCTGGGTGCACAGGTTCATGCTGCGTTTCAAATAGCCTGGCAGAATCGTATAGCACTGGACATGGTTTTAGCTGAGAAAGGCGGGGTTAAATGTATTGATAAGTATAAAAATAAGTAAATGTATTCATAAGTAGTAAATGTATTGATAAGTATAAAAGTAAGTAAATGTGTTAAATGTATTATTGTGTTAGCTGATGGATAAATATGATATACAGTAATGTGAGTGTCACCCAAAAGTAAAACGTAAACAACAAACCCTGGGAAGAGATTTAATTTGCGTTACACATAATAAACGGTTAATGTGATAATAATAGTGAATGTAATAATAATATAAAATAGTGAATGGCAGTAATAATAGTTAATTGCAGTAATACTAAATAACGGTAGAATAGTAATGTTATAGTATAATAATAATATTGTAACTCTTACTATAAACATCACTACTAAATAACCAAGGTAAACACCTTGATCAACCACGAAGAATAATTGCAGGTATGGTTGGCTTGCCTTTCAGCTCTCTAGCAGGCAGTCTGTGACATGCCTCAATGATAGCTTTGTCAATAGCAATGTTTTTGCTCTGAAAGAACGCTGTTACTTGGTCCTCAGTTGTCTCCTCATGTACTGTCCCAGTCTCAGATCTGATGCCTTTCACTGCTTGAAGGTAAGACCGTGGTTTGATCGCTAGACCTGAGATTATGACATCGTCCATCCGAGAGTATTGCTCTAGATCCGACACTCGGTTCTCAACATGACGATTCTCTTCTCATGTTCCAAGTTCTGCCCTTTGAGTTGCTTGATTTCTCCCATCAGTTCAGTGATAATGGAATGCTGCTTTGTTAGAGTTGCCATGTCAATAGTCATCATATTTATTAACTCTTTTATGTCCTCCAAGTCCTTCTGAAGAATTTTCAAAGACATGTTGGTATGTTGGTAGTCATCCCGCAGCAGATCTAGATTAAAGACAAATCACACTGCCACAGGATCGATAGTATTTAGCTGTCAGCTAGTAGTTAGCGGAGCAAGCAGGCTAGTTAGCTGGATAAAGAGCGCAGCCCTCCAGACAGGGCCATACCTCCAATCAGGACCAGGACTCCAGACAGGACCAGAACACAAAACAGGACCAAGACCAGCCCTCAAGACAGGAGGCTGCAGTCTCGGTGTTGTAGCATCCTACTGGCATACTCCACCAAGCTAAGCTAGCTAACTGCTAGCCTCAACGCGAGACTCAGCCTTCATTCTTCAGATTGAAGAATGAAGGCTAAGTCTCGCGTTGAGGCTAGCTTACTGCTAGCCTAGCCGGCTCTCCGGCATTGTTTTCAAGTCCGTAAGCCAGAATCGTTGTCCCAGTCCAGTCGTGGTCAATGCCTAATATTACTGTGTAAATACTATGTCAGCACAGACACAACAGGAAAAAGTAGAGACTTGTAGAGACTTGCTATCTTGATTGTGTGTCTGCATTATACAGTAGTATCAAATACAGACGTCAATGTATACGAGGGATCAGCCGAGCAGCATTTTGGTAAACAAAATAACTGGCACAACTCATAATAGTTAACTGCTGCGGGCTTCCGCATTTCTGTTGTTGTTGTGACGTCAGGCTGATTTGTCCTATAGAATGATATATTAAAACTTAAAAGTGGTGGCAAAATTTGCTTTGGTCTGTCAGAAAGTTTCGCATATTTTACTTCTAATTTCGATATCTCACATTAGTCACCTTTCCATTAAACTTTCTCTTCTAAGTCTATCAGCCAAATTTCCTGTACCTTATTAAATTGGTATGTTATGACTCCCCAAACACTTATGTTACCTTTGAGTAGAAATACATAGTTAATTGGATTTTGAACTTCATGCAGCTGCTAATGGCCATGCCTCTAACTAGTTGGAATTGATGTGATTTCCTTGGAGACACATCCATCATTCACGTTGCTAAGTCTATGTGTGCACTGTGGATAGACTTCTATATCATCTCACTTGTGTGACCGACACTGAATTGTGAATTGCAGTGTTTTGTTAACACGTTCACTGCCATTGACGAGTTGATACGTCAAAAAAAATCCAACGGTTGACTGCCAATGACGAGTTGATACGTCAAAAAAAAAAAAAAAAAAATTGACGGTGGGACGTTGATCTAACCCTTTTACATCTCTTATATAAATATTGGAGCCACCGAACGTGTACAACCCATTCCACCGACCCACTAAGTGGCGACAGTGCTCTCCAGACTAGAAAAAGCCGAGCCAAAACTGCAGGGGAACGCGCGATGAAACCATTCTCATACTGTAAAATGGATTGGCGAAAACGCTTTCGCTTTCGCGCTGATTGCTGGCGGTGGGGGATTGCAAACTTGCATAATAGATTATGGGTGCAACACACTTTGAAACACGCAGCATAAATAAGACCAGAATCGCAAAAGAAACCCCGTTTCTTGGGGTTTCTCAACCGAAACCCCAAGAAACGAGCGAGCCCATCCTCGCCCAGCGGCCGCCAGCAGACAGGAGCAGCAGCAGCAGCAGCAGCAGAAACGAGCTTGTGACACGCCCGCTGCAGCCAAGGAGAACACACACGGAGGGAGGAGTTTGAAGTAGAGGGGGGTTTCCTGCTGTTATGGAGGAAATTACTGTTCAAAACTATTGTTTAGATGTCTGACGTCTTACTGATGCCAAAAATGAATGGTTAAAGTGACTGTTCTATCGAATTTCACAAAAAGCTATTTATCTCAGCTTAAATTTTCAGACGCTGAAACCATGCTGTATTCAAGTGCTAATGCCTACATAACTACTAACTCTACAAACTAACTCTTTTTGACAGAGAAAGCACACATTCTATTAGTTCTTTTGAGATATTTTGTGTTCACAAAATCTTAGCAGAAAAGAATCCTCGAGTCTTGAAAGATGAGCCAGAATCCTCAAAAAAACCCTCTGGCAGAAGCTACCTACAGTAAAAAAAAAATGGCTGGCAGTGAATGTGTTAACGGCTGGAATTAAGTGAGAAAGAGAAAGAGAGGCAGTAGGCCAGGGGTCACCAATAGGCGGACCGCGGTCTGAATCCGGACCGAGACACCGTCCTATGCGGACCCAGACCTATAAGCTGTTATTGTACTGAGATTTTTCTTCAATGTTGCTGTGTTTTGTATTTTTAAATTGCGCAGCTTTTCTGGCTATTCTAGCATTTACGGTACTGGTTTGGAGTCCCACGTGGCGCTACTCGGCCAATGAAATTTACAGCCAAGACTCTTCCGTGCAGGTCCTCTCTGCTTGTCACAGTTGGTGTGAGCAGAGCTACACACACACGGGGGAGAAAAAAAACAAGACACGTTGGAGAAATAGGTGAGAAGTAGGCTATGGCGTGCTCTAAAAAGAGAAAAGCGGACACAGAGAACCGAGTTTTTAATGAAGAATGGACAGATTTGTACATGTTTATCCTCCCCACGGGCAGTTATCTGCCTGATCTGCTGCGAGACCGTTGCACTCATTAAAGGCGGAAATGTGAAACGCCACTACCAAACGAAGCACTGTGAATCATTTGAGAAAACATATCCGCTCCATCCGTGTGTGTGTCTGTGTGTGTGTGTGTGTGTGTGTGTGTGTGTCTGTGTGTCTGTGTGTGTGCGTCTGTCTCTGTCTCTGTCTCTGTCTCTGTCTCTGTCTCTGTCTCTGTCTCTGTGGCTGGCTGGTCTCCCTCCCTCCCAGTACAACTACTGTCCCCAGGCTGCAAAAGTATGACTTCTTAGTCAGCGAGTCAAATTTTACTCTCAGTCAGAACAGAAGAGGAAAGCTGTTCAATTGTTCAAATATGTTGAGATAAGACTGCAAAATCCAGAAAAAGGGAAACTCAAGCTGCTACTTTTATTTAATTTTTCTTAAGCACTTTATTTTACATTTTCAAAAGCTTTCTGCTATATGTGTTTTTTAATGCAGCCCTTATTTTCTTTGAAAATAAGAATTATTTATTATTTGAGTATTTTAAAATCCCTCCAGTTAAATGTGAAAACTGAAAAAACATTGTTGAAATTAATTAGTTGTTCTTTGTTGCTGACTACATACAGACATTGATACAACTATTAGGGTATTTTATGGCACTGAATCATAACGCAGGTTAGACATTATGATATTGCGGACCTTTGCTTGAGGAAATTTTCTCGAACTGGACCTCTCTGAATTCTAATTGAATACCCCTGCAGTAGGCAGTAGTAGTTGGTAGTAACATGTTAGTAGGCTAGTGTCTCTTTCCTGCATACATCGACCACCATGCTGAAAATACTGAAATCCACATCCAGTTTAAACTTCACGCTTCTCTTAAGCCCTACTCCGTTAGGGACACTGTTTGGGCCATATTATATCTTACGCCCAAGTGCAAGAGCAAATCTTTGCTAGTTTCTAGCACTCAAAATCTCCCTTTCTTCTTTTAATGACCACTGGGTCAGTACATCAAAGGACGTGTTTCAGCGACCCAGTGCTCATTAAAACAAAAAAGGGAGATTTTGATTGCTAGAAACTAGCAAAGATTTGCCCTTGCACTTGGGCGTAAGATATGACCCCTTGTTTTTTGTTTAGTTTCACAGTTTGGAATTCCCTGTAAAGCAGTCATTCTTCTTGACCTTTGACATTTCTGGCAGAATAAAGGCTGCACCAGTGCTACACCCACGGTTAGAAACACCTCTTCTGAACTAGCTGCCTAGCATAGTCCACTGATGTACTGTAGGCTATAAGGTGAGCTTGGTCTATAATGCTATGTATCCATGTTGCCAGCAAACTGCCAGTATTCCAATCATGAGAGACCAGAGGGTAGAATTTAACAAGCAAGCTTTATTCACAAATGGCATGGCGATTAGATCTATGGCATGAAATGGCATGGCAACTAATTCTATGGCATGGCAGCATGGCATGAGACCAACATTTAACATCCACTTGCTAACATGTGTAAAGGGGGTGAGGGTGGGGGGGTCACAGCTTAGTTCTCAGTTGTTGTCATTTTTAAGTTAGCTTTTTAGCTTACACTTGCTAATGACATTTTCATGCCATTTAGGCTACACTGTGGGAATGACTAGTTTGGAGGTACTCTTGCGGGACATGGGTGGAATTTGTTTTTCATTTCCTGCAGGTTGCAATGGTCCTGTCTATACCCGTATCTATTGCCCGATTTGCATCTACCCATAATCACATTCTGGGGTCCAGGATCCAGGAAAAGTTTCACCTTATCTTATGGTGAAAACATTGTCTTGTCTTGTCTTGTCTTGTCTTGTCTTGTCTTGTCTTGTCTTAGGTAGGCCCAGCAAAGATAGGCCAGTGACCCATTTTAGTCCATGGCATTTTCTTTTAATATATTTTTTAAATAGCAGGACACAGGGTTTTCGGATACACTGATGCACTCCTACAATCTGACTACCGTAGTTTAACCATAGAGGGTAGTGACTGTATGTACAGGGAATAGACCAGTCCAGGGTCACTGAGTAAGATATGAGGGCACCGTTGTAAAGCAGAGATGATCACTTTGTATATGATTGGTTGATCAACACACACAAAAACACGATTCAGCACAACCCAACACACAATTAAATCACTGAGCAGTGAAAAACCAGGTGAATAAATCATGAACACCAGCATCAGCACATTCCACACTGAACTCTAGTGAATGGATGTAGGTGAGAGTCCACAAACCCAGTGCAGCACAAGGTGCAGTAGTGTGTGTAATGTGATTGTGTGAACATCTCCACATTTCGTATTTTAACAGACTCAAGGGTGTTGCGTAGACTAGTGGGTAGTTTCAAACAGGCACTCCTTCCAAGAAAACCAAGGGAGAAAATCTTCCGAAGGGGTCAAACTTTAAGAGGCTCGGCATCCAAATGGATTAAATTGAGACTACCGCTAATACTACTGTAGTAGTCCTGTACTACTACTACTGCTACTATTACTAGTAGTAGTAGTACTACTACTACTACTACAACAGTAGTACTACTACAGCTATGTCTTCTGTCTTTTTCACACTACCTTTTGGGAGAGCCAAATGTTCCAACATTATACCATAAAGGTACATAAAATCGCAGTTACATGTAGATTATGTGCTGGCTAATTACTTTGGATTGCTGAGAAATGATCTGGAAGACAGATTCAGGGGGTTAAAGAGCTGGATGCCACCTGCCAGTTCCCCATTAGTGTTGTAGCTTATGGTAACAGTAGACCTGTGTGTAGTAACATTAGTGTTGCAGCTTATGGTAACAGTAGACCTGTGTGTAGTAACATTAGTGTTGTAGCTTATGGTAACAGTAGACCTGTGTGTAGTAACATTAGTGTTGCAGCTTATGGTAATAGTAGACCTGTGTGTAGTAACATTAGTGTGGTAGCTTATGATAACAGTACCTGTGTGTAGTAACATTAGTGCTGTGGCTTATGGTAACAGTAGACCTGTGTGTAGTAACATTAGTGTTGTAGCTTGTGGTAACAGTAGACCTGTGTGTAGTATTAGTGTTGTAGCTTATGGTAACAGTACCTGTGTGTAGTATTAGTGTTGTAGCTTATGGTAACAGTACCTGTGTGTAGTAACATTAGTGTTGTAGCTTGTGGTAACAGTAGGCCTGTGTGTAGTATTAGTGTTGTAGCTTGTGGTAACAGTAGACCTGTGTGTAGTATTAGTGTTGTAGCTTATGGTAACAGTACCTGTGTGTAGTAACATTAGTGTTGTAGCTTGTGGTAACAGTAGACCTGTGTGTAGTATTAGTGTTGTAGCTTATGGTAACAGTACCTGTGTGTAGTAACATTAGTGTTGTAGCTTGTGGTAACAGTAGACCTGTGTGTAGTATTAGTGTTGTAGCTTATGGTAACAGTACCTGTGTGTAGTAACATGGGTTTATGATGGGCTGCTTGGGTAGTGAGCATAGAAGTAGTCGTGAGGTCTCTAGACCATATTTCAAGCTGAAGGCCATTCGTGCATAATCTAATCCGATCACCCCCTGACGTCAGTCAAGTCCTAGTATGACGTGGTCAGTCAAAGTCTTAGTATGACGTCTGTAACGACGTCAGATATGACGTCAGTTAATTCTCATATATATAGCAAGGGTTCTACGTCACCTCTCTCTCTCTGGCCGATCATAGCAGCAGCAGCTTCACGGCAGTCCATCTCCCCTGAGCCGTCCTCCGAAGCGTTGTTTTGCACCATATCTGGAGACCGAATCAGCACCCTCAAGCCTTCTCTACCCGTGGAAATCCAACGCAGATATTCCCCGCATATTCCTCAACGCTTCCCACTCCATTCCCGGCATGTCGAGCTCCGAGCCAGAGCAGTCCATGGACAGCGACAGCAGCTCAGCCAACGAGACCCCGTTCCAGATCGGCCACGGTGCGTTCTTGCTTTCCGAGACGTCTGATGAAGACGTTGGCGAAGCGGCCGGACCACAGACCGCCAACGCAGCCACGATGAAAAGGCCCGGCGCGCGTTCCCGTGGCACGGGGCGCGCCACTGCGACGGCCCTTGGAAGGAGAGCAGATGACGAAGTGCCGCGTGCGCCCGGTCGCCCAAGAACGCGTGCGAGCGTGCCAGAGGGGGAGGCCGCTCGGCGTGGACGTGCGAGAGGCCGCGGACGAAGATCAGCAGAGGCAGCCGCTCCGAGAGCGGGGAGACGCCGGGGAAATACAGGCCGCGGGGCCACCGCGAGACACCATGTCCTTCCTGGTCGCACTGACCTCCAGGCCGCCGCCCCGGAAGCGGAAACGGCACCATTCGCAGCTCCGCCGAGCCGACAGGGGTCGTCAAGAGCCATTCTGCTGTCCCTGCTAGATGCTAGCAGATCAGTAGATGCTCGTCTGAGGGCCATGGAAACCCCCCCCCCCCCTTTCCTCCCACGTTCGCCGCAGCCCAGTCGGCGCAGCAGCCGATCCCGCCCCCGCCCACGCAGCAAGCCGACGTGCTCCTCACCACCGCCCAACCCGCCCAGATGAACACCCTGGCGTCCGCCACGCCCGCCATCTCATTTGGTATGCCTTTTGTTTCTCCCTGTGCCGATGTGTCTCCCAGGTTGAGATCCCAGATTTTGAAGGGCAGAGACATCAATTTAGTTAGCATACTCCTGCCATCCCCCGAGTGCAAAAGGAAGGTCGCGGGTGACCCAGATGGCCCTGTCTATTTAAAGTCGTCCGACCCCCGCCTGTCCAAAGACCTCTCCCTATGTGACTTCCTGAACACGTTCGGCGTCTACCGCGACGTGATCTGTGAGGTGTACCCAGAGCGCCGCTACGAGCTAGATTTATATATAGCGCTAATAGTGGACCTCTACTCCAACCACGGTAAATTATTCTACCAGTATCATAAAGCATTCTCCGCTAAAGCCGCCCTGATGATCACCCGGGCTAATACGCGGCTTAACTGGTCCATTATGGACATGCAGATCTTCACGTCGCTGGTTAGCGGGCGGCCGGCGAACACCTGCTATACTCGTGCGGCGAACCGGGGCACTCTGCACAATTCTGCCCAAAGGCGGCCTTTCAGTCCGGCGCCGCCCCCACCCCCGCCCCCTCCTGGGCGCCCGACACCAGTGGGTCCTCCCAGGTGCATGCCCATTCCCCCGACTCCCTTTGCAGATATTTCAATGAAAACGTGTGCACATATCCCAAATGTAATTTCCTGCACGCATGTAGCACCTGCGGGGACGCCCACCCCCGCTCCCGCTGCCCGCAAAGGACCCGCCCCCCACCAAACAAGAAATATTGATTTACATTGCTTTGAAAACACCACATGTACTGTAGGTGTCCCTTGTGTTTGATTAAATAAAGCGAGTTGATTGACAATCTACCTGGTCTGTGATCCGATCATCCTATCATTAAACGCCCACTAATAACAATAGTAATAACACAACTAAGAAGAAAAGAAAAAAAGAAAGAAAAAAAAACCCATACATGTTAAAAGCCGACAACCTCTGGGGGGAAGATCCGGATCCGGATTCGGATTCCGGACCCCTCATCGTACAATTCGGTTCAGCACTAAGTCACCGAGGCCAAGCCGGGAACCCCTAAGCCACTAAGTCACCAACCCCTAAGTCATCCCCTAAGCCACCAAGTCACCAACCCCTAAGTCATCCCCTAAGCCACTAAGTCACCAACCCCTAAGTCATCCCCTAAGCCACTAAGTCACCAACCCTAAGTCATCCAAGTCCAGCGCCAAGTCGGGAAGTCACTAAGTCACCGAGGCCAAGTTGGGAACCCCTAAGCCACTAAGTCACCAACCCCTAAGCCATCCCCTAAGCCACCAAGTCACCAACCCCTAAGTCATCCCCTAAGCCACTAAGTCACCAACCCCTAAGGGGAAGATCCGGATTCGGATTCCGGACCCCTCATCGTACAATCCGGTTCAGCACTAAGTCACCGAGGCCAAGCCGGGAACCCCTAAGCCACTAAGTCACCAACCCCTAAGTCATCCCCTAAGCCACCAAGTCACCGACCCCTAAGTCATCCCCTAAGCCACTAAGTCACCAACCCCTAAGCCATCCCCTAAGCCACCAAGTCACCAACCCCTAAGTCATCCCCTAAGCCACTAAGTCACCAACCCCTAAGTCACCCCCTAAGCCACTAAGTCTCCAACCCCTAAGTCATCCCCTAAGCCACTAAGTCACCAACCCCTAAGTCATCCCCTAAGCCACTAAGTCACCAACCCCTAAGTCATCCCCTAAGCCACTAAGTCACCAACCCCTAAGTCATCCCCTAAACCACTAAGTCACCAACCCCTAAGTCATCCCCTAAGTCACTAAGTCACCAACCCCTAAGTCATCCCCTAAGTCACTAAGTCACCTACCCCTAAGTCACTAAGTCACCAACCCCTAAGTCATCCTAACTCCTGGAAACAATCTACTCCCCATGGCTCGCTACATCAGGCTCAGGCCTCAGACTGGCCCCAGCGCCAAGTTGGGAAGCCACTAAGTCACCCAGGCCAAGTTGGGAACCCCGTCACCAACCCCTAAGTCTTCCAAGTCCAGCGCCAAGCCGGGATATCACTAAGTCACCCAGGCCAAGTCGGGAACCCCTAAGTCACTAAGTCACCAACCCCTAAGTCATCCTAGTCCAGCGCCCAGTCGGGAAATCACTAAGTCACCCAGGCCAAGTTAGGAACCCCTAAGTCACTAAGTCACCAACCCCTAAGTCATCCAGCACCTCAAGCGGACGCTCCAGCTGGTCTTCATCAGCTCTCAAGCTACACCCGCCCAGAGCAGGCGGCCATACCGTGGCCCAAAGAACCCTCCTCCCTCAATCGGCGAGCATGGCAACAAACAGTGTCCCGGGCTCCGTGCCAAAATGTCTCGTTGGTGGTGGCTCCCCGAAAAGCACAGCGCCCAGTAGGCACGGTAAATCTCCCGGATCATTTTTGGGGGAGAGAGAGAGTCGAGAGAGAGAGTCAGGGTCAGTCAGAAGGCCAAGTCGTGCGGCGCGCAAGGCCCGACCGAGCTGGGAAGCGTGCGGCGCGCAAGGCCCGACCGAGCTGGGAAGCGCCAGCCGCAACGCAAGTAGGGGGGTCAAGATCGAAGGCCCGACCGAGTTGGGAAGCGCCAGCCGCAAGTAGCCATAAGTCGTTAAAAAGGTCGAAGGCCAGAAAAGTACAATCAACTACCGGTGCCCGCAGATCTCAATTAACCTCCGGTAATCAGATCTTCCTTTTGGGCGATCTCCTAGCCTACGCAGATGCCCTCCTCTTGCCTCAAGAGCAGCGCCACTGGCTAATGGAGTCATGCGCCAAAGTATTTGCCATGCATGCCGATTGCTAAATAAAGTTTGTTAAATCCTACCAACTGGCCTCTCATGATTGAAGTGAGGTCTCTAGACCATATTTCAAGCTGAAGGCCATTCGTGCATAATCTAATCCGATCACCCCTGACGTCAGTCAAGTTCTAGTATGACGTGGTCAGTCAAAGTCTTAGTATGACGTCTGTAACGACGTCAGATATGACGTCAGTTAATTCTCATATATATAGCAAGGGTTCTACGTCACCTCTCTCTCTCTGGCCGATCATAGCAGCAGCAGCTTCACGGCAGTCCATCTCCCCTGAGCCGTCCTCCGAAGCGTTGTTTTGCCCCACCCACCTCCCCAGTCCGCCACCAACGAGTCGTGACTCCTGATCCCCCACTGGGGGGGGATCTCCTAGCCTACGCAGATGCCCTCCTCTTGCCTCAAGAGCAGCGCCACTGGCTAATGGAGTCATGCGCCAAAGTATTTGCCATGCATGCCGATTGCTAAATAAAGTTTGTTAAATCCTACCAACTGGCCTCTCATGATTGAAATAGTCTCAGGGCCCTTTATAGTCCCATTTTGAAGGCTCAGAAAAGATAAAGACCCTTTTCTATGTCATATACTGCGTCATTTGTGTCAGTGTCATATTTTTAGAATTTATAAATAAGGACAGTGCAATGACACTGTTTTACTTCAATGATCTAAAAACATGTCACCACCACTTTATTTTGTTCATCATCAAACACATCTCCCTTTTCTTTGCCTAGATCAAACTATTTTATTGTTGTTGTTGTTGTTGTTGTTGTTTTACTATTTTATTGTAATGACTACTGTTAAGAAAAGCAGGAAATTGTTGGATACGAAAACAAAGCATCTGAAAGAGGCCCACCCCCCACCCCGGATGCTTTCTTACTTTTAGCAGTCCCCTGGGAGTTTAGGATGGGTCCCTCTGGGCACATTTGCTGACTGAATTGTATGGTACACTGATGCAACTAGGACATTTAGGTGCCAGTGCCAGTGGTGACTATTTGTTTACCAGCTGCGACAGCAGGGCTGGTATTGTGACTCCTGTTGACACCTTGGGCCCTATCTTCCCAGTGGCCCTTAGGCGCAAAAACTGGCGTTAAACGCAAAAAAACGTGCCTTGCGCCTGCCTCGGGAAAATAGCAACATGGTTTTAGGCCCCGAAATGTGCTTTACGCTGAAGAGGCGTGGCGCAGTGCCAGAATAGGCCAGAATGGGCGTTTCGGCCTTAAATACCAGCCTAACAATATCTTCCCCCCTGGCGTTAATTTAGCGCTTAGCGCTTTTCAAAACCAGGCCTTATTCAGTGCGCCGGTTATATTAGGCTACTGTGCGTAATTGCGCAGAGCTCTCCTCTGACAGGCGTCAGACAGGCACAAAGACCAATGGAAAAAAGTTGTTATATCGTAGTTTTGAGCCCCTGTCATTCGGAGGCTGTTCTCTCCCTTGAGCCCCTGTCATTCAGAGGCTGTTCTCTCCCCCTCTCTCTCTCTCTCTCTCTCTCTCACTCCCTCTCTCGCGCAGCACAAAGACCGATGGAAAAAAAGCTGTTCTCTCCCCTTCTCTCTCTCTCTCACTCCCTCAAATCTCCCAGCATGCATTGAGGCTAATACATTTCGAGAAGAAATATCAACCAAATCAGCCTAAATTGCCTAAAGTGGTAGATAGAAATAATGTTTCTGTTCACACAACATGCAATTCTCGAACATTTCAATATTGGTCAAAATAAAACATAGAAATGCAAACACAACCCTATGTGAAACATATACGTATGCAACCCAGGTGGTATATATATCCCTCGCAGGTGGTATATATATCCCTCGCAGATATAACGTGATTTAGATGAGAGACAGCCGTAACACAGTTCTACTGTGATGTCCGCTCCGCTCCAATAAGACTTGGCTTACTTCACATTTACTTTTACAATAAAAACACATATGCAATGACTTTACATAATGTAGGCTATATTTATGTGCATCATCTGCAGCACTGGAGAAGAAAAGGTAGCGAGAGAAAACGATATTCTAATCTGGACAAACCTTCACCAATCTAATCTTATCATGACATAGGCCACATAGGGATAGGCTATATTTTTCTAGCCAATGCGTTTAGAACATTATTTTCACTTTGATCTTGCTATAGTGTAGTGTATTTACATGCTTGCAGTATTTAAACTGCAGTTACATGTAGATAGGTTTGAGAAGCATAATAGTATGGAATAATATATTGGAGACAGACGGGGATGAAAGGGAGGGGGGGAGCTCAGAGCGCTTGGCTTTTCTGACCGGACTTACATGCATGCTTACATGCACGCTCTATTTTGGCAATTTTCAGCGCTTTACTTTTCCGCCAAACAGCCGTCGTATTCGGGACTGCTTTTTCTCCCAACCATACAACTACCGTATTCCTCCGCCAAAAGCATAGACACGCCAAGACACAACATAGGCTCCTTGCTTTCCACCTCTCTGCACCTCTTTTCTTCTCCATTTTGGCACCATTGAACAGCAAGCCCGGCCCACCCGCGCTGGGGTCTCAGCAGCGTCTGACTGAAAAGTTAACTCATTCCTCCCTGCCTGGCTGCCTGCAGCCTGCCTGCCTGCTATCTGCGCAACTAGGGACACTTACACATACTGGCCTGCTGTTCAGTGAGTGGCCTGGCCTGCACACACACAAAAAAGAAAGAAAATGCAGGCCATGCCAGGCCAGGCCACCGGGCATCTGCCTGAAGCACCCGATTATGCAGTCCGCGCCTGGTGTAAGATGCAGTCATAAAACATTACGTGTGTGTAGTTGACATCAAAATGAAGGCCGAGTTCGAAAATGGGTGTGATCCAAGCAAGGGGGGCGGTCCTCCCCCCTCTTCACACCCCTGGCCCACATTCGTTTTCACGGGCGTCGTGGGTTGGTGTGATCCCATTGCAAGATGGTCTCATATTTTACTTTTTTTTAGCCTGTCTGGGTCAAATTAACTGATTATTTTTTTGAGAGATGTACATTAAATTCAAGCATACAGTATTTGAGTCAAATACTGTAAGCTTGGATTGAATGTCTCAAATCTCTTGATTTAAATTGAATCTCTCAAAAAATAATCAGTTTGCCTTCAATAGCACAGTACCAAATATTACTAGCAGTTGTGGTCCTGACATTTCTGGGGCCCCAGGTGAGCACAAGTTACCTTAATTGCAACTTATTACTGCCACATTTCAGAAGCACATGTTAAAACATCAGCAATAAACCTAATGAACATCCAAACTAAATCACCTTTAAATCTAGCCATAAACTCATGGGTATCATGAGCATGTATGGGTCTTCATCACTACACAGTCACCCCTCCCAGGCATCCATCAATTTTAACCCTTGTATTGTACCCTATCTTAATACTTCCTAAACATTGTTGTTGTTGTTGTTGTTGTTGTTGTTGTTGTTGGGGGGTACCACAGCCTAGGATTATGTCAAAGATTGGCAGCAACATTGATTTTGAGCCTTTTGTTTTTGTGCAATGTCAAATTTCTCTTACTATTGAGGACCAAATATGCCCTGAATATTGATTTATCTTTCTTTTTATGAATTGACGCACTCCTGTCAGCACTTAGAGAGAGATGAGAGGGACAGTGTTCTACTGAATGTTGCTCTATGTTGCTCATGTGTAATTGGTTTCATCTAACACTGTAGTTATTTCCTCTGTTCTATATTTAGCCAAGAATTTGCTATTTCTCTAGCAATTGCAACTGGTTTGGGTTGATATTGTTTCTCTAGAATTCTAGAAACATGTGAAAACAATGGAAAAACAAATATGAAAGCTTTTCCCTCATATATATAGGCTACAATTATTTTTCAGTACTTGCTCTATTCAATCTTGCAAAAAAAGTGACCAAGCATTTATCATGTGATTGGAAAAGCACTCTTTTTGCGGTTTCGCAAAGGCTGATATGGTGCAAAGTGTTCTTACCTCAGGCCATATAAGACAGTGCCATCGGGATGCAGTCGAATCATACGGTTCTTTACTGTCACCCCATGAAGAAAGGACTTCTTGTCATTAAGGAAGTAGGTGTCAGGGAGCCACAGCTGGTCTGCTACACGGTTATCCAGAGTCAGGTTTAGGTTCAGCTCATTATAGGCCAACCTCTTATCTCGCCAACTCTGCTGGAAATACATTGTGATGGTGTAGTCCTAGGAAGGAAGAAAAACGTACATGAGCCCAAAGGGGGGGGGGGGGGGGGGGGGATGAGGGGGGAGTCATGAGCTACTCTAACCATATTCAGGGCCGTAGCTAGCTATGAGGACGGGGAGGTCCGGACCTCCCCTAATATTTCAGAGATTTTTTTTAATATTTCAGAGATTTTTTTTTTTTTTTTTTTTTAGCCTTTATTTAACCAGGTTTGTCCCATTGAGATCAAAGATCTCTTTTACAAGAGAGACCTGGCCAAGAAACAGCAGCAACACAAAGTTACAACAAACAAACACATAAACACATACAATTGAAAAACATTAAAATGATCAAATAAAACATTTGCATACAGACAGCCTGTTCTCAAGAGATTTTACCATAGCCTTAAAACCATTTAAGGTTACTAAGCTATTAAGTTTAAGATCAGACTGCAGACTGTTCCATGCGGTGGGTGCAGAGAACCTAAAAGCTTTCTTCCCCAATTCAGTTCGGACTTTGGGAACAGAAAATTGTAGAGTGTCCTGAGAACGAAGATTGTAAAAAAATAAAACAATCTGCATGGAAAACAGGAAAAGCATGAAAAACACGGGATCGCTTTTATTTTGAAACGAAAGGCAGGTCAGGCAGGAAGTCATCTGACGCCGCGTCCGCGGTAACTTGATTCTGAGAGAGCAGCAGCATGGTGGTGAGTGATGACTGTCTGTCTGCCTGGCGAGATAATTGAAGGTGAGCGAGCTGCGAGACAGTGAGCGAGTGAACGACAGACAGTGAGTGACACACACTGACAGATTTTTTAGCAACAACCAAGAAAGTAAGTGTCTAGTCTGTCTAAGTAACTTTTTGTGTTGTGTACGGCTTGGGTTGTGTACCTGTGTTTGTAGGTGTCATTTTGATATGAATTTGGCTAAAACAGTTTGTGTTTGTTAGTTACAATTATGTTGACAGGAGAGCTGAGCAGGTGGTGACATGAAAGAGAATATACTGAATAATGACATCACAACAGTATAATCCTAATGTTGATTTAAAATGATATATTACTCTAAATATGGGTTAAAAAGGGGAAAAAAAAAACTCAATTTTTTTTCAGGGCGCCGCCAAATCCGCCTCCCCTTGCTGGACCTCCCCTATTTCGGAACCCTGGCTACGGCCCTGACCATATTCCAGACAAAAGCTCTCTGTGGAAAATCATGCAAGCTCACCAGACTATTTGGTTATTATTGGCAATGACCAACCAAATCACATTCTGCATGTCTTACATTGGAGTGACAACAGAAATGTTCCATCAAAAAATAGTGGACAGGGTTCCTCCTGTGTAACCTGGGTAACACTTAGGCTGTGGCTGGAATGGATCACTATCTGAGTTTTAGGGCACTAATACATTATGTCAAACATCTTTTGTTAGTGTGTGAAATGCAAAATGATATTGTGAAATTATTATTTTTTTGTTTTAAACAAGTTTTTCTGAACCCCGCCCTTTTCTCCTCAATTGTACTTGGCCAATTCCTTGCTAGGCTGTTGTGGTGTCCACTCCTTCTGCGAGAGGAGAGTGGTAGACTAGCACATGCCTCGTCTGATACATGTTGCCGCTTCGGCCAATTGTGGCTGTATGGATGCTCAACCAAGCCGGACGTAACATGGGGGCTTGAACCTGCGACCCTTGTACTGTATAGGCATAGGCAGCGAATCTATCGCTGCACTACCCAGATGCCCAATTGTGGAATGATTTTGAGGGCACTACATATTTCCCACAATGCACTGTAATATCTGCTGAAAAAGCCTGGTCACTAAAACGGTGAAAGTATAGGAAAATGCATTGGGAGTCTGTCACCACCTGGCTGTTACCAAGCAACAAAGTGGTAACCCTTCCGTGGTTTTATAATAAGTAGTGAGAAGTCCAAAACGTGAAGGAAACCGCACACCTGGATTGGTGAAGTACTGGCTGTGTGAAAATAAAAGGAAAAAAATAGCCAAACACAACTCCGATGCATAGAATATTTATTCACCGACATACAGTATGGTCGGAAAAAGGCCCATGTCAGTGATTATTTTTTCTCTGTGTTTAATGTCAGCTGGTGACACATACAGTATACAGTATGGTTGGCTTTGAAGGAATATTGGTAACTTCAAATGTTCAAATGTTAGTTGAAATAAACATTTGTTTATGTGACTGGTGAATGCAGATGCAGGTTGATAATGAATGATGATGAATTAATTGTCCGAATTCACTCATTAATCATGTGTGATTTACCGCTAATTAGTGCACTAATAGAGCAGCACTATATAGGGAAATCCAAATGAGGGAATAACGATCTATTCTGGGCATAGCCCAAGTCTTGATTTAGATCACAGCCACATTATCTAATTTTCTGGAATTATTTTGGAAACAAATCAATGTGTTAATCACAATTGGGTACCATGATCAAGGTGTGTTATTAACTGTCATGAAAATATAAAAATAGTAATTTAAAAAAAGGGCAATAAAAATAAAGATGCACAACTTTGATAGTGGTACAGTAGCAATAAGAAAATGTGCCGTGGGCGCAGTTATGGAAATGTTTGTATGAGGACAGGATTACAGCAGCTCCTTGTAGAGGATGTTGTCCATTATTCTCTCCTGTGGAGTGAATCTCGTGCAAAAACAAGGGGGGAAAATCTGCAGGGGACTGCCCCCTAGTCCGACACCTCACGAGACCGACACCTCATGGTTTTGGGTTAGGGTCTGGGGGAGGTTAGGTTTAGGCGTGGGGGTGGGAGAGGTTAGGTTTTGGGTTAGGGTCTGGGGGAGGTTAGGTTTAGGGTTAGTGAAAAACGGGGAATATAGAACCTGGGGAACATAGAACCCGGGGAACATAGACATGATCCCCTGTCCAATGCCTCTTTTTTCGGACTCGTGAGGTGTCGGACTCGTGAGGTATCGGACTAGTGCCATGGCACCAATCTGCACATGGGGGTCACAGCAATATTTTTACGTTTTTAGGCCATCACAATCACAGAGCCATTGTGACATCATCAGCATCCCTTCCCTGCTTCCTACTGATGATGTCACTCGAGTGACATCACTGATGACATCACAATGGCTTGTGTGACATCACTGATCACATCATCACTGATGACATCACAATTGCTCGAGTAAAAGAAGAAGGGGGCTCACCGAAGGCCGTCGAGCAGGATTCGTAGCGGAAGTCGTCGAGCCGCGAGCAAGGTTAGCACACTGGCACGAGGGCCAAGAGGTCCGGGAACACGGTGGCCGAAGAGGAGAGCGAGGCGGCCGGAGGGAGGAGCATTGAGGAGGGGGCGGACCCCCGAGTCTGGAATTTGTGTAATATTCTGTGAGAGCCAGCAATGTGCTGCAAGGCATCCAGTCTGCCGGAAAGCCATTAGAAGAAGAAGACGACATCACCTTATCTGCCGAATCTTATCTTTCTTAATCTTTCTTTAATAATATTGTCCTTCCTCCGGTGGGCAGGCCAGGAGCAGTGGGCAGCTTTCTTGTGTACAGCACCCGAGGACCATCTTCAAACATTGTCGTCACTGGTCAGATGACGATCTTCTGGTCTGCATGTTTTTAGTGGGGGTCAATACCGATGTTGTATGGAGGAACCCCAGGGGAGCACAGGGAGAACATGCAAATGGGGGGAACACACATGGGGGGGGACACCCTCAACGCCCCAGGCAGGAATCAAACCCAGGACTTTCTAGCTGTAAGGCAACAGCGCTACCACTGCGCTACCACTGCGCCACCGTGCCCCGAGCTGCTTTGGAACCTACAGTACAAGCAGGTCCTGACCGTAGTCCCAAGAACGGCACGCTGGTGGTGCAGATGATGGACAAGGTGGTTGAATGTGAGATTTCTGTAGGGACAAACAAGGTGAAAGGTTCTTCCTGCCAAGAATTCCTCACCATGACAGAAATGATGAGCTTCCCTTCACCTTTGTCAGATGGCAGGTCCCAATCAGATTGTCTTGGTTACCATCAACAAAGGTCAAGGGCAGGAGAATGACTGGGTTGGCATCTACCTACCTCAGCCAGTGTTTGCTCATGGCCAGCTCTACACAGCCTTCTCCAGGGGAAAGCAAGGCAGCAGCGTGACAGTACTTTTTGAAAGTGATGAGGAGGAATAACAGACATCATCTGCTGTACCTGCTGTAATCCTGTACTCATACAAACTTTTAATTTTTCAAACCTTGACCTGACGGTGTATTTTTTTTTTTTGTTAGTAGACATTGTGGCTTGTGTCTTAAATGTTCTGTAGTATGTGTTGAGCCTGTACTTTAGCAATAAGTTCATGTAAATCTGTGGTCTTTATTGCCATAGTAAATTTCAGCTTTTTACTTGTAAAGCAGAAGGAGGGGGGCATTTCCAAGCGTGGTCACCTGCAGGGGCACCACACTGTGTTAATCCAGGCTTGATGCTTTGCACTTCAAAAAATAAATAAATCAATTCTCCAATCAAATTAGTCAGTAAACATAAGACTTAAAGCAAATTTATACTGACTGCGGAGTGTCCGGTGTCCGCGGTGTTCACGGCAAGACCGTTCTCTCCGCAGAGGCACATCTTTTTATGGTAAATACGGTAGGAGTGCAGTGTCTGCAGAGAGCGGAGAATCCCCCTCCAGGTTCCCGTTGTGTTTTTAGCGAGAATGCAAATGTCACATCAGTTCTTCCGTGTGTGATCCTGATTTATATCGGCGAATAATCAATCCTAGTGCAATTGTAGGCTATTTTCAGTTTGTTTTTAGCAAGTAAGTTTGTTGTCTTCTTGTTTTTGTGCTTTGCATTAAATTTTTTCGATCTCAAATCGTTTTTATTGACGTAGTAAATTGTAGGCTATTCACTCTAAAATGGGCTCCCTCATGACTGTGAGAAAAGGATCATGTTGCTCCCTCACTCATGTGGCGATGCTCAAACCCGTTCATTTTGCACTGATTTCGCCGGTCACTTGGTCAGTTTGTGGAGGCTTCTTCCCTATACAAACCATAGCAAACATTAGCCAATCATAGCCTTGGAATTGACTGCACGAGCTCGCGGCGTGCTCTGCGGAGTTACATTTTTTGAGAGGAGCGCGGAGCTCCGTGCAGTCCCTCCGCAGAGCTTGTGCGGAGCGCCGTGTTCGCCGCACAGAGCCTCCGCTCCGCGAAAACCGGACACTCCACAGTTAGTATAAATTAAGCTTAACTCATTCTCTGCCAAAGACGTACCCGGACGTACTTTTAACAATGGCGTTCTGTGCCAAAGACGTACTCGGACGTACTTTCATGTTTTGGCTGTTTACATTACATCAGACACTTTCCCAGCCTGTGACATTGTTTCAAGTCAAACTGATAAAAGGAACACGCTAGTTTAGTATTTATGGGTGGAGCCTGTGGTCGAAACAGAGTCCGATCCAGAATTCTCGGCTGGCGACGATGGCGAGGAAGACGCCAGCGTTTTTGTTATTGCTCCACGACGGAGCGCCATGGCGACGAAGGCTCCCCTTCACAGCGTTCTGGTCTGACACAGATGAATCGGAGGAGGAGAAATGAGTGCCACTTGGAGAGAGCGATGACGATGGTAAAAAGTAGCCTATTTTTTGTATCGCGTTTGAGATGAAATGATCACACACACAACATTCGAGTATAATTGTCACGCATTGTTTATAACTTATGCCGCCGGCATGACTCGCTTCACGTTTCCTCTTGCCAGCTCTGTGCTGTGAGAGCTCCCTTCACACTCAAGGGAGGGGGAATCACATGGATACGTCAAACGCGTCAAACCGCGTCACACACCCGTCCCCAGCAACCAAGGCGAAACATGTGTCACATAAACATTTCAAAGTTTACAGCACTAACGTAGCTATTGTGTGATCTTCTGTGCTAACGTTAGTTATGAGAGGTAACGTGACAGCAGGTAACGTTACAGCACTCGTTATTCCTGTGTGTGTGTGTGTGTGTGTGTGAGAGAGAGAGAGAGAGTGTGTGAGTGTGACCACATAAGGGTTCGTTCCATTTGTTTATGCTTTTATCAAGCTAAGCTAAAAATCCACATGGCAACTGTAAAATACATTCTCTTATTTTTTATTTTTTATTTATTTATTTGGGAAAACAAATACTGTATATGTCTGATGTGTCACTGAGGCAAAAAATAAAAGGCTCAAAAGAGAGTTCTGCTTGAAACGGTGTCCTTCACTAAAAACCTATTTTTCTCATATTTCTGTCCAAAGGAGGGCATTTTTAGTGAAAACAAGCTAACTTCCACTGCTTGTAACTAAACAAGGAAACATGGGAGAGTTTCAGTTTTTTACAAGGGGTAAGAAGAGAGTCTCTGCTTTATTGTGAGATATGTTGTGTAATTTTATTCCTAGCACAGAATATTCTGTGGGTCCTGGAAGATCAGGAAATATGCTCAAAATCCTGGCACTGGGAGCACACAGACCGAAATGACCCTGGCAGAGAATGAGTTAATTAGGGAATATTGAGTCTGTGTGTTGTGTTGAAGCACACAGCTTTATATCTTTGGAGGCGATCTCTGTTTATTCTGACAAAATAAGTTGTAATGTGTCAGTTAGGCAGTCACAGTGAGCAAAGTGACGTTTAGCAGAGTCAACAGTGCTTGTGTACTGTGTGACAATAAATGACCTGTTGAATGTCTTGTTCGTATATTGTTCTATAAAAATTTAAAATAAAAAATAAAAAATCCGGTCAAATCCAGCCGTGCATAGGTCAGTGGCAGTCAGTTCATCACATCCTTATAGATTTGCCTTGTGCACACTCGCTTTCCTGACACCCCCGACTCAGAGCTCCACCGCCGTGGGGAGAGGACCCAGGGAAGAGAGGAGCCTGGGGAGAGAACTCAGAGGAGAGAGGAGCCCTGGGCTCTGCCGCCATGGGGAGAGGACTCAAAAGGAGAGAGGAGCCCTGGGTTCCGCCACCACGTGGAGAGGACTCAGAGGAGAGAGGAGCCCTGGTTCCACCACCGCGTGGAGAGGAATCAGAGGAGAGAGGATCCCTGGGCTCTGCCGCCGCAGGGAGAGAACTCAGAGGAGAGAGGAGCCCTGGGCTCTGCCGCCGCAGGGAGAGGACTCAAGAGGAGAGAGGAGCCCTGGGCTCTGCCGCCGCGGGGAGAGGACTCAGAGGAGCAGCGGTAGCAGTAGAGCAGTGGTGCCCAATTTGGGGCCAGCGGGCCAAGTTTGGCGCTCTTTTTTTTTTTGGCCCGCCACGGATTTGGGGGTGAATTTTTTTTTTTTTTGCAGACCAGGCCACCGGGCAGTTCCCCGACGTGCCCGATTATGCAGTCCGCGCCTGAATGGAGATGTCGGGACTCTTCTATCTACGATTAACGTTAAATTTGTGCAGCTGGTATTCTCTCTCCCCGACTCTATCTCTATCGACTCTATGTGAGGCATTGCTATCTGAGTATTGATTGCTCCTGATTGATTGGCTGAATCACCTGGTTGGGGGGTGAGCTCTGATATGTGATCCCTCCCCAGTCACTGGTTTTACACCAGCTCAGCAAGATGGACAGATCATCATCACGGCAGTGGCACACTGACAAAAGAAAGTTTAGGATGGAGTGGCAAGACGAGTATTTTTTTACCAAAGTAAATTCAACAGCAGTTTGTCTCATTTGCAGACAGAGAGTGGCTGTTTTGAAAGAGTACAATATACTTCGCCACTACGAAACTGACTTTCAAAGTACCTTGAGGATTTTTCAAGTTGTGAATTAAGTCAAATTTCTCAAAGGTGGAAAATACAACTGTTTTTAACTGGGTGTTTACTTATTAAATGTTTAAGCTCCCCACAAATGCAGATGTTTTTTTAAATATATATATATATAATAATATATATAACCAATTGCAAATTATTACAATTACCAAACAGATAAAAAGTAGATTATTATATTGAAATGTTATTTTAGATTTAGAATGTTAATTTTCTATAAAACACAATACATTTTAATGTAATTCCACAACGTTCATTTTTGGCCCTCGGCCCTCCACCCAGATTGAGTTTTGGCCCTTCATGGGAAATAATTTGGGCACCCCTGCAGTAGAGGGTGCTGCAGTGGTTGGTTAATCAGAGGATTTTTCTAATTGTTTCACAGTGGTTAACGTTACGTTCTAAAGCACAAACCGCCATTGCTCAGACAAGCCATATTGCCTTCTTTAACATACTACTCAGCCTGAAGTTCTCACAGCTCTCAAGTATGTGCAAGAGCACAAGAATATATATTCTACACACACATATATATATATATATATATATATATATATATATACATATATATATATATATATATATATATATATATATATATATATATATATATATATATATGTGTGTAGTCCTTCTTGTACAGTAGTTGGTGATCTGATTGAATGACCAGTAGCTGCAGATAATTGAAAAAACGCCCAGGCAAAATTAAAGATTTATTGTGAAAACTAAGGTTTGGATGAGAAGTAGTTTGATAAGAGAAGGAGCTTTGTGACTCACCATGTTGACTTCTGAGATGGAGTCGATGCTTGCTATGTTGATGCTCATACCTACGATGACAGGAAGACCTGAGGGAACAAATGACACCCTGAAGTCAGACGCCGATAAAAGTACAAAACATTGTTTCATACAAGAGTTTTTGAAAGCAGTAGGCTATGTCAATGTACAATGTTTGAATAATCAGCTGTTCCAAGTAAAGTAGTAGATTGATGCAATGATAATAATACTGTTGTTGCAAACCACAGCATAATTCATGTTTTATTTTAGGACTGTATCATTCTCATGCTATAAATAATATGTTCTACACAGTACAAAGTATCACTAAGATGCCTATCCACCACCTATAATGTATGCTTACAGTTGAAATTTACAAATGTAACTTTTATGGGAACAGTCCAGCAAATAAAGTGTTTATGTTATTTCCATCAAATAAACAAATAACTAAAAGGGATAGTTCCATCATGTGTAAATTGTTTGTGTAAAAGTTACAATGCCTTTATTGCTACAGTAATTTGCTATGGCTATGCATGGTTACAAAATGTTAAGCCGTAGTAATGAAGGCTTTTTACCACGTGCGATAGCACGCTGGTCAACACGCTATTATTTCAACATCAGTCAGTCATTTGGAACGGAAAGGACGCTTTTCTTGTGTGGGGACGCTGGATGACTTTCACTCTTGTTTCCCAAAGGGGTGGTGTGTTTCAATACACGCCTGACCCCGCCCGCTTGGGACGCTCCCTTCATTTCGACGAGCACACACTGACTCACACACACATCTCCACACTCTCTCTCTCTCACACACACACAGACACACACACACACACACGGACTGTAGCACGACCCACAGTGCTAAACAATGGCTAAACACCAAGGGCTGAAAGAAAACCACTATTAATCAGCCAGAAATTAGCCAGACATTACAAACAAACATCAACTTCTGAGTTTAATGTCGATACAAAGGACTCAGGATGCTCTGGCTGTGTGGAATTTGTTTCTTGATGAATTAGCGGACGTTACTGTGGTATGTTTGGTCGTGTTTTCAATTGCATTGGCTGGTGGTTGCCACACGCCGCACGTGGTCTGGGGCACTGAGGAACACTTCATTTACTAAAGGTTTATAGATGACTTACAACACACATTTGTATATGTTAACATAACATTTATTAATCATCTACAAATGTCTATTCATGTTTTGTAAATGGTTAGTTCATCATTAACTAAAGGCTTATAAATGACTTACGACTGAACGTTATTATAAAGTGTTACCGTGGACAGATTACCTTACCCCAACCAAAGTCTAACTACATGAAGAAGGCTGTAACATGCAGGGCTATAGTGTCGTGGAACAGTCCTCTAGGTCAGTGATTCCCAACCTGTGGGCCGCGGCCCCCTGGTGGGCCGCGAAGGTATTGCAAGTGGGCCGCCAAATCATTTCCAAAAAAGTATGATTTTTGAAAAAAAAAAAAAAAAAAAAAAAAAAAAAAAAAAAAAATTTGAAAGATTTTGAAAAATCATACTTGAAAAAGTATGATTTTTGTTTCTTTGATGTTATTGCTTTTGCTTGAATTGAAGTTTCATCTTTACATCATCTTTATATTGGGTTTGTGTTTATTTGTAACCCTATCGATTTAATGGGCTTTCTTCTGATATTTGGATTTTGTTTGGATCTGATATTGGATGTCAAATTGTTATGAGAATGCATTTTTCCATTGTTGAAGGATACCGTTATTTATTAATCATTTGTTAATTAGCCTGTTACAGACAGCCCCTTGCTTGTCATTTCTGACATCTGTGTGGTGCTGATGGACAGCTCCTTGAATGATTGGTGTGTGTGTGTGTGTGTGTGTGTGTGTGTGTGTGTGTGTGTGTGTGTCTGTGTCTGTGTGTGTGTGTGTGTGTGTGTGTGTGTGTGTGTGTGTGCGTGTGTGTGTGCGTGTGTGTGTGTGTGTGTGTGTGTGGACAGCTCCTTGAAAACTGTAATACTGAAGGTGTTGCAACATGTTACAGGTGCTGTGTTAGTGACTGTGGAGCTTCCAACATGTTTCTCCTGGATTCAGTTCAGTCCTTTATGTTCAATTTTCAATAAAAAAGTGCTCTGAGAACGCATTATATGGCCTTTGTATTTATGGGGTCGGAGGTGGGCCGCGAACATTTTTGAGACATAAAAGTGGGCCCTGAGTTGGAAAAGGTTGGGAACCACTGCTCTAGGTGAAATCCGTTCCATCAAAGGTAATGCATGTTTTAAAAGAAAACTGAGATTCTACCTGCTTTCACACATACCCCCCTGATTTTTATCGTAATTTTTATCATGCTTTTTTATCGTATCCCTTGTCGTCTGCTTGTCATGTCTGTTTTGTAGCTTGCAAAAATGATCTAATTTTAGATTTAGATTTGGGTCCACACCACTGGCTAACTAATGGGTAGCGGAACATGCTTCATTGTTTATCTGATTCTATGTATGCTTTGTACTCTTTCTTTTTGCATTTTTCTTCTTCCTTATGTGATATGTTTTTTGCACTCTATCTCATTGTCTGTAATGTATGTTGTTGTCTTGGACCCCAGGAAGACTAGCGGACATTTAGGCATCAGCTAATGGGGATCCTTTTTAATAAACAAATAAACTCTTGCGAAGAGTGGCGATGGGATCTTTAATGACCACAGAGAGTCCCTGCCTCTGCCCTGGGGCATTGGGGAGATTATTCATCAAACCAAATTATTCGACCAGACCAACATTTTCAACTTGAACCTGAGCACAAGTTGGTTGGAGTTTTGGGTAATTCAAGCAGTGTCATCAAACATCCTTGGTTTAAAATTTGAACTGTTTCTTGCATTTTGAAAGTCATTATTTTCTATTTGAAAGCCTTTCCTTTTCTATTCAGCACAACTTTCTTATGCAGCATTACTATCAAAGACTACCACAATCTCAATCTGCACAATGTGACAGCCAGAAGCTAACAGCATCAATGAGGTAGTCATTCACATTGCATGAGTCTTCTTAAAATACTTCTTTGAAGTAGTCCATACAAAATACAGGCATACAGCATCAGGGAGGAATCATCACTCAGTAGCCTACATTTATACATTTTTGGTAAGCACTTTATCTCTTCGCAGGATTGTGTGATACATCAGTATGAGGTGCAGGGATATAGTCCAGTGTGCACAGCTTCACAGAATAGACACAGTTCAACTTCAACATTGTTTGTGCATAATACTCTCTTTGACCATAATGATCTGCACCAACATTCATTCCCTGCTGAATCCACTTAAGATACAGTGGGCTCTATCTTCCCCCTGGCCTTAGGCGCTAAACTGGCATTAAACGCAAAAAAAACACGCTTTGCGCCTGTCTACCCGTGACTTGGGAAGATAGTGTCATGTTTTTACGCCTCGAAATGCGCTTTACGCTGAAGAGGCGTGGCGCAGTGCCAGAATAGGCCAGAATGGGCGTTTCGCCCTTAAATACCAGCCTAAAGCTATCTTCCCAACTGGCATTAATCTTGCGGTTAGCGCTTTTCAAAACCAGGCCTTATTCAGTGCGCCGGCCCCGGGGATGCACCCACGGCGTTATTCAATCACTCTTTCTGCCGCTATCTCCCTCTTTCTCTCCCCCCCCCCCCCCCTCTCTCTCTCTCTCTCTCTCTCGTGTCAATTTCCACCCCTATAGCGCACTGCAAGCATCAGATCTGAAATGTAGGCTATACCACAGAATGACAGAACCATCACTATTTTGGAAGGCCACACTAATTTATATGTAGGCACTAGGCAGGCACAATGACCGATGAAAAATACGTTGTTATACTGTAGTTTTGAGCCCCTGTCATTCAGAGGCTCATTCTACCTGTCTGCCGTGCAGAGGGGGAGAACAAAAGGCAGCGAGAGAAAACGATGCGATATCATGCTGTCCAAACTTTCACCAATTTAATCTCATCATGACATCCAGGGATAGGCTATATTTTTCTAGCCGATGCGTTTAGAACATTATTCTCAGTTTGCTCTTGCTATAGTGTAGCGTATTTACATGCTTGCTGTATTTAAACTGCTGTGCTGTGAGATTTGTTTGAGGAGCATTATGGAGACAGAGGGATGAAAGAGGGAGGGGGGAGCTCAGAGTGCTTTGGTCTGGCTTTTCTGACCGGAATGGATCGCTCCGTGGGATTGGAGCTTGAAAGGGAAGAGTGTGATTCGTTTACTGCAGATCGGCAATGGCCACAGTTGTGAATAATTCTACACTTAAAAGGCGTGGTTAAATGGTTAGCGCCGGCTTTAGCATCGAGGACAAATTAGGGAATGCGCCTGACCACGCCCACTAATAGCGCTGCGCCAGGCCTTAAACGCTAATTTAAGGCCAGGGCGAAGATAGAGCCCAGTAGCTACTTTGCAAATTTTGCAAACTAGGCACGCTAGGCCTCACCTGCCCTGCAGGTCGCATACGCAGCTCGGCCGCTGTGCAGGCTCACCTGTAGCCTGGGTAAACCCAGCCCCCAGTGACCTGCTCTCAGGCTGGTCAGACCTGCTCACGAGTCACTGGGAACTCTGAGAGCAGGTCACGTGGGGGCTGGGTTTACCCAGGCTAGCTCACCTGCTCTTATTACATCACTGATGATGTCACAACTTAGCATCACTGATGACATCACACTGCTCTTATGAGTTCACCGATGATGTCACAATGCCTATGACATCATGAGTGATGTCACAATGCACAATTGCTCAAGTGACATCACTGATGACATCACTTCCAGTTGAGTGACATCACTTCCGGGACAAAACTGAAACAGAGAAGAGACAGAGATGAGAGAGAACAGACAAAGATTGCCCACTTGCCCCTTTTATAGATAGATTCCTAGGCTGGGCTAATTCCTAGGCTCGACCACTGTGCAGCCTCGCCCGCCCTGCAGTTCGACCGCTGTGCAGGCTCACATGCTCTTATGACATCACTGATGATATCACAACTTCGCATCTTATGACATCACTGATGACATCATCAGTGATGTCACATGCCTCCTATGACATCATCAGTGGGACAAAAATTGAAACAGAGAACAAACATTACCCACATGCTCCCTTTTATAGATATATAAGATAGATGTGCATTTTCACATCTATCATAGATGTGAAAATGCAGGAAAAATAACCTTAGATAGTAATGTTTATGAGTTGCAGACTTTTAGATTGAAAGAGTGACATTTTGTTTAATTTAATATGTTGAATATAATATTATTCTGTCCAAGTCATAGTCCAAATACTGAAATGTCCATCACCCCATGTCGTGATGGACATGGGGTTGTTTCCAACAATTGATCAGCAGTAAAACATGGAAGGGTGCTGCGTTTCATGTATGCGTTTTGTTTTGTTTATTTGTTTTTGTTTTGTCGTTGTTGGTGATGTTCTTATGTTGTTGTTTTTTGTCTGTTTTTTTTAGTTATTTTTCTTTCTCTGTATACATGTTGATGATTGTTTTGTCTATATCTATGAAATGACATAAATAAAAAGTAAAAACAAAAAACAAATACTGAAATGGAGAAACTAGGAATAAAAAGGGCTGTACATCTTTTAGTGATTATTTGATTTGGATAACAATACACTCACATTAAAGCTATGAGTATGCATCCAAAACAACAATGTGTCTGGGTCCAGATATACTGTAGCATGGAGCTCATTGTATATTCTACGAGCAGAGAGTGTAATCAACACATTAGTACAAGAACGGCCTTGTTTGAAGCGCGGTCGGTGTCATGGCCATTGGGGGGGGGGGGGGGGGGTCATTCACGAGCCATGCCGGTGAGTTAGCCCGTGAGGTCACAATGAGTTATTGTTGTGCCTTCCCCTACACAGGCCAGGCAAGCCCTGTCACTTTGATTTTTTATTTGATTTTTTTATTTGTGATATTAACAGTGAAGTGATGATCTTGGGTATGTAGTCTATTTCAAATGGCCTGTTCTCGCTTCCACCAATGCGTAATGACACGCGCGGTGCACACAGTGTGGCGTGTGAGTGAGTGAGTGAGAGAGAGAGAGAGAGAGAGAGACCTCAGACTTGGCTTGCACACACGTCAGGCTATATTTTGTGCAGCGGGGGTGCACAGTGCATTGTGTGTGAAAGACGGAGACTTTACAGCATGTTTTGAAATTTGAGCTGCGTTGGTGTTTGTGTGTTTGTTGATGGCAGTTTTTGTATATTGTTAAAATTGAAAATAAAAGGTTACAATGTTTCAGCCCGCAGACATTGATCAGGTAGGTAGAACTGCAGTTGGATTGTTTTTCCGACGCACAACACGCAAGAATTTAGAGGTGTGCAAGAGCTTTTAGAAACAATTTAGCAGTGGAATTTTGATATGGCTGCACCTGCACCAAACGCCTGTTTAGAACATTTCAGGAGTGGTTTACCCCAAAGAACGCAGGCAAAACATTTAAGAATTCATATTTGTTATTCTTTGCTATAGTCTATAAGCAACTCCCAAAGCAACACTCTAGAAAATGAAGATTGGAATCTGAGAAGTCAGATGCATGGTGCGTTCATATAAGCAAATAGTAGTTTTGCAAATTACTGCTGTTATTTTTAAGCTCTGCTCCAACCCCAAAAATGTGCCCTTATTCCTGCCAAAAAATTACTGATCTGTCCTGAATAATGACACTTTTTTCTTTTTATTTTATTCTCTGTTCAGCTGTGCGTATTTATTGTGATGTTACATATCCCCCGGGATTCTCCAAGGAGACAGCAGTGACTGTTCACTAATACTGTCACACGATGCAGAAATATGACATGGAGACATATTTCAAAGGTGAAAGTCAGTGTACAGTATGCTGGTATTCCTGTTCAAGTACAACAGTGTTGGTTGGAAAGTGAATAAAATATTTCTGTAAACCACTTACAGTATAAGTTTTCCAATCTTCTGTAGACACAAACAGATGATCTCTGTGCTCTTGACTGCATTCGAAATATTCAGCTCTTTATTTGTGGAGGGAAAACTTAGATATACCCTTTTTCCTCTAAATAGACCAAAGATCACTTCTTCCTTGGGCCTATCCTAGAGATATCTGTTAATTACAATGTTTCTCCAAATACCAGTACTCAAATATTAATCAGCAAACCACTTGACTGGAAAGGTCCATCTATCCTCTCTCTTATATTTTGTAATCCTATTTTCCTTTTACCCCACTCCTCCCACTACGCTAAATGCCCTGAAGCTTTGGCATATTCCCTGACCCATTGCTTTCGGAAAAAAAAAGAGTAAAAAGTACGACCATTTTCCATTGCACTTTGTGAAGGCAACCAGTAACAGTCCCCAGAGATGTCAAAGTACATTCGTTCGCAAGATGAAAACAGAAAGCACCCAAATTGCTCTCTCTCTCTCTCTCTCTCTCTCTCTCTCTCTCTCTCTCTCTCTCTCTCTCTCTCTCTCTCTCTCTCTCTCTCTCTCTCTCTCTCTCTCTCTCTCTCTCTCTCTCTCTCTCTCTCTCTCTCTCTCTCTCTCTCTCTCTCTCTCTCTCTCTCTCTCTCTCTCTCTCTCTCACACACTCCTGCTCTCACTCTCTGCATATTGACGCTGCTGAAACAGAGGCATCCACTTTGTCACCACAGCTTTCTCAAAATAAAACCACTACCTGCAATTGCACTTCACGAGCTAAAAGAAAAACAACACTTCTCCAAAATAACCTTTACATTTTTCTATCAATTTTCAACCAACATTTATAACAACACTGTATGGGCAAATGCTTGATAATATACACATTTTTCTCTGTTGAGTACTTTTAACACTTTAAAAATAATTCCTTCACGCTAAAAACAACTGGAGATCTAACAGTGTGCTAACATTTTAAAAGATTATGGTCGTAGTATATATGTTTGTGTAATTTGTACTGTAGACAGACACAGCACAAAAGGAAGAATGTGACATATTTTGACAAAGGTTGTCTGCCAGACACACCATCTTGAATTTGTGATGCTGCCATGCCTTATGCCTTAGCCAAATTAGTCGGGGAACCCCCAAAATGCCAGTGTTTTGACGCACTTGTTTAAAATCAATGTATTCCTTCACTATGTTTTTAATTGAGCATTTACTGTATATCCAAACCATGGCCTATAGCCACTATTGACTTTTGGTTTGTTCATCTGTCCAGCCAATTCATACAAAACTAAGTGGGATTTCAGATGTGAGATTTCAGAGGGAGAGAGAGACAGGGAGACAGGGAGAGAGAGAGAGAGAGAGAGAGACAGAGAGAGAGAGGAATAACCATGTCCAGAGGCAAGCGGCAAACCATATCTTTTCTATGCAATTATCATATCAACACTTCAGTGCTTTGGCAAAAAGCCACTGAATGCTGAGACTTGCTGCTGTTTGCCGACATCAAACTCTGACCTGATATCCGGGAGGACCCATAACAACTACACTATTTGTCATTGTTGTTGCTACTAGTTCACCCCCACTCAATTCAGAGGCACCCTCTGTCATTTTGTTCTGGAACCGGGCCTGGATCTCCCACAGCAGGAACAACTTCCACATGCTGTGTGATGGCTGGCTGGATATTGATGTGGCACATTAACAGAATAGAGCATAAAAAAACTAATAAAGTCAGGCTCTGATCTAACTGCATCCAGTATTCAGTCACCTCAAAGCATGTAAACAATATGCTGATCTTTGATTGTCTGCCAGCTTCCTCTCTTGACTGATCCCAGAGCATCCCTCTCTGCCAAACAGGGCACGGCTCTCGGATGAAAGGAACGGATTCACTCAAATTTTACAAGAATATATTATTCTTAAAAATGACATTTCACTTTGGTAGAACATTTCCATTTTAGTCTGCAGCATACATATCTGCAGATGTTCAGGATTGGCCAGCCACCAATATTGGCTGCTCTGCAGACCTGTAGTCAATAGTTGATAATAACATGGAGGTAGGAAGGCAGTAGATCCAATAGCGAGCAAGAGTATTGAAGAATTTATTGTCAGCTTTGTGGAGAGCAGAAAATCTTTGGCAAAACTGAAGAAAGGGTAGCATTCTGCAGAGATCCATTTTAATTAGTTAATTGGTAAAGAGAAGAGTGTCAATCTGCAGGACACAAAGCTATAGCTAGACGACCACTGAAACAATAAAATAATACAGAGAGAGAAAGGTATACATAGGGCCGCTAACTATTCAACCAATTCAAGATTCACCCTTTTTTCATAATAACAATAGCCAACACAAAACAACACATATGTGTTAACAACAAAGCAATAGCACGGTCGCCTTCACCACAATACAATAAACACTAGACAGAACAAAAAAGAAAATTTCACTTTAATAGCCACAGTAAGTAATCAGATTTCAAACAAGGAATTTGACTTAGTGCAAGTATTCAGTGCAGCGGTCACATCAATAGTAGAAGACAAAGCTATACAGAAAAACAATCACAAAGAATAAAGTGCAGTAATTTAAAGTGATATATGGGGGGGCAGGGAGGGGGGTATGATAATGTCAGTGGGGGGGTGCCTGTTACCAACCCAGCTGGTCTCATTGAAACGGTGGATGGCAGTTGGGAAGAAGCTGTCCCTGTGACAATACGTTCTGGTTCCACCTAGTCTCTTAAAGGCACTATGTGTGATTTTTTTGTCCACTAGATGTCGCCATTTCAAACCAAAACAAAAGTTGTTTACCAAAACAATCTCGATCCCACCCACCAGCGCAGAGCACTTCCTGGTTCCCCCGCCTCCCTCCCTCCCAAGCAACGGAGATATAAACAACTATTTTGTGCATAGCCTACCTACTGCAGACGTAAGTACATAAAACAAGCACGAATGAATATCGGCTATGTATTTGGCTTGAGTAATGACAAATTTCACATGATAGTCATAAACCTTTAGGATATTGACAATAGTCCGCTTGGTAAGACTGTTATTTGTATCATCTGCTAACCGATCAAAATCCATGTAACGGTTACATGGATTTTGAAAAGGTTAGGTTACATTGTAACCTAACCTTTTGCATAGCCTGCCCTATTGCTAAGTACGGTTAGGCAAAACGTTGTCTAAAACTAGTTCGACATAGCTAAATTAGGATGATTTCAATTCAATGTTGGGGACATCGCTAGCTAACCACAGCTGTCTGTCAACAGTGAGTAGCTTAGCCTGTGTTTTTTTTTCGTCTGCTAATACCAAGACATGGCCAAAATGTATTCATAGTGCAACGCTAGTATTTTCTCATTGTTAGAGTTGTTCAAACTAATTTCAAACGCTTGAATCACTGCTGTTTTTTATAGGCAGGCAAACCAAGGTGTATGCCTGAAGCCCAGGCTAGCACCAGCAGTGGGACAAAGAGGAGGCAGGGTCGCAGAGAGGAAGGTCGGCTGTAGGACGATAGCAGATCTTGTCGACATCCTGAAGAACCGCATAGCTGATGGAACTGGTCACGTCATTCTGGTGTAGCCATATTTTAGTTTTGCAAATAAAGTATTTTTTCTGATAAACGAAGTTGTGAAATCAATGTACTGAGAAACATCACATACACTGTCTATTATATAAAGTAGGCTATATATACACAGAAACACAAATACTGGTAGGCTACTGTAGCTAGACACACTCAGCTTTAGGCAAATCTAATGTTACAATGGAGAATAGTGGCCAAGAGACATGGATGAAGTCATATCAACTTTATTGGTGTACAGAAGATTGCAGACAGCAAACATCAAAACATCAAAGATGATGGAACATGTATTATACAGGTTTGCTATAAAAGCACAATTTCTCCATCTCAAATATCATAATCGTCGGTCCACTTGTTTTCTATCTTGACTATTGTCAGCTCTTCTGGATGACTGGCACCTTGAAAATCAGACAAATGGAAATGTGTTTAGTATTCGTTTGAATCATCTATTTTGTAGCTGCTAGATATCAAGGCAGGGTTCCTCCACATTGTCATGAATTAGATACTTTTACCAAACCTTGATTGGTTTGGATGGTGTTACAGCTATTTTCTAATGTAACGTTGCTTAGGTAAACATGAAACAGAATAGAACAAACTGCTAACATTAGCGAAGCTAGCTTTTCTCCATGGCGTTTCTAAGTGTTTACACATTACTATACCGTTCTGCGTCATAGTGACAGCAACTGGACGTAATTATAACAGAAAATGCATGCGAAATTTGTAATGGGAAGTAACGTTATGTCATGCATGTCAACAGAATGTCTGTGTATAAGTTATACACGAACGACAAGCTAATCAAATCATGCAACAGGCCACACTAGCAGTGTAAAGTGATTTGAATAGCCGTGAAAAGCAACAGTTAGCCAAGTGATTACAAAATTCCCAGAACAAATTCACAATATCGATAACAACTTGTACATTTCGCTATCATGCGTAACGTTACTGAAATGGGACATGCAAACGCGATAACGTTACTTACCACTGTGTACAGGAGAACACGCCAGCTCCGAGTCACTTTGCAGGCCAGATATAGCTGCTCGTAGGGCTCTCCATCTAGTGAAAGCCAGACCGGCAAGGTTGACTCTGGTCTGAGATATTTCTTTTCGGCGGCGATTTGGCTAAAGTATGAAACCGCATAAGGTGGATCAGGGAATGTAAAAGTCAGGAATGCCCGCATCAGGGTTCCGCCATCTTGGTCTACAAAATTCTGTTTTGGGCTGTGGGCTGGGAGGGGCTCACTAGGTCGGCTTCTAGGGGGAGGGGTTTCTATGTAAACAGATTCGGGATGTTAGAGGGGAAGGACAGAGGGCCATCACAACACAGGGAGGGGGCGTGGCTTAGTTGTAAACACAGAAATAAATCACTATACCTCCTCTATATATACAAGGTATTAGTTTGGGGATATTTAATAGTGCAGAATCTTACACACAGTGCCTTTAAAACAGACGGTTGGCTCTCGCAATTTTTTTCTTGTCTGTACTTCAAGCAGGGAAAACCTGGTCAAAACGGAAAGGGAAACTCAGGGAAAATAATGACCGATGATAGGGGGATGTCCCGGATGCGCTCGTATTTCTCCAATCACCCGCATCGTTTTGAACTTCCTCCGGTCTGAAGCGTTTTTTCCCCCCAACTTCCGTTGTCCATGTTCTGTTGGCGTGAATTACAGACTGTTTATGGTGCATTTGCAGAATGTAGAAGAGATAGTTTGGCTTGAGAGGCTAGGTTCCGCCAGACCTCAATCTTCTGCCAAGGGGGAGAGCCTCAAAGTGTTTATGACCTGGGTGGGAGCGGTCGGTCATGATTTCCCGAGACCGCTTCAGCCTGCTGGCGATGTGCAGGTCCTGAAGGGATGGCAAGCTGCATCCGACCACCTTTTCTTCAGTCTGGAGATGTCCTTGAGGGCAGCAGCAGCATACCAGACAGTGATGGAGGAATCAGAGGATGGACTCGACGGTGGAGGTGTAGGAAAGCACCAACACTGCCAATTGCCAATTGAAATGATATATTATATAATAATAATAATAATAAACTTTATTTATATAGCACTTTTCAAAACAAATGTTACAAAGTGCTTAACAGGCAATACAAATACATAGGAGTACAGTAATGCAGGTGAAGTGATAGCAATGGTGGGCCGTTCATCAGACACAGCTAAAACAATAAAAGCAGACCCAATTAAAACAAATATAAGCACAATTAAAAGACTGAACCATAAAACAATAGAACAATAAAAATATAAAAATATAAATGCGCAGATTAGAGCAGCGTTTCTCAACTGGTGGGTCGCGACCCAAAGGTGGGTCGCGGGGCCGTTTTGATTGGGTCGCGGACATTGCCCCCCCCCCCCCCCCCCCCCCCAAAAAAAAAAAAAAAATCAGATTTCATTTGAGTTAAATTCAGATTACTGAAACTGGATTAGCCTGACCAGTTTTACTTGTTTAACAAGCTGAATCATATGCTCTGCCTGTAATTCAAGAGAAGTCTGCCTTTTCATTTCATATTTAATTTTAGTTCAATTCAGATGATTGAAACTGGATTAGCATGGCCCCAGTTTAATTAAAAGTTATGACCAGTTTAACTAAAAAGCATATAGCCTTCCTGTGATTCAAGAAAAGTCTGCCTTTTTATTTCATATTAGTTACATTCAGACTATTGAAACTGGATTAGCATGACCAGGTTAACTTGTTTTTTTATTATTATTATTATTATTATTATTATTATTATTATTATTATTATTATTACTTTTATTATTATTATTATTATTATTATTAACTTGTTTAAAAACATATAGGCATGTAATTCAAGATAAGTCTGCCTTTTATTTCATATTTCATACAGTTCAAATAAGTCTTTCTGAGCATGACCAGTTTGACTTGCCTGTAATTCCAAGTCTGCCTTATTTCAATTGGTTTTTAGCCCTAGTTGCACTTCTGTTGCACTTTTTTGTTCATTTGAGGTTTATAACAGTGCATAAAGGCCTTGTGTATTAAATTAATGCGCTATTTTTTGTGCAATAAATTTGAGTGGTTTAAAAAAAAATCTGAAATTTGGGTCGCGACTTCATGACAAGGAAAATAGTGGGTCCTGAGGCTCCACCAGTTGAGAACCACTGGATTAGAGGAATGCCAGTCTAAGATGAGTTTTCAGCTGTTTTTTAAAAATAGACACCGATGTTGATAGACAGATGTCCATTGGAAGCGCATTCCAAAGCTTTGGGGCCCGGACCGCAAAAGCCCTGTCTCCTTTAGTTGCGAGATTAGCTCTGGGCACGATGAGGAGGACTTGAGTGGCGGATCTAAGCTCACGGTTAGGTTGATAAAAAGATAAAAGGTCAGCTATGTAGTCTGGGGCCAGTCCAAGATGGGCTTTAAAAGTGATTAATACAATTTTAAAATCAACTCTAAAACGTACAGGGAGCCAGTGCAGTGAAGCTAAAATGGGTGTGATATGATCTCTTTTCTTAATACCCATTAAAAGCCTAGCAGCTGCGTTTTGTACCAGTTGCAGGTGTGACAACTGCTTCTTAGTAAGGCAAGTGTTGGCAAGAGTTGCAGTAATCCAATCTAGAAAAAATAAAAGCATACATGACATTCTCTAGGTCTTTAAAACTCATAAAAGATTTGATTTTCGAGATGATTCTCAGGTGGAAAAAGGAGGTTTGAACGACTTTCTTTATGTGGGATTCAAAGTTGAGGTTTGAGTCGAAAATAACCCCTAGGTTCCTGTCCGAGGGTGTGATGTAGTCTGCAAGGGAGCCTAATTGGTTTCTGAGTGGCTCAGTTGAGGAGGGTGGACCAATGAGCAGCACTTCTGTTTTGTTATCATTGAGCTGGAGGTAATTATGGAGCATCCATTCCTTTATTTCAGCCAGACAGTTGTGCAGATTGGTGATGTTGTTTTGATGGTTGGGAGTGATGGGAATGTAAATTTGGGTATCATCGGCATAACAGTGATATGACACGTTGAATTTCTTCATGATATAACCCAGGGGGAGCATATATAAGGAAAATAAAATTGAGCCAAGGATGGAACCTTGAGGCACCCCACATGTGATATGAGCAGATGAAGAAGAGGAGTTGCCAAGCAGTACTGAGAATGTTCTATTGGATAGGTAAGATTTAAACCAGTTAAAAACAGGGCCGGAGATCCCTACCCAATCTCTGAGGCGATTTAAGAGCATCTCATGGTCTAAAGTGTCAAATGCAGCGCTAATATCAAGAAGAATTAAAATTGACCAATGACCAGCGTCCGAGTTTAAAAGAAGGTCATTAGTTACCTTAACCCTAGAACACTAACGTGATTTAAAGTCACACCATCACTAACGTCGGGTGCAGGGGCGGTTCTAGGCCGTTTTTGGGTGGGCTTTAGCCCACCCAAAAATAGTCTCAGCCCACCCAAAAAAATAGAGGCAAAAAAACTTTTTTTTTTTTTTTTTTTTTTTAATCCCTCTCCAAATCCATGGTGGTCATTAGTAGCAGTTTCTGACTACACTCAATGCGCTGTGTGCATGTTTCCCCCCCCCCCTCTATGTTCTTAGGGTGGGCTGAGACACAAATTTAGGGGGGTTCAGCCCACCCGAAAAGTTTCTAGAACCGCGGCTGCGCAGGCGCTCCCTCCTCCATCTATCTGCCTAATCCCACATCACTTCACACAGGTCACACACACAGTACAGCAGCGAAGTGGTCCTCCACAGTCCACACAATCGTTCTCCCCACTCATGATCAATGAAACTGAGGTGAGCATTGAGCAGTCAGAGTCGTTAGTAGTTACTTAATTAGCGCATATTGATATGCAAATTAGCACGTAACGTTGTCGTAGGCTAAACAAAAGAACTTGTCGCTGTGCCTGCCAGACAAACAGGTGGACTGGAGGAAGGTAGGTAGGCTACCATGGCACCAGCCAGCCATGTCATGCTAGCTCGCAGTAAGCGGGTGTAAATGGATGTGATGTTTTTTGAGAAACATATGGGCATAAGTGACAAACATTTTCAAACGGGTCCCTTGTTATCTGAATGAAATTAAGCCCTTCAGAATCGCAAGTGGCTGCTTTACACAGCCTGTCTGATGTGATGATGATGATAGCTTAACATGCGTGCATGGCATCACTTATGTCTTGCTGTGATGTTAGTTCAGTATCTCAATAAAAGTTCTTACAGGCTTGTTATTTCCCTCTAAGGCAGGGATGTCAGAGATACGGCCCACGGGCCGGATCCGGCCCACGGGCAGGTTTCATCCGGCCCGCGAGATGTTTTGGAATATAAAAAAATATATATATATATATTATCATTATTATTAAATTCGCACCCCATTATCATGAACTACGTGTGGCTAATAAGCAAGCTAAGAGTTCATTCATAAGTTAATTAACCTGCACTACAAGGAAGTATGTCAGTAGGTCATCAGGTGTAAACAAAGCATGCCACGCTGGAATTGAATCGCGCATTCAGCTACCTACCAAAAAACAAAAGAATCAACAAGATCAGGCGCGGACTGCATAATCGGGCACGTCGGGCAAATGCCCGGTGGCCTGGCCTGGCCTGGCCTGGCCTGCAAAAAAAAAAAAAAAAAAAATTGTGCCCGCAGTCAGGCCACTCACTGAACAGCAGGCCAGGCGCCGCCTACTGGTTTACTAGTGGTTTTATTACTTTATTCAGGATTAAAGTGGGTGCATCTCATTGTAAAATTGGACTTGGCCCAAATTGGGCTTCAAACGGCCCAAATCGGGCTTCAAACGGCCCAAATCTGGCTTTAAACGACCCAAATTGGGCTTCAAACGGCCCACATCTGGCTTCAAACGGCCCAAATTGAGCTATAAACGGCCCAAATTTTTCTGACGGCAGCACGCGCGTCGGCCCGTATCGGCCTGGCCTGCTTGGTATCTAATGCCCGGCCTGAATTATGATCCCAGTCCGCCCCTGAACAAGATGCTGTCGAAAAAGAGAAAGGTTGACACGGAATGCAGGCAGTTTCAAGAGAAATGGAAAGAGCAGTATTTCTTTTGTGAAGTAAATGGGTAAATGAGTCGAATTGATTTTAGTAAAAAAAAAAATCCGGCCCCCATGAGGTCTCAGTTGAACAAATCCGGCCCTCTACCTAATATGAGTCTGACACCCCTGCTCTAAGGGAGTGCAAGGCAGATATTTAAACAGCCTTGTTTGTGTACAGTACCAGTGGCATGGGAGTAATAAAAAGGGATTAAGGACCAGGACCCCTGGTGGTCAGTAAGATGGGCTGGTTGAGCCAATGTTAACACGTTGACTGCCACTGACGTATTAATACGTCAAAAAAAATCCAGCGGTTCACTGCCATTGACGTATTAATACGTCGATTTTTTTTTTTTGACGGTGCTACGTGGATCAATGCCCCCCGCGTCTCCTATGGAGATATTGGAAGTATTGAATGTGTATAATCTATTTTACCGACCAGCTAGGTGGCGACGGTCCTCTCCCGACAGAGAGAAAGTCAACCAAAAGCAGCCGCCTCCCGCGGCTGCTTCCTCCATTCTCAAGGAAATGGCTTGGCGATTTTACAGTCAGAAACGAACAAGCCTCATTCTCATACTGTAGGCGGGGACGCTTTCGCGCTGCTGCGGTGGGGGGTTCCAGAAATGGTTTGGGTGGGCAGCATAAAGCCTAGAGTCGCACGGGGCTTCATCGGGGCTCTCAAACCCAAGAGACGAGTGAGACCTATCCACACTCGCTGCCAGGGAGGGAGGCTGCTCAAACTCGCTGCCAGGGAGGGAGGCTGCTCAAACTCGCTGCAGCAGCAGCAGCAGAACACTCGCTTGTGACAAACGCAGGCTGAAAGCCACTAGACACGCCTACGGAGGGAGAAGTTGAAGGAGAGGGCGTTCGGAACTATATTGTTTGGATGTCTGATCTCTCACTGATGCCAAAAATAAATGGTTAAAGTGACTGTTCTGCCTGTTTGATTGAATTTCACAAAACTGCGATTATCTCAGCTTTCACTCTCAGACGCTAAAACCATGCTGTACTCAACGGCTAATATCTACATAACTACTAACTCTACAAACTAACTCTTTTAGACAGAGAAAGCACACATTCTATTAGTACTTTTGTGAACTTTGTGTTGACAAACTCCAAGCAGAAAAGAATCCTCGGCTCTTGTAAAATGAGCCAGAATCCTCAAAAAAACGGCTTGGCAAAAGCTACCTACAGCAAAAAAAAAACGGCTGGCAGTCAATGTGTTAAAATGATCTTTATTTATTATTTATTTTTGCTTTAAAACTATTTTTTAATTTTCTGCTTAAAGTTCATGAAAAAAGTGGCATTCTTGTTTTTTCACACAATAATTTCATAATACCATTTGTAATGCCACCGTTGTAGTGCTGTTGTTCAAAATTAAAGTACATTTTCTCAGATTTATTGGTGTCTTTCTAGTCACACAATTTAATAGTCAGTGTTTCCCATACACTGATCTATTTGTGGTGGTACACCCTACATAGATTTTGACCCCCACAAATACTGCCACATATTAATTTCAACTAGTTGACTGCAAACTCCTGCTTTAGTGCTTACAGTATATTATTATCTTGTCGGAATATTATTCCAGCCAATAAGTTAGGAAGTTCCCTTTTGATTTAATTTTACTTTTGTTTTGCCTACAAAGCAAAATGTTACTTTACTTGAAACTCCCCTGAAGTGATTTTGGTATTATTTATGCAAGCATAATTCTACCATATAGTAACCTGTATGCAGAATATATATAGTATATATAGGGAAACAATTATTTTTTCATTGCTGTAAAACCACAGAATGGTAAAGAAGATATTGATGTGTGTAGTTCTTCATAGATCTAGTCTCTTCATTTTGATCTCAAAGTGTGCCAGTTTGATCCATTTTTACTTGAAACTGTACAAAATTTTCTTCCGGGGGGGCATGCCCCCGGACCCCCCTAGGGGTTCAGTGGTCCATGACCTTTGGGTGGGCTGACCCCACACAAAGCTCTGATGCTAAAACCGCCCCTGGTCGGGTGTATTTCACCCGATGCAATATACCCCATAAAACATACTTCTCATCAAAATATCTTAAAGTACAACAATACATGGCAAATTTAGGTACTCTTCTTTTGTTTTTAAATGTGAAACATCACAATGTCAAATTCGGGAAAAATGAGGTAATCGTTATAAAAAAATCCCCCCCCGCAAAAAAAAAGGAGCTCCCAACTTCTCCTTCGGTCCACCCATTCATGGGACTTGTGTGGTGAAAAAAAAAAAAAAGTCACCACAATACCATTGTAACTAACCCGAAGATATTTTATCCTCTATCACTAACGTCGGGTGAAAATCACCCGAACGCGTAGCCCGTAGAAAAAACCATGAATGGGAGCAGGGAAACAAACCTACATTCAATGATGTCAGTGAGCATCCTGAAGGTACCTAAGGACCCGCCCACCTCAGACAGCAGCAAGACAATGAAAATCACGTGAATTCAATTGTCCGGGTGAAAATCACCCGACGTTAGTGTTCTAGGGTTAAGAAGAGCCGTCTCTGTGCTATGCAAAGAGCGAAAACCTGACTGGAAATTGTCTAAAATTGAATTCTCAGTTAAAAAACTTGACAGCTGATTAAAAACTATTTTCTCTAAAACTTTGGATAAAAAAGGCAGTTTAGATATAGGCCTAAAATTGGCTGGATTAGCAGTGTCAAGATTAGTTTTTTTTAAAGAGGTTGAACCACTGCATGCTTAAAATCAGAGGGAAAGCATCCAGTGGCTAAATAGCTGTTTAAAATGCAGAGGACAGAGGGACCTATGACATCAAAGACCTCCTTCAGGAAGTGAGTTGGGAGGACGTCGAGCTTACAAGTCGTTGACTTCATCCCCTGAATTATTTTCTTTAATGACTCACTGGATATGGACTCGAAGTTGGAGAAGACTGGGGGTACTGGAGGTATGATAGAGCTATTTTGGGTGGGTTGAGTGAAATTTGATCTGATGTCAGACATCTTTTTTTGGAAATAAACTAAAAACTCTTCACATTTTAAAATGTCGTTGTCATGTTTGACAGGAGCAGAGGGGTTGACGATAGTTTTGATGGCATTAAAAAGTGCTTTTGAGTTGTGATGGTTGTCAGCAACCAGTTTGGCAAAAAAATGCATTTTTTGCCTCTTTCACCTCTTTCACAGTTGATTGGTAGGAGCTCATAAGGTTCTTTAGATTTTGGAGTGACGACTGTAATTTGTCAAATTTCCATCTTCGCTCAGCTTTATGACAGTGTCTTTTTAAGTTGCGGGTGTAGTCATTAAACCAGGGGCAGCCAGCTATCTTGCGTTTCCGAGGTTTAAGGGGTGCAATGGAGTCAAGGATGGAGGTGCAAATTTCGTTCAAGCACTTAACTGCGTCATCAGTGCTGGATAGAGGCACTGTGAGTAAAGATGCTGCGATCAAGATTTTTCAATTCCGATCCGATTCCGATATTTTAGCCTCAAAACCGATCCGATTCCGATCAAATTTCGATACCCGATTTGATACCGATTTCGATCCGATACCGATACAGCACATATTTAAGCCTCTCTATGCTGTCTGATAGCTAGCAGGCAACAAACATTTTTAGGGTTAGGTATGTATGCGTGCTTTGGTAATATAGTATGTAAACGATTTAGTTCATCTAATTAATTTGATGTAAAACTAAAACATAACAATCAAATACACACTTCTTTTGTAATGGGTGAACACTGGACACAAATAATTATTGTTTCCTCACACATACACCCCCACTCTGTCTCACACAGGACACATACACACACAGCCCTGTCCCTGTCTCTCTCACACACACACACACACACACACACACACACACACACACACACACACACACACACACACACACACACACACATACACACACAGCCCTGTCCCTATCTCTCTCTCTCACACACACACAGCCCTGTTCCTGTTTCTGTCTCTCACACACACACACAAAGTTTGTGCATACATTTCCACTGCCAGATTGGAGGAGTCTTTTGTCATTTTCTAATGTTACTTCTCTTCAGTGCAATACGTTTTGATAGCGACCTGCTGTACAGCGCCGTTCGCTCAGTCAACTATGTGTCATTAACGTGAGTTAGAGGAGAAAGCTGGTTTTAGCTAGCTAATTAGCCATGTTAGCTGCCTCAGTGGGTAACGTTAGCCTATAGAGAGTATTTATCTGACGTTTATGTTAGCTACTCCTCAAACCTGCGGGTGGAAATGGTTTATGCGATGCGATGTATGTTGAAGCAAGACAACGTTTTAATGTACCTTGAATTGGACAAATTACGACGGGTCGTGCTCACGCAGATCTAAGCCCTGGCCATCCTAGGCTCAACGCGAGACTCATCAGTCATTCGGTTGAGTCTCGCAAAGTTACACAAAGTTTGTGCATACATTTCCACTGCCAGGTTGGAGGAGTCTTTCGTCATTATCTAATGTTACTTCTCTTCAGTGCAATACGTTTTGATAACGACCTGCTGTACAGCGCCGTTTGCTCAGTCAACTAACGTGTCATTAACGTTAGTTAGAGGAGAAAGATAGCTGGTGTTAGCTAGCTAATTAGCCATGTTAGCTGCCTCAGTGGGTAACGTTAGCCTATAGAGAGTATTTATCTGACGTTTATGTTAGCTACTCCTCAAACCTGCGGGTGGAAATGGTGTATGCGATGCGATGTATGTTGAAGCAAGACAACGTTTTGGCCCTGGCCATCCTAGGCTCAACGCGGCCTCTGTGTGCTGCTGCTGCTGCTGCTGCATGCTGGATAGAAATCCTGGAGCGGAGTCATGGAATGGAGTGCTTATATCGGAGCCTTGGATCGGTCATTTTCGCTGGAATCCGATCCGATCCGATCCATGTTTTTTGGCTGATATCGCGCCGATATCCGATCACATGATCGGATCGCAGCATCTCTAACTGTGGGGTGGAAAACCGAGCTGGATGCAGAAAAGGCTTCTGAAAACGGAGCTCCGGCATTTGCACCGAGGACCCGAGAGTAAAAAGTTTGGTCGCTTTCCTGACGCGGTTTAGCAATAGATGCCTTGAACAGGATGGTTTGGTGGTCCGATATGTAATTATCGGCTATTTTCAAGGACTCTAAGCCAATACCAGACGAGAGAACCAGGTCCAGGGTATGACCTTTTGAGTGGGTGGGGGTTTTAACAGCTTGTGACAGATTAAAAGAGTCAGTCAGATTAGTAAAATCAGTAGAAAGAGGGTCAGCGGGACAACAAACATGAATATTAAAATCACCAAGTATCAGAACTCTGTCATATTTAAGCATGATCAGGGACAGAAGATAAAAGATAAAAAACTTGCGTTTGATTTGGGGGGTCTGTAAATCAGAATACAGAGCAGTTGGGTGTGTCCTCTTATTAAAAAGCTCTGCATCTCAAAGGATGTGTAAACTCCAAAAGAGACAATGGAGCAGTTAAAACAATTCCTATAAATAACAGCTAGTCCCCCGCCCCTCCCTGAGGTTCTGGGTTTATTTAGAAACTGAAAACCGGGGGGTGATGATTCAATGAGGGGAATGACGTCGCCTTCGGTAAGCCAAGTTTCTGTTAGCAGAAAGAAATCCAGGTTATTGGACTTGATAATGTGATGGCAGATGAAAGATTTATTTGCGAGGGACCTTGTGTTCAGCATACCAAAATTTGTTTCATAAACAGCTGAGTCCCCACCGTGTGTAACAGTGTGGGTTGAGCCTGATGACATAATGATGGGGCTAACTAGTTTATTAGAATTAACAGTGGATTGCCTAGGAGCATGGTGGATTCGATGAATCCGGTTTACAGTGATACGGACGGGAATTTGACATAATAGATTGTTTCCATTATATTCAGCAGGACCCTCTAAAACGAGAGTAGGTGTATCTATGATAGTGGAGCATTTAATAGGGTCAAGCTGTGATGAATGTCATGGAGAGTCAAAGTCAGGACTAAAAGCAAGAAAATTAATAAAATTAGAAATGAGAGTTTTGGTACCCAGCCCATTTAGATGTAGGCCATCAGGTCTAAACAGCTCATTCTGGGTCCAAAACGTGTCAAAGTTGTTGATAAAGGCAAAGCCTGTTGCTAGGCAGAATGACAGCAACCATTGATTTAGGCTAAAAAGACGGCTAAAACGTTCATTGGAAGACAGTGTTGGGATCGGGCCAGATATAAAACAGGCCTTGCCCAGGCTTTCTATAGTCACAGCCAATGCTTCTAGGTCGTTCTGGAGCTTGAGAGACTCCCTGCCCATGACGTTATTTGTACCAGCATGCACTATGACCTTTCGGACAGACGGATGTAGGTCAATCAGCGCCGGTGTGAGTTCAATAAAGTCCTGGATTTTATTAGCCACATGTTAGCCACTCCAAGTGAAAGAGGTGAGGAAAAGGCTTCATCAGCCCCATGGCCTAATGGCCTATCTACCGGCCATATAAAAACAAGTGAACAATACAAATGTTGTCCCCCACCAGTGATGTAGATCCACCCTTGGGTCGGTCCCATTCATTGTCAATGCTAGCCCCTAGCGGCACAAAGTCAACATTACAGTAAGGCTACGTTCACACCAAGCACACCAAATCTTGGTGCTCAATTTGGCTTTATCAGATTTTTTTGTTTGGCTGTTCACAGTATTTTTTAAATGTGGCCAATATCAGATTCCAGTGTGAACTAGTCACGGTACTGAACTGACCCATATGCGCTAAATAAAATAATAAAGATGTCCAACGTAAGTTTATTACCCAAAACACGCAATACCAATCTCTTCCCCCCTTCGGTGGGGGACAATCACAACAAATAAGAATTCTGCTAAAGACAGTTTATTCCTAGTGAGAGAGAGAAAAATCTGTTTAGTGTTTGAAATAATAATAATAATAATAATAATAATAATAATAATAATAATAATAATAATAATAATAATATTAATACTAATACTAATACTAATACTAATAATAATAATAATAATGTTTTGAATGTTTAGATTTTTTTTAAAGTTACTTAGAAATAAAATGTTGACTTTACCCAACAGTGCAAAAAGGTGGAATACCAGGATTGTCGGGAAGTTTAGAGCACACAGGCATGATTTGGCACCAAATTCAGCCAGCCAACCATGTGGTATTGTTGTCCTTATCTCAAACCTAGTCAGGGCATATTAAGATATTGAGATGCACTTCTCAACAGCAGACTTTACTACAGCATGGCAGCATCTGGAGCGAGGCGGCAGGGCGCACAATTGATCCTCTAGCTTTCACTATGGCAACAGAGGCTATCATTATCGTGCATTCACACTGCAAGCGACACAATCAAGTCATTAATTTCCTATAGAACTAAGCTTGTGAGGCTGAGAAAAGTTGGCCATGTCAGAGCTTTTCACGGTCATCACACATCAACACTCACTAAGATTTCCTGTTTCCCTAGTGATGTGATTTTATTACATGAACAAAAGGTCCGTCTGGCAAAGTTTAAAATGGACAAGAACTTTATGACAGACTGACATTCAAAGCGTCCCAGTTCTCTGCAGTTGTTTTTTCAAAGACTATAGGAATAGAAAACCATGTTTGGGGCAACAGCTGCATCCATCGTTTATTTTCAATTAATACTAGCTAATTAGGGCTTGCCAGATAAGTTGTTTAAACAATGTAATGTTATGAAAGGCAATACCAAAGCAGCAAAAATACATGATTTGCTTGTTCAAAACTTTGCAGCTGCAGTGCAGACCACAACATACTGTAGATGCAATCGGAGCCTCTTGCACTGCCCATAGTAAGTGATAATGATAAAAAATTGAGAAATGAACACAAACTCTGAAACGCAGATTAAAATGCTGTGACAATAACGTGGATTGGATTCAGTGACAATAACACAGATTGGATTCAATGGCAATAGCAGGAATTGGGCATGGCATTTTCTGCTTAAGGTTGGCTATTACAGTAGTAGCCAAGTAAATATATATGGACAATGCGACTTGACTACTACATAATTACTACATACTAAAAGCTTAAACCTAACCCTAATGTTGCGTTCAAACCAAACGAGATATCGCAATTATCGCAAATTTGCGTGGTGAGATTACATACAAAGTCAACACAATCATGCGAGCAGACGTCATTTCGCCCAGGGTAGTGTGAATGAGGCGAATGAAGCAAAATTTCGCCGTGCAAATGATGGAATATTCACATGGTGACGCAGTCAAACTCGTAAGATGAACGTTAAGTAAGTCAAGGAGCATTTCCATTAAGGGGAAACTGGCAAACAAAATGTTCTACATAAACGAGGAAGCAATTCCATCAGTAGTAGAAAAGCTGTAAAGACAATGTATTCTGACTGAGATACAAAGTCGCCTTGAATGTTATAGGGCAGGGATCGCTTTCTGTTATGTTTGCTGGCATATTGATTTGCTAGCATCTCAGTATATTGTTTGTTAGTAGTATGTTATTCTGGCTGAGAAGAAAGGATATAATCTGGATCATATGGAAATCTACCTTATGACTACGACAGGAGTTATATATCATATGAAGGTATAGCTGTTGCACTTGGAGAGGGTCATACATCATTCTCAGGTTGGTGTAATTGTTTGCAACAGTAAGCTTAGTGTACAAAGTGGTTTCTGAACTGCTGAGGGGGCTGTTTCAAGTAACGCGGGCTCAGTCATCTCTTTAGCCTATGATTGTTGCTACAATTTAGTTTATAAACTGCTGAGTGGGCTGTTTCAAACCAGTAGTGTCAGCCGGGCCCCGGCCCGTTAGTCTATAAAAACTACTAGGTTGACCAAGTGGTCAGTGGTGTAAGGCGCATACAGTACCATGGAACTGCAACAGCCTGGGTTCAGATCCAGCCCAGGACCTTTGTCACACATCACCCAATCTCTCTGTCTTTCTTTTCTCCACTTTCAGTCTAATAAAGGTAAGGGATAAGCCCACATGTAGGAAGAGGTGTAGGTGATTACAACTGTTTGGTGTTGAGACCCGGTGTGGAGAGACGCTGCCGGAACTACTGCCGTGGCCTTCAATGACCAAAACATCTTTGATGGGAGATGGCCCATTGATAACCCTGACATACCCTGCTTTCACATAGTCAATCCTATAGATGAGGTGGTTAGTGAATGGTGCTGCCTCTCTGATGATCCTCCATGGTAAGCATTTATGGGTAGGTACATCATTCTTTTGACATCTAAAGTCACACACAACGTGCTCATTTGAGCTACCAGCGTCTTTCTGCAATTCATTCTCTACGTAAGGACGCGCTAAACGTGCTCCTCTTTCAAGGAACGCACCTGGCGTTTAAACGCTGGTGGCGTCTTGTTCTTTTTGGCGGAGCGCTCTGGGCGTTTTTAAGCTGAAAATGTTGAACATTTGGAGGAAAAGCGCGCTGCTCGTCTTTTTACTCATCCTACCTTTTCTCCTCCCAGAGAGATCCTCAACCTCCGCTGCTGCCAGAATTGGCAATAATCGGGCTTTCATGTTGACAGTGAACAACATCAAACAAGACAAAACCAGCTGGCTACCGTCCGTGTGTTCGTTGTGTCCTGAACTGTACTGCACGCGACTTCAGGGGAAACCAAAACGAAGCACAACAAAACCGCTCCGTGCGCTGTGTTTTGTGCACAATGGAAGCGCTCTCAACATGATTTCCATAGCGTTTGAAAAAAGTGCGTTGTGTGTGAACGCCACCTAAATTTGGCTTCAGTGTGGATGCTCGGCCTGGATTACAGCAGAGGGATTGCCGGATTACAAGGGTTGGAAATTAACAGGGTGGTCAACTTTTTCATCCACTAGCCACTGTTTGGTAGAATCCTAATTTCTACAAACCAACCATTTTTTCCCCAGACAATTTTTTAAACCAATGCTAAATGGTAAAAAAAGAAAAAGCTAATGCATAGAGTCAATAGTGGGAGCAATAGCCTACATGGTTTGGCTAAGCAGTTAAAACCAGCCGTGCATCTTGCCTTCCCTGTCATGTCCCCACTTCTCAGTGAAATACTTTGTTCTTCTTTTGGCCCCAATGTCTCCTCCTTCGCTTGCTGCAACGCACCACCTGGCTTATTATGTGTCTGCCGGCCTCTAAACTCCTACAATGTGTTGCCACGGTCTGCTTCCAGTTTGACAGTCTTATCTAGCCTCAGTCTGCCAGCCTCTAAACTCCTACAATGTGTTGCCACAGTCTGCTTCCAGTTTGACAGTCTTATCTAGCCTCAGTCTGCCAGCCTCTTAACTCCTACAATGTGTTGCCACAGTTTGCTTCCAGTTTGACAGTCTTATCTAGCTTCAGTCTGCCAGCCTCTAAACTCCTACAATGTGTTGCCACAGTCTGCTTCCAGTTTGACAGTCTTATCTAGCCTCAGTCTGCCAGCCTCTTAACTCCTACAATGTGTTGCCACAGTCTGCTTCCAGTTTGACAGTCTTATCTAGCCTCAGTCTACCGGCCTCTAAACTCCTACAATGTGTTGTCAGAGTCTGCTTCCAGTTTGTCAGTCTTATGTAGCCTCAGTCTACCGGCCTCTTAACTCCTACAATGTGTTGTCAGAGTCTGCTTCCAGTTTGACAGTCTTATCTAGCCTCAGTCTGCCGGCCTCTTAACTCCTACAATGTGTTGTCAGAGTCTGCTTCCAGCTTGACAGTCTTATCTAGCCTCAGTCTACCGGCCTCTAAACTCCTACAATGTGTTGTCAGAGTCTGCTTCCAGTTTGACAGTCTTATCTAGCCTCAGTCTACCGGCCTCTTAACTCCTACAATGTGTTGCCACAGTCTGCTTCCAGTTTGACAGTCTTATCTAGCCTCAGTCTACTGGCCTCTTAACTCCTACAATGTGTTGTCAGAGTCTGCTTCCAGTTTGACAGTCTTATCTAGCCTCAGTCTGCCAGCCTCTTAACTCCTACAATGTGATGCCACAGTCTGCTTCCAGTTTGACAGTCTTATCTAGCCTCAGTCTGCCAGCCTCTTAACTCCTACAATGTGTTGCCACAGTCTGCTTCCAGTTTGACAGTCTTATCTAGCCTCAGTCTACCGGCCTCTTAACTCCTACAATGTGTTGGCACAGTCTGCTTCCAGTTTGACAGTGTTATCTAGCCTCAGTCTGCCAGCCTCTTAACTCCTACAATGTGTTGCCACAGTCTGCTTCCAGTTTGACAGTGTTATCTAGCCTCAGTCTGCCAGCCTCTTAACTCCTACAATGTGTTGCCTCAGTCTGCTTCCAGTTTGACAGTCTTATCTAGCCTCAATGTGTGGCCACAGTCTGCTTCCAGTTTGACAGTCTTATCTAGCCTCAGTCTACTGGCCTCTAAACTCCTACAATGTGTTGTCAGAGTCTGCTTCCAGTTTGACAGTCTTATCTAGCCTCAGTCTACCGGCCTCTTAACTCCTACAATGTGTTGCCACAGTCTGCTTCCAGTTTGACAGTCTTATCTAGCCTCAGTCTACCGGCCTCTTAACTCCTACAATGTGTTGCCACAGTCTGCTTCCAGTTTGACAGTGTTATCTAGCCTCAGTCTGCCAGCCTCTTAACTCCTACAATGTGTTGCCTCAGTCTGCTTCCAGTTTGACAGTCTTATCTAGCCTCAATGTGTGGCCACAGTCTGCTTCCAGTTTGACAGTCTTATCTAGCCTCAGGGTAGACAAGCTAAACTGAGATAGCCTAACGTGATTTCATATCAAAAGGATTTGTGTTGAACCCAGTGTAAGTATGGTTCCCAGGAGTGGGCATGAGAATAATAAAAAGGTATATCGGACATAAACACAGGGCAGTGTGTAAGTGTCACTGTGGGAGCACACTTCGAAAAGGAAAGGCTAACTGGTGGGCAGAATTTGGTCACTCGCCACAGTTGAACTTCAACATTGGAACTTCTGGTTAGAACCTTCACAATAATGGTAATTAAATAAATTAATAGACTTATTGATGCATGTTGCAACGTTTTTTTTTGTGTGTGATCCAAAATACACAGAAGACATACAACTAAAAGTCAATTTTAACACTTAGTGAGTCGACGGCCCTGATTTTTATTTACCCAGTTATAAATTACTTTTATTTTGAAGGTAAAAACGCCTAGCTTCCTTTATTCTGTCTATTTCTAACGGGCTTGATTTAACTTTAAATTAATTTTCCACACGATAAGAGTGACACAGAAGTCACGAATGGTAATGAACTGCTCCAGATTGGTCCATTACAGAATAAAAACCCATTAAAGCCCCATAAAAAATACCTGTTTTCTCTTAACGTAGATTGTGTTTTCACCAAATCGTTATCACGTTTGTTGAATGCCATTGCGATTCATTGTGTCATAAGGCTGTATTTGGCTCGTTCAATGCTCCTACATTATATTGTCTATCATTTAGTCTAGTAGGAAGGAGGGGGTATCATGCACCCCCCGGAAATATACTTCTAATCAGCATTTCTAGATTGGAAAAATTGTGTAAAAAATGATGAGCTATGTTAAAAAGTTGTGAAAATGTCCCACATATCATTTCTATGCAAATTAGTGCCGCCATCACCAAAAAGTATATTTTCACTATATCTCAGCCAATATTGCAGATAACTGAACAAATAAGGTGTCTAGACGCATGTTTTGAGGGTCAAGGATCATAATAAAACTATTCCTGAAGTGGCCACATGTATCTGTGGCATGCTACTATGCAAATTAGTGCTGCCATTATGAAAATATACGTTTTTTGTTCATGTACTAAATACCTGAGTCCAAAGTTCAACCCCTTCGCTGATGCCAACTGTGTATTGTGCTGGGTATTCAACCTCCAAAAAACAAGGTAAGAAGCTAACTCAGCTGAACACCACACTACATCACAATACAGATGCATAACACGACACAATTCTACTACAGGGTAAAAACATGGTAATGGAGAGCTAGTAGCTAGTTAGTACTACTAGCGAGCTAGTAAACATATTAAATCTAGCTAGAACCTAGTTTGTTGATGAAGCTGGGTTCATCTCTTATCTCATAATAAGGGGTTACGCTTAGCGCATGGAAGGCACGCAAGCTAGAACTGACCATGCAATATTTCTCGTCAGATTTAAAAGTCCAGATTTCATAACAGGGTGCCTATAAGTTAATGGTGATTTGGTGGAAGCAGACATTAAGCCTGCATGCCCAAAAGAAAACAGAGTGTAGGTCCTGCAGCCCACAAATGCTGTCCAGCTACATGCATCCTTCATGTGCCATCATGTCTGATCATGGTCATTTTACACTCCTCACTAAAATCAAAGGAACTGCTACAGAAAAACTACAACAGCTTCATACAATCTGGAACTGACGTCTCCACCAGTCACATGAGTCCCCATACCGTATGCAATAAGTGTGTGAGCAGATCCCTACAACTCTCCCCGATGACCTGGAAAGTGTTGGGTATCACTGTTATCAGCACTTTACAGGCAATCTTCATCTTCTGGTAGATGATACAGAACCAGAAACATCAACCTCACAGTGGCATCGCTCCCCCTGTATATTGTCTTCAGGGAGTTCTGCTAGATTCATCTTTACACCAGAGTACATTTGTTGTGACAAAGTTGAGATCAAAGACCATCATCGCAACACTGAGAGACCTGAGCCCTGTACTACGAAACTAGTTTAACAGATCCGCGATAAGTCCCTTTGATCTGGTTTGACTGAACAGGATCAAAGCTATCTAGTTAACTGATACTACGACGCTGGTTTTTTACTAGGTAAGTGGACCTGGGATCTGCCTGTGCACGCGCACGTTTTTCGCTCGTGCACAGGCGCGCGTCCACGCGAAAGAGGTGCGCTGGCCAATCACATTATGAACAGCTGAGTTGATCCACGCCCACACCCATTTCCACACCCATTTCCTCGTTCCATGAAAGCGCAGTGCATGATCAGAGTTTTAGCGGATATTTAATGTATCCGCGATTTAATGTCAGAATGAAAATCCGCGTTGGATAGTCTGCTGAAGGGCTGTCTAAAGCAGCAGCTTGTATTCACATCAGTCATTTGATTTAGGCTACTTTGATCAGCGATTTCTGTCTGATACAGCTGCATACATTGATACAGCAGTCTCAGTCTATACTTTTCCACAATCTGTAAGCCTATTTAGACCATAGATTTAGAAACGCATGCTCAATGAATAATGATCTCTATCACTCATGTGTGTGGTTGCACTGATCGAATAATTCATATATAAAATAGCCTAGTATAAAGCCTAATAGCCTACTATAAAAGAGAAAACTGCTGAACTGAATTGAGACGATGCGGGCATATTATCATTGATAAAAACTAGCCTATTTTTGCTCATATATTGGCATACAGCCTACAGGACACAGTTCCAGCTGAAAGATGCAAGAATAGCCTGCATATTTAGTATTGGGGCTATCCATATTTATCCCATATCTATATTATATGTATAGGCTTTTCTGGCATGTAGGAGAATATCACCCTCACTCCATTTGAGGGTCCATTCATGATATGCGCTGCGGTGATTAATAGTGATCATATTTCTCCACGCATCGTTGAGCTGTTAAGACATAAAGTGGTAAGTAGGCTTAATTTAATTATGTAGCCTACAGAGCCACAAATGTTTTTCTTGTTATATTCTCAGTTGACTGCAATCTATTTTTCATATGGCGATCTTATATGAACGGTGAGTGACTCCAGAGAGCCGATTATATGGGTCTGTCATGGATTTTGATCTTATCCTCTGAAGCTAACCTGGTCGCGACCAGGTTAGCTTTGCAGCGTCAGTTGCCATGGTGATTGAAAGTTAACTTGCTTTGTAGTACGGCTAAACCAGGTTTAAACTCAAACTTACTCGGATAAGGCATTAAACTAGCTTCGTAGTACAGGCTACTGAATACTGTACTTCTCATCTTATACAAACAAAGACAATGCATGGGAGCAAACTGAATCACTGGCTGAGAAATTGGGTCTAGTTCGTAAGGTAAAATACCTCTTTGCTTGTGAGGTCAAAGAGCTTTAAATCTTTCCGCATAGCATTCGCTAACTATGAGTGCGGGATTCGCAGAGCCAAAAGGAGCAAAGCATAACGCATGTCAGCCGCCCATGAAAAAGCATTCATCTTCGTACTGGAACAGATTCAAACTTATGTCGCCCAGCAAAATTAGGTCCCACAGCTATCTTCCTTGCGATTGCTCTTGTCAAAGAACTGAAATTGAATGGGTACGGGAACTGAGATTATCGTTCTGAGAATCTACTGAAATGCCTACAGAAGAACCCAATCAAGGAGCATATCCACTTCACAAACTGGATGATCATGACAAAGCTGATGCCATTTCTTTCTGGCTTGTATACAGCTTGAATATCAGCGTTTCTAATCCTCTTGCATGAGCGTACACTCCCGGAAGCACAGACAAGTACCAAAATGTTGCTCTCCTACTTTGTCTGAATGACCAACAGGCTTTCATAGAGTCCAATGATCTACCATGGCCGCCAACAGCCAACGATATGGAGCTCACTTCTGAACATCTCCCACCCCCAGGACCTCGTCCAGTTCCTCAGCACGGTTATTACTGGCAAGTAGAGACAAATGCAGCATCTGCAGCGTTCAGTGTATGAAGCGTCTGGTATTTGGCAAGACCTGTGCCGGGCAGTGTCAGAGGGAAAATGTAAGTTACCAAAACACATTCTACTCTGTCTGACTGCCAGGTACTTGTTCCGAAGCAGGCAGTTTACCATGATATTAGACAGACTTGGCCACTCTGAGAGCTACGATTTTGGCTTAGGGCGGGAAACTCCCCTGGCCAAGGTCCTAGATGAAGTCTCAGCCTATCGAACACACAAAATTGTCACAGGAGAAGGCAACCTCGTATTCCACTGTGAGTTGGATAACTTGAATAAAACCACTATCAATGTGCATGACAGCAACAGTGTGTGGGAGGAATAATGGTGCAGGAGGTCAAGACTGGGTTCGAGAGCAATAATGTCCGAATGCTGCATCAACAAGTCGTAACAGCGTAGCCTGAAAGTCGACACACCAGAAACTCTCTCACCCTTTACACATTTTACTCGTGTTGGCCCAAAGTTTCCTGATGGCTCATCATTCACACCTGCAGAGAATGATCTGTCTACCTATGCTACTAACATGCAAGAGTGCTACATCTGGTTCTTCAGCAGGTATATCGGAAGCAGCGGCAAGCAGCCCGTGCCTGGACTAGCTGGACTAGGTGGACTAGGTGGACTAGGGGGCTCATAGTTAGCAAATGCTGTGCGGAAATATTTAAAGCATGATGGATGGTGTTTGGCCTCACAAGCAAAGAGGTCTTTGCCTTTCGCCTGCCTATGAAGTCGAACTAGACCCATTTTATCGGCCCGTGATTCAATTTGCTCCCATGCATTTTCATTGTTCTTATAAGATGAGAAGTATTCAGGTTTCTCAGTGTTGCGATGACCATCTTTGATCTCAACTTTGTCCCAATGTACTCTGGTGTAAAGATGAATCTAGCAGAACCCCCTGAAGACAATTTACAGGGGGAGCGATGCCACTGTGAGGTTGATGGTTCTGGTTCTGTACCAGAAGATGAAGATTACCTGTAAAGTGCTGATAACAGTTGCAGTGATACCCAACACTTTCCAGGTGATCGGGGAGAGTTGTAGGGATCTGCTCACACACTTATTGCATACGGACGGTATGGGCTAGGGTGACTGGTGGAGACGTCAGTTCCAGATTGTATGAAGCTGTTGTAGTTTTTCTGTAGCAGTTCCATTGATTTTAGTGAGGAGTGTAAAATGACCATGATCAGACATGATGGCACATGAAGGATGCATGTAGCTGGACAGCATTTGTGGGCTGCAGGACCTACACTCTGTTTTCTTTTGGGCATGCAGGCTTAAGGTCCTTGCACATAGAGTCCGTTTTTTCGTCCGAAATTGACGCACGAAAAAAATAAAAATACGACCTCATTTGTGTCAATCATCATTGACACACCGAGTCCGACAATTACGTCCGTCATTGAAGTTTTCAGACGAGGTTCGATTTTCTGCGTTTTTCCGCATCCATGAAATCGTTTTGACAGGTGTTTGACCATCCAGAGCTGCCGTAGTATTGCTATTCACAGTGAAAAATGGCGTCTGAGAAGTTAATTCAGTTCGTCTCCCAGCACAAAGCATTTTATGGCAAAGCAGGAATACAGAGATTCGGAATTAAAAGACAGAATGTGCCGGGTGATTGCAGACCAGCTTGGAATGCGGGACGCGGTGTGTGTGTGTGTGTGTGTGTGTGTGTGTGTGTGTGTGTGTGTGTGTGTATGGGGAAGGGGGGGGGGGGGAGAGAGAGACAGAGAGCCACAGACACACTGCCAGTTGTGGATCAATAGGATCGCGGTAGTTTTCTTTTCGTTGCGAATCTTCGCAACGAATATTGGATAATTAACGCATTGGACTCAGTGGGCAAGGTATCTGTGCGTGACGTTTTTTTCCCGGATGACGGATTAAAAAAACGCAGCGAACAATTCGGACTCTGTGTGCAAGGACCTTTACTGTCTGCTTCCACCAAATCACCATTAACTTATAGGCACCCTGTTATGAAATCTGGACTTTTAAATCTGACTATATATTGCACGGTCAGTTCTAGCTTGCGTGCGCTAAGCGTAACCCCTTATTATGAGATAAGAGATGAACCCAGCTTCATCAACAAACTAGGTTCTAGCTAGATTTAATATATATAGTGAAAATATACTTTTTGTGATGGCGGCACTAATTTGCATAAAAATGATATGTGGGACATTTTCACAACTTTTTAACATAGCTCATCATTTTTTACACAATTTTTCCAATCTAGAAATGCTGATTAGAAGTATATTTCCGGGGGGTGCATGATACCCCCTCCTTCCTACTAGACTAATTGTCTTCCATGGCAAAGGATGGCTGTGTCGTCACCTGAATTGCATTTCGCCACTTTTCACGGCGACAGTAAGGGCAGCGTTATCAAAGAATTCCACTCTGGGACCTGTTTTCACTTTTTTACGTTTTCATGCCCCAAGAACCTTGTTCCTGTGTAAAAGGAAAGCACTAACGCTAAAAAAGTTTGCCGTTTTATGCAGGGAGCGTTGCTGCGTGAACAGGGCCTAAGCCTCTCCAAACGAAGGATCTCACCTAGACTCAGCCCTCAGTCTTAATCCGTTTCACTCCTGTAAGACTGAGAATATTACTATTTAAATCTTTGCATAACGTTAGGTGGCGCTGTTGGAAGCCTTGCATCGGAGAACCAACCATGAGTGTTGTGGGCGGGCCTGCTTTCTGGGGGCAGGTCTCATGCAGAACCGGTGTCTCGCAAAACATCGCCGCGTTTGCGGAGAAACATATTAATCAGTTGGAAACAAACATAACCTGTTAATAGGACGTGTTTTATCCGGCCCCGGCGGCTAGAGGTCTTTTCCCCAGCGATAAGCCCGACTCCCGAGGCTACGTTACAGAGCCTGCTGATGACTTCACAGTAGCAAGCGGACCACTTCCGGGTAGGAAACATTATTGTAAAATAAACAACAGGTATAAACTCTCTTTGCAGCACATCGGTGTCTTGCTCTATATTGGAACTATGAAACATTGCATTGCCGCTACCAAATAAAATTCTAATAATAAATGTAGGCATGTCTGCTGCCGGCCGTTCTCGCCGGGCTCTGACAGACAGTTTCTGACAGTGAAATTCCCAGACGTTTGGTGGCGCAGCTCACCAAACGTCTGGGAGCCGAGACTAGATCTCACCCAACTCTCTCAACCACATCTCAAATGAAGGTACAGCATCAGATTTCTAAAATCGTAAGATACGTTCTTTTCTTTTTTTTTGGCCAGCACGGTACCCAAATACACCGGCCATTTGTCACTGCCGGGGTTCAGAGCGGTGTCATTTGTATACCCAAGAATGGCCACAAGGGGGTCTGGCTCCCATTGTTTGTCAAATGCTTTTGAGTAAAAAATAAAAAAATAAAGAAGACCAGAATGAGTTGAAGTTGGGGCATGTCCAGAATTGGTGTATAAGGTACCATCTTGACTCTTGCACTTGTTACACAATGCTGATACATTGGGATACATCTTGTTTACTTTGACTTTTGAATAATGTACCCTATATATTACTTTAAATTTTATCACATTATGTCTCACATTTACTGAACAACGGTGAATATTACTAAGACATGTTTTCTAAAATTCCTCAGCGAGCGGCTGGGCTATGTATAGTTAATGAGGTGCTCCTAAGCCTGACGTCAGACAGTAGCCAGCTGGCTGCTTGCTGGTTTAGCCAAATCACCATGTGAAGGATCAGGCTCTCACTCGGTTCTATGAGCTTTGTCTGACCTGCCAATTTTGAGAAGGAAGATTTCAGCAAAAAAAAAAGAAAAAAAAGTGTTTACTAGTCATTTGATGTTGGTGGAAAATGCACAGTATTGCTTTTTATGGATCTAGAAGTCACAAACTATAGAGGTAAGTGGCCAACACTAAGAATCTTGTAGGAGAAAACACCATGTTTGAGAAGCCAGATGCCAGCTAAAGGTTAACATCCAGCTTGTTAGCTAGCCAACATGTGGCCTGTGAATGTGAGCAGAGCAGCTTGCCCTAACCCAGAGAATGTCACACAAACTCCATTCGAAAAAATCTAGCAATTTAATGCTGCTCTGCTTATTGACAAAAGTAGATACCTAGTAGACTTTAGAAAAGCAATTTTGCATAGATCTAATAGCACCTGTTTCAATAACATTTCAACTGTTAATGTTAAGCGTTGGTTTCACCTGTTAGCCCTTGTTCACACAGGACGACGAACGTAGAACTGAAGCTTGAGGCAGGCACAAGCTGAACTGACGCCTTAACGTTCACACAAGAAGCCTTCTCTTTTCCTCTCAGGGCCTCCTCGGCGCGCCTTTAACCCACCCACATTTCCCATTGACTTCATGCCTGGCAGCTTCAAGCTTCACGTGTCACGCCTGGAAAATAGGACTGAGTCCTGAACGATCGCTCCAGCGCGGCTTCAGCGTGGCTCCGGCGTTGCTTTGGCATGCTGTGGCATGGGGCTGGTGTGAACGGTCTCACCTGTTAACAAGAACGCCGAAATGAAACTGCGTGGCTTCAGCGCGGCTTTGGCGTTGCTTCGGTGTATAGTGTGAACGGCCACTTATTCCCACAATCAACAACACTAAACACAAAACTAAAATACACCAAATGGTGTGAACCAGTTCTAAACCAGTTCTTAAGATTTCATTGAAATTGAGTGCTGTTTGGTGATTTATTTACAGTACAGTGTTCTACCAGATGTGTTCCTTAAGCAGCATTAAAATGGAGTGGAGGTTCACTCAGAGCCGTATAATAGAAGAGTTCCGACATCTCCATTCACTCCAACGGACCAGTTTTTTTTCCAGGAAGTAGAAAGTGGAACTCGTGAGTAAAAAAAGCAGCACTGTCGAGTTGCAGCAAAATAGACAGTTTGTGTTGTACTTTGAAATGGTTTTTCATCCCTTGAATCAAATTGTACATTATCAGCTTTATTTTAGCATGCAAAAGTAGCGCGAGACCCATTCCTGGCTGTTCATTGGCTAATGAGTCTCGCATTTTGGTCCTCCGCTGACGCCACTCTCTTACTAGAGGACACTAGGTTCACTCTTTGAATGCTTAAGGTCTTTGCACACACAGTCAGTATGTGTCATCTGAAAACACAGACAAGTCAAAAAGCTCGTAAAAGGCTAGTAACTGATGCAAAAAACGCAGCAAGTCAAACCTGTTCCCAAAACGTCAATGACGGGCAAAGGTTTCGGAGTCAGTGTGTAAACACGAGTGAGACAACATGAGGTCGTATTTATTTTAAAACGTGCAACAATTTCGGGCGAAAAATACAGACTGGTGTGCAAAATCCATTCGGCCCGTAGTTGTACTTCTCATTCCATCCTGCCATACATGCTCACTCACAATTTCCTGGCTGTCATTCCGCGGGGCCGTCAATTGATATATTAGCTGTTCACATCAGCTGGTTAAATCTATCCAATAGCACAGTGACACACCTCTATTGCTAGCCTATCGTCTTGCTGCTGTCTTTTTAAATGTTTCTCACTCTCTCTGCTTTAGTCCATTCATGCGGTTGTTACACACACACACACACACACACACACACACACACACACACACACACACACACACACACACACCCCTCCACCTCCCCGTCACCGCCCAGACTTCACAGATTCATCACTCTCAGCAGAATCCTCAGCCATCATCACTACCAGTGTCTGGACTCCACATAACACATAACCTTCCTGCTGCCCCTCCATGTCAAAATATCCCTGCAGAGTCTGAGCACCAAAGACTTTCTTTTCAACATTTAATTTTCACTAGATCATCTGTTATAATAATCATTTATCTTTACTTCATTCCCGTGTCTCTCCTGAGTGAACTCCCAGATGTTTTTAGAGTTTGGTGTGGCAGTCTTTCCATACAGGACAGAACAGCATACATCAGGGCGATGTTTGCCCTGGCATTTGTTAAGGTTAATGTTGGTTAACATTAACCTCATGAAACGCGGTATGAGATATGGCTGCCATTTTCATAATTATGCTTATTTGCCATTCAGGGAGTAGAGTGCTGTGTGCATGAGTTGCGTGCCAGGGACAGTGCAAAGGAGAGGGGAGAAAGGCAATTTGTGGCTGGCGAGAGTAACGTAGGCTGCTGAAAAGTGGTAATGTGTTTTTATTCACACCCTCTGACTACTCTCCTGATCTTGAGCATGGATATTAAGTGGACAACATGGGTAGAGGATGGCAGAGACTGAGACAGAAGGGGGGAGAAGAGAGACCTCCCTGTTGATAAGGCTTGATTTGTATTCTCTATTTTGCATGGAATTACAAATGTTTTCTTAGAAAGACTTTCACATTGATTGTAGCATGAACATGTAGCATGTAGCCTGAACATGATGTTGCTGCTTTGGACACAATGACGACAGCAACACACCCCCTTAACCTAATGAGATGGCTGAGGGTAGAGCGAAGGGCACTGAAGCACTTCTAACAAATCAGATGAAACAGGCAAAATAAGAACTGAAAATAATGACACCCATCACATGAGCAATCCATAGACATTTCTTTCCTGGCTGAATTAAAATGATTGCTCAATCAAGGTTTTATAAAATGTTGATGGATTACTTTCATCCCTTACACCGAAAATAAATACAACCACAGAGGGCAACATAATGATCTTCCCTCACTGCTATTTTCACTCATTACAAAGCAGAAAGTAGCAGCAAAATTGTAGGTGCTGAGTTTAAAAAGGCTCCTTAGGGAGGCTAGACTGAGACAGTCACAGATAGGGATAAATATACAGTAATATACAGTAGGAAGGCGTAGCCATATGGGGGTAGCACTGTTTTTTCCCCAACACCAATGACAAAATGTAAACATCATGTGTTTTTCACATCACATCATTTTCAGTGTCACAAATTTAATACATTCAGACTGTATAACTGTGTAATGTCAAATTGTATAACTTGCGTTTAAAAGGATAGCTGTGTCATGCAAGTCCACAGACCCTGTCCGTTGTATAGCCTACTGGCAACAAATCTGCTGGACACCAAAACAAAAACACCACTATGCCTCATTATATATATATATATATATATATATATATATATATATATATATATATATATATATATATATATATATATATATATATATATATAAACTCTGATAATCAACTCATTGCTTAGCAACAGAGGGTTCCATAGCAACTGTGGAGCATTCTCCCTACAATGTTGCAAGAGATGCATGATGGTTTCTCCAGTCTTGAGTCTGTGTATATCTGCTTATGTTTTCAATGGCCACTGCTCACATGAAGCCCCTTGACTGTTCAATATACCACACCACATACCCCTGGGGGTACGTGTACACCAGTTTGGGCACACAAAGGGTGGGTGTCATTCAGAAATGTCAGACATGGTGACTATTAAACTTAATTAAATAAGTAAAACATTATGTTCATGTTTGACTTTACTCAATGTAGGAATTAAATGCTCTTCATTCATATTTAACTCCACAGTAAATGGATTCATGTTGGACATTGTATGTATGTTGGACATTTCAGTATACATGTACAAATGTGCTCACTATCCCCAGGGGCATCATTAAAGTTTCATCTACGAAATGCTGCCCTGTTTTACTACAGAACAGGCCTATAGGAGACCTATTGACTGTTTTACTACAGAACAGGCCTATAGGAGACCTATTGGCTGTTTTACTACAGAACAGGCCTATAGGAGACCTATTGGCTGTTTTACTACAGAACAGGCCTATAGGAGACCTATTGCCATAGGAGACCTATTTGCTGGTTTACTACAGAACAGGCCTATAGGAGACCTATTTGCTGGTTTACTACAGAACAGGCCTATAGGAGACCTATTGGCTGTTTTACTACAGAACAGGCCTATATGAGACCTATTTGCTGGTTTACTACAGAACAGGCCTATAGGAGACCTATTTGCTGGTTTACTACAGAACAGGCCTATAGGAGACCTATTGGCTGGTTTACTACAGAACAGGCCTATAGGAGACCTATTGGCTGTTTTACTACAGAACAGGCCTATAGGAGACCTATTTGCTGGTTTACTACAGAACAGGCCTATAGGAGACCTATTTGCTGGTTTACTACAGAACAGGCCTATAGGAGACCTATTGGCTGTTTTACTACAGAACAGGCCTATAGGAGACCTATTTGCTGGTTTACTACAGAACAGGCCTATAGGAGACCTATTTGCTGGTTTACTACAGAACAGGCCTATAGGAGACCTATTTGCTGGTTTACTACAGAACAGGCCTATAGGAGACCTATTGGCTGGTTTACTACAGAACAGGCCTATAGGAGACCTATTGGCTGTTTTACTACAGAACAGGCCTATAGGAGACCTATTGGCTGGTTTACTACAGAACAGGCCTATAGGAGACCTATTGGCTGTTTTACTACAGAACAGGCCTATAGGAGACCTATTGGCTGGTTTACTACAGAACAGGCCTATAGGAGACCTATTGGCTATTTTACTACAGAACAGGCCTATAGGAGACCTATTGGCTGGTTTACTACAGAACAGGCCTATAGGAGACCTATTTGCTGGTTTACTACAGAACAGGCCTATAGGAGACCTATTGGCTGGTTTACTACAGAACAGGCCTATAGGAGACCTATTGGCTCCACACTCCAATCATGTATTCTGTAGTCCTGCTTAATGTTCTTCTTAGGCCTTAATTAAATGTGGCATATATTTACAACTCCAGTAATTTAAACTGAACCCTTTCCACATCAATTTATGACTGTTCCAAATATCATTACATACGTCGTGATATAGTCATGGTGTTGTTGTTCAGAAGAACAAAATGCAGTTGCAGTGGAAAAAATAATTTGTAAACTAGAGATGATCTTGTGATGTGATCACACCAGCCGTGACTCTTCCCTGCTTCCTAGCCCCCTACTTCTGGGCCACTTGCTCACCCATCTTCGAACTCAGCCTTCATTGTGATCTGAACTACACACCTGTAAAGTTTTGTGACTGTATCTTGCATGGTTGTGATGCTATCATGTTGACAAAATCTGTCCTCAGACAGACATATACTGTAAACCATATAATAGGAAGGAAGGAGGAATATTTAATTTTAAATTAACATTAGGATTATACTGTTGTGATGTCATTATTCAGTATATTCTCCTCTTCTCTGCAGCATTACGCAATTTACCCTCAGGAATCAGGGACGGTGATAGCCTACCTGCTATTGTCATCTCGTCTCTCTTTCTCTTCACGAAGCTGGGATTTGACTGGCAGAGTCGTCATTTTTGTCTCCGACTCCGTGAACAAAGTAAACACAGCTATGTAAACACTAGTTTCAACGTGAGGCTAAGTAAACAAAACTTCAGCATATCCTGGAGTGCACACTTCACACTGTGTGGATCCTATTTTTACCCAAGAACCACTACTTTGAGCAAAGATCGTCTATGGACAAGATATCCACTACACAGCACAGACTCATGCACAGAAACACAGTAGGCTAGAGCCAAATCCAACAATTTCGAAAATTATTTTGGTCTACTGTCACTTTAGGCATGCTATAGACTAGCATGTAGGCCTACTGCAGGACTGCAGGAATGAGTCGTGTACTTACGTGTAAAAGTCAATGGGATTTTGGTGAAATGCTTGAAATAAGGTCTGTGGTTAACAAAAGTTCATGAAGAAGAAGAAGTAGAACTGGACGGGCAAACATGTCTTTATTTGTCACACGAACACCCAACACACGCATGCGGCCAGCCACACACACACCCATGCTGATGGTGGCTGGTGAAACACAGTCTCTACATTTATCCCATCCAGGCTTGTCCTTCCTCCGGGGTCAGGCCAGGAGCAGTGGGCAGCCTTCTTGTAGCGCCCGGGGACCAACTTCAAAGGTTGTCCTCACTCGTCAGATGACGATCTTCTGCATGTTTTTGTTTTGGGGGGGGGAGGGCATGCAGGCTCCACACAGAGGGGCCTTTTGACGGGGGGGGGGGGGGGGGGGGGGGGGCACCTGGGCGTGGTTGCTGGGGGCATGGGGGGGACACGCCCACGGCGCCCACGGCATCCCAGGCGGGAATCGAACCCAGGACCTTCTAGCTGTGAGGTGACAGCGCTACCACTGCGCCACCATGCCCCCCTACCACCCCCTTACCTATGCAACAGCAAAGTTTGTGTTCAGAAAGATAATCTTCACAAATGAGGACCACTTTTATGATTTTCAAAGTGTAAATGCGTTTCTTTTACATGATTTTCAGAAAATGCTTCAAAAGTCATAAAAGTGGTCATCATTTGTGAAAATTAATTATTATTAACACAAACTTTGCTGTTTCATAAACTTTTATGAACTCATTCTCCGCCACTTTTCAGAAAAAGTCACTAGCCACCACCAGGGTTTTTGATCATTTTCATTAATTTTCCAAGACCCACAGAATATTTTCTTCTATGACTACGTAAAGATTGAATATCCCAAAAGAAAGAAGAGAGCCTCGACTTTCATAGGAAAAAAAAAGTTTGATTCTACCTTCATCCCTTCTTTAGTTATTGACACCTGAATGTAGGTCGTTCACCAAAAACACCACTCTGTGACCAGACAGCGGAAGAAAAGGCATTTTTGTAAATGAAGTCATCTTCACAGCTCCTGACTCGAATAAATACCTTTGATGGTGGATACTGGCGGTGTTACACTCAACTATGAACCCCATAATGATTTTGTTTCCGCTTCCGGTCTAACTCACCCGTGGGCACAGCTTTTACCGTAACACGTGTGAGAAAGAGATTCACCCCGCTATAGAGAGCCGCAGGGATGACGTATTTTTGTAGTCAGAACGCGGAAGTCCCGGACTTCCTGGTTCTTCACTGTTTCTGTCTATGGGATTTTTGAATGGGTTTTTGCCGCGATGCTTCAAATAAGGTCTCTGGGCAAGGCAAGCATAATCAAATGCAAACCAGAGTTCAGTCGGATAATCTTCACACATGAGGACCACTTTCATGAGTTTTGTAGCGTAAATGCGAGCCCTAGAAGTAAAAAGCTCGAGCTAAGCTAATCCAGAACTACACACTGTCACATAGGCTTCCACGTCACGTCAGCACTCAACCTGGACTGTTGTTGATGTGTGGACTGATTACCCCGGGCTGAACGGGCTGAACCAAGGTGAGGGAAAGAGAATTTCCGTGTTCGTCCTTTGAAGTGGTGACGTTATTGACGTATATATCCCCATCGACTCAACAGTGTAGTATTTCGCCGTTTGCTAGCTAGCCGCCCTTTTAACGGCACGTAAAAGCTTCAAAACTCATAAAAGTGGTCCTCATGTGTGAAGATGATATTACTAAACACTGGTTCGCGTTTGATTAAGCCAGCGTTGCCCAGAGAGATTATTAGAAGCATCGCGCCAAAAACCCATTCAAAACTCCTATAGGCGAAAACAGTGAAGAACCAGGAGTGTTAGCATCGATGATTTCCGGACTCGTTCCTGCGGCTCTCTATTGAGAGGAGAGCCTGGGTCACGTGTTCATCTTGCATTACAACTCGACTGGTTGTCTGTGTAGCCTACTGTATGTCAGGAGCAATCTACTGGCTGAATTTTATACGGCGTCAAGAGTTTAGGAACTGGATTATTATTTCCTGAGGACAAGTGACTTGTGGACGTGTAGCGTGCAGGTTGCGTGGTGAAAACAAAATCCTTCACGTTTGAGTGACAGGGTGCTGCCGCTGCCCCCCCCCCCCCTGTTGTCTCTTAAATGACGTTCCATGACGCCAATGGTGGGGAATGATTTAACCACAGGCCTTATTTCATGCATTTAACCAAAATTCCCATACAAAAATCCCATTGCCTTTTACACGTAAGAGCCAGAAGCACTAACGTCTTCCGGACTCATTCCTGCGAGTCTCTATGCCTCCAGCCATGGTTATCACTGACGGAGGCATAAAAAAGACATCACAGCTTTGATGATCTTAAACACTCGTTTACTGTGCATGCAATCACCTCTTCCCACGTTCAATTGCTTAAATTCATGTAACCAATAAATGCTAATATGTTGGTAACATTTTAAAAGTCCTAACACTAGCACAAACACTAGTGAATTATTATAATTATAACTTCTCTTACACCAATATAGCTACAGTATATGGTTAAGGCAACTATGGCTAATAAAACAGACTCCTGATATAATAGTAATACTATAGCTAGCTAAGTGAATAAAGGTAAATCATTAAAACAGCTCTGGCACAGGGAGTCATAAGAGACAGAGGGCAAGAGAAAACGATGAAGTAAAACAGGAGAACAGAGGAAGTACATCAAGGGAAGTCAGTGGGACAGAGGATAACTAAAGGTGGCCTCATCCAACCTTTCACAAACCATGGGCCTGATATATGAAACATACTTAGATTCCATGCTTGAACAAAGGTTTGGAATCTGCACGTGCACATATTTTGTTGGTGAATCATTAAATAGTGCGCACATCACCAGTGGACCTTTCTCATCATAAATCACAATCCCAAGAGGAACATTTATTTAAAGACTCCAAAAGGGTGAATAGTGACTTTAAACACCGGTGGCATCGTGCAGTTTTATTTAAACCTAAAGTCGGTAAATCTGGGTCAAATGGTGCCGTCGCCACACAATTCGCTTTCACTTCATGGCCATGTTTGATCTGTGTCATATTCTTGTGAGTGGGAAAGGCGACACTGAAGACAGCAACATCAACGCCTCATTGAACATACATCAAACCTTCAGTATCATCAAGAGATGAGCAGAGCTGCAGATGAAGAGTTCATACAGACAGAGGATGGGAGGTATACAAGGGGAGGTGTGGTTCATGATTTATTCTCACGACTAGTCTGTTTTGAACTTAAATGTAGAGAGATCTAAACACTCTTGAAGTGTCATTCTAAATCTGAACTCAATGATAAAAGAGGCAGAATGCCCACATATGGATATTTCAGTGGAAATCATACCCATGGCAGTAGACCAAGCCAATAGGAAACGTAATGGCTAAGCAGTGTGGAAATGATTCTATAGTCTGACTTCAATTCATTTAATTATAGGCCTACTTGATTACTGTAAGCAAGTCACACATTCGCAGTTTCAATCAGAATTATTTCATGCCCATTTACTGTATTATTTAGCAATTGATGTTTTCAGAAAATCTGAAAACAGAGGATAGAGAAAGGGAGCGTGGCTTAATATTAAGCTATTTTTAATTGGTCTACAAAAATGATAATGTCACTCTTTGCCTCTTCCATCTGATGTCCTCTTTAAAGGCCAACGTAGCATGTGGTAAGTAACGGTGTCCATCCTGACCAAGAGAGTACGATTTCATGAATTAACTCATACTGTAAGATGACCTATCCACAAGTGCACAAAATCTGGCATCTGACATGTTCATGACCAAGTAACATCACAATGCAGAAAGCGGATGTAGTGAGCAGGGTGTTTGTGCAGCTGCCATTTTGACAAATAAATCCATAGTCTTTTCATTGCTTCTTTTGTTCAAGGTGATTTCACAGTAAGAGTGGCCCAATCATCTTTTAAGAATCAAGATGACCAGAGACCCTAAAATGCATAATGTTCACTCATCAAAAGATGTATCCCTTGCCAACAAACTGGTGACCTGCCATGGCAATATACATTGTAAAAGTGAGTCCATGGGTGGTGCTCAACACACGTGATGCTGTGCTGGCATGTGAATCATATTTATGTACACAATCTAGAGTATATGCATCCCATTTGATGTCCTACTCTGAAAGATAGCCATAAGAAATGAAAAAATATCTGACTTATGTGACATGAACTGACTCACCCATGAAACCGCCTAGTGCAGCGTGCGGGAATGAGTGAACGCAGCCTTATCAAATGAGATGTGTGTGGAGCAGGGAAGTGTACTTGACTTATTAGACATTTTCTCAAACACTTCACTTCCTGTATGTGGCTCTCACTCCTTAGTATTCCATGCTTTTCCTGCACTGCCATCTAGAGCTTACAGTTCATTTATTTGATGAAACACCAAATCAACAGAGAAGTCACATTGTGCAGGAGAGGTATAAAAAAGATACATCTCCCCTCAAACGAAACAAAGAGGGAAAAAACAAGATGATGAATACTGCATAGAATCTAAATGACAAACTCAAAACGGAGGAAAACACAATTTAGTTTATCAGAAACAAAATGCATACATGTAAAGTTGGAAAAATAGAATAAATGTACATGGACTTTTTGACTTTTTTAGATAAAGTGAAAGTGGCAGTGTGGGTGGGTGTGTGTGTGTGTGTGTGTGTGTGTGTGTGTGTGTGTGTGTGTGTGTGTGTGTGTGTGTGTGTGTGTGTGTGTGTGTGTGTGTGTGTGTGTGTGTGTGTGTGTGTGTGTGTGTGTGTGTGTGTGTGTGCGCGTGCGTTCAAAGAGACAAAAAAGAAGGGGAGTGAGAGAGAGATGGTGTGTTGTGTTACTAAGGGAAAACTGCAAGTACTTTGGCTCATCAGTCAATTCCTAAGTCTATATTTGAAATCTAGAGCGATGCAGTGCCTTATTGGAAATGTAGATCTATCTATTCCAGCTGGGATCGAGTTGACTTTTGAATTTATAAAAAAAAAAAAGTCTGATTATATTCCTTCTGAAAATGGACAGAATGTTTAGTTGGCGAAAGAGTGCTGCTTTAAAAATGAAGTTAGAGTTGTTTTGATATTCAGAGATAGTTTGTGCTGGACCCATTTGCAGACCATCTAGAGACTGTTCCATTAGAAACCACATCAGCAAAAACAGTTGGCACAATACTGTAAGAACTGTTCACTACATTTTTTGAACATTTTCAGAGCTTTCTTTGATTGAAACTGACAACTGAAAATAAGAGTAGCCAAAGTCTATCTGCAACATCAAAACCACAACGCACCGCAAAAAACGTAAATAATGGATCATTTTTTGAAAGCATGCACTTAGAAAAACAGCTCAGGCCAACAAGCAAGTGCATAGCTAGCTTCCTGTTCTATATCACAATATTCCTGAGATGACAACTTTATGGGTAAGCAGCCGCACACGGCACGCCCTATACAGAAGCCCTATACAGAAGCCCTATACAGAAGCCCTATACAAAATGAAACAAATATGTGAATCAAATCAAACTGCCTCCGTGACGTGACACTTCCGCATCGGAGACGTTTCTGGTGTGTCCCCGCCGTTACGGTAGCTGGTAACGATGTTACGGTGTTACGGTAGCTGGTAACGAGAGTTGGCGTGCTTCCTGTGAGAAGAGGAGAAGGCACAGGCACTGGAGCTAGACTAGCGCTTGGTGCAGCTTCCACACCGCTGTGAACAGTTAAGCTCGCAAAGCAACAGCGCGATAAGGAGCTCTTCTGTGGACAGAAGAATGAAAAAGATGGTCATCTCTTCCTGCACCCACATATGTAGGGGGCACCGCCCCCTGCGAGGTGGAGGGATTTGACTTCTGTATAGGGCACGCTGCGGATGCTTACCCATAGTCACCTCACTCCTATTAATAATAGAGCCAGGGTTATATGCATAACCTTAAGGTATGCAGGTGCATAACATTTGCTATGAGTGCTTTGCAGTTTATATGATATACATATGCGACAAATGAGCTTAATGTCATTAAACTCACAAAAGGTCTATGCGAAATCCGCGATCACCAGCTACAGTATATGCCTTAAAATCTGTGTAAACAGCTTAACTCTTACATATCTTTTATGCCAAGTTCCAACAAGTGGTCCATTGTGAAATCTTACTACCTTAAGCAATATTGTTTCAGCATGTTCACAGTCAAATGAAAGAACAATAGAATAGCAACTCACATCATATTGCAATCGTGAATCCCAATAGTCACACATATTTTCATAATTCTTTTTACCACCGCGTATTAATGCTTTACATCCCTGCCTCGTCTGCTGCCTGGAGCGATCAAGTAGCCTAAAGAACGGATCAGATCAGGCATGCAAGAGGTATGCCTACGTCTGCTCTAACGTTATTAATTAATTTGAGAAAAGAGGTGGGGGCAAATACTATTAGTTTTGCCCCCCACTTGTATATTCCTCTACTAGTTGCCTTGCCTGTCACATATGATACGGGGTGAGAGAGAAAAGGATTGCGGCGGGCCAAGGCCGCTTCTGGGCCTTTTGGGGCCCTATGCAACATCTTAGAGTGGGGCCCCCAAACCTGTCATCATAGTATCCCTGAATTAACATGAATGAGAGGCATAGGCTACTTCATTATCAATAACGCTTTTAATTAACAGAGTAAGCACGATATGAACAATAACTGTTAAAAAATATATGAAAATGAAAGTTCACAAATATTAGTTAAACAAATCCTTTCAGTGCAAACGCATTATAAAAACAAAAAATAACTAAGATTTGTTCAGAAAACGAAATTACACAAATGTATTATTATTATTATTATTATTTATTATTATTTTTTTTTTATTATTATTACTACTACACCCGGTGCACACACTGAATAAGCCTATTATACTATACTATAGACTATTATACTTACTTTTCTGTCACATCTTCATTATTAAGCCAGCTTATGACTGCATAGTATCTTAATTACTCAAAATATAAGGTGACTAAAAATGGCAACCATATTTTTATTCGGGCAACCAAAAGCTCCTGCCAGGTTGCCACTCCGGCAACCACTTTTAAAAGTTAACGTTGAGCCCTGTATAGTGTAAGAATATCAACTGACAGTCAAACATGTTAGAAAGAACTAGGCAGGGGTGCATCAAGGTTTTATAATGTCATCAGAGATCATCATGCACCCAACCTGACAGGCTTTAAGTTAAGCTGGGAGAAGGATATATGTGAAGACATCTCTGAAGAGACTTGGAAGAATTTAGTGGCCAAATGGTATAAATGCTCTCGGGAAGCACAGTCACAACTTATCCTATACAAAGTGTTAAATAGAAGCTATTGGACCCCCAGTAAGCTAGCCAAACTTAAGTTGAGAAATAATGACACCTGCTGGAGGTGTGATAAAGATATAGGTACGTCTGTACATATAGGGCTCTATCGTTGCAACGGCCTAAAAACTGAGCTTAGTGCCAGGCGCAGCGCAGATTAGTGGTTGTGGACCAGCGCACTCGATATTTTGGTGTCGGCGCTACAGGTGGCCTTAAGCATTATAACCACGCCTTTTAAGCGTAAAATGATGCACAATCTGCTCATTGGGGAAGTGCAGTAAACGAATCACAAGCTTGCCTTTTAAGCTCCAATTCCAGGGAGCGATCCAGTAAAGCCAGAAAAGCCAAGCGCTCTGCTCCCCCCCTCTCTTTCATCCCCGTCTGTCTGTCTCCATATATAGGCTATTATTCCATATTATTATGCTTCTCAAACCAATCTAACTGCAGTTTAAATACTGCAAGCATGTAAATACGCTACACTATAGCAAGATCAATGTGAAAAGAATGTTCTAAACGCATTGGCTAGAAAAATATAGCCTATCCCTATGTCATGATGAGATTAGATTGGTGAAAGTTTGTCCAGAATGATATCGTTTTCTCTCCCCTGCTGCACAGGTACGATGATGCACATAAATATAACCTACATTATGTAAAGTCATTGCATAAATCAATCAATCAATCAATCAATCAATCAATCAATCAATCAATCAATCAGTTTAATACATGTCCCAGAAGGGCACTTTGGTTTGCTAAATGTGTTTTTATTGTAAAAAAAAATGTGAAGTAAGTCGTCTTATTGGAGCGACATCACAGTAGGAAGTCACAGTAGAACCGAGTTACGGCTGTCACTCATCTCCTAAATTATGTTAAATCTGCGAGGGATATATATACCACCAGGATGAGATATATGTTTCACATAGGGTTGTGTTTTGATTTCGAGATTTTATTTTGTCCAATATTGAAATGTTCTACAATTGCATGTAGTGTTAACATTACACATTATTTCTATCTACCTTTCTATCCATTAGGCTCTATTAGGCTCATTTGGTTGCTATTTATTATCGAAATGTATTAGCCCAATGCATGCTGGGAGATTTCACATGTGTGGCTTTGTGCTTGTCTGCTGTCTGATGCACGAGGGAGTGAGAGAGAGAGAGGGGGGACAGAGAGTGAGATGGCAGAGGAGAGTCCGCGCAATGCTGTCTGATGCGCCAGAGAGAGGAGTGAGAGAGAGAGAGGGGGGACAGAGAGTGAGATGGCAGAGAAGAGTCCGCGGCTCCGCGCAATTACGCACAATAGAACCGGCTAACTTTTTTTCCATCAGTCATTGTGCCTGTCTGATGCACAAGAGAGAGGGAGTAAGAGAGAGAGAGAGAGGGGGGACAGAGAGATGGCAGAGGAGAGCTCCGCGCAACCGGCGCACTGAATAGGCCTGGTTTTGAAAAGCGATAAGCGCTAAATTAACGCCAGGGCGGAAGATATCGTTAGGCCGGTATTTAAGGCCGAAACGCCCATTCTGGCCTATTCTGGCACTGCGCCACGCCTGTTTGGCGTAAAGCGCATTTCGGGGCCTAAAACCATGTTGCTATCTTCCCGAGGGAGGCGCAAGGCACGTTTTTTTGCGTTTAACACCAGTTTTTGCGCCTAAGGCCTGTGGGAGAATAGGGCCCATGCTGTATGAATGTGAGAAAGTTAAGAACATGTGGGACAAAATTGTAGTATTTTTGAGTGAAGTACTGAATAAAAAACTGCATAAGTCTCCTGCGACTTGCATAGAGACACTGCATGAAATAGGCCACGCCCTCACGGGGGAAAAGCTCCGTTCATTTCCACACACCAGCGTCATTTTCCTTGAATTAAACATAGCTAAAAGCTGTTGTGTGGTGGGGTGCGCAGACAACAAATGTAAAAAATCGCCAGTTCAAGTTTTTTTGTACTACTGAGCAAAACAAGGAAGCCATTGGAAATTGGCGAGAAGAAAAATGTGGATCTAGCTGTCAAGGAAGTTGGAGTGCTCATCTTCCGTATATACAATCTTTTTGTGCAACACGCAAACATGCACGCGACATAGGAGAACGCCAGGATTGGAGGGGGGGTTTCTGTTTTCCCCCATCTTGGGCGTGGCTTCTGAATGGTGACGCATTACCCAGTGTCTCTATACTGGGTTTGTTACCAAAAGATACTATATTGTCTAAATACCAAGGCCTGTGGTATAGAATGGCCATGATATCAGGATGTAGAATTGCATTAAGACATTGGAAGTCACCTACCCCTATTACATTTGAGGAATGGATGGAACTAATGTGCCGCACAGCATCATATGAAAGGGTAACTTATAGAGTTGCGGGAAGAGATGTCATCTTCATAGAGGTGTGGGGTCACTTTTTGAGGCTAACTGAAAGGTCTGAAGACTAAATGAGGTTCTACCCTTCTGATAACATAACACAGGTACTGTGAGATATAAGATCTGATCACGTGGTATATATATATTGTTTTCTATTAACATTTTTGTTTGTTATAATATATTTTCCTTTGTTTTGCAGTTTACTGTTCTGTCTTTGTGTTGTTTTTATATAATGTAAAAAACTATGTAAATCTGTGTGATGGTGGATGGGTCATGCCATATAAGAACTGAATTCTCTATGTCAAGTGATTTACGCAAAAACATCAATTAAAAAGAAGAAAAAAGAAAGAACTAGGCAACACTTACAAATTATGATGAGGTCTGATTATAAGGCATGTTCGTATGACAAGACTAGGCTGATCACATTCCTGCATTATTGATGACTCACATCTAATTCTTTCCTGGGCTTTGCACGGTGCACCCCCCCCCCCCCATGTGGAAACCCTGTTTATACCTCTGGCTGTTGGGAGTTCAGTAATGAGATGGGCTTTTAAGCATGCTTCCTGGTAGTGAGGCTGGCAACATCCATCTCTGGAAGCTGTAAATGACATTTCTTTCCTTGTTTATCTATCTGAAACAATTGGATAGCTGCATCCTGCCCTTGGTCAGCCTATCATGGTCCTGTCAAGGACACACCTCCCATCAATCACTGGAGGTTCAAAAAGTGAGTCAGCGGGGGCTGTAGGAGGAGAGTCTAAAAGAAAAGAAAATGCCCTGAATGCAAGATGCGTCACCAATGTCTGACCTAGGATTTTTCTACTTTGCAGTCCACCGTGATGCATTTTGGTGCAATTCTATCAGCGTTTTTCTCTTTCATTTCAAAGTTGCTGAAAACAACACTTTGAATGTGAAGATGAAGTATGTCCTTTCTCCTGCATGCTATCTCTCGCCACCCTTGCCCCCCTCCGCCTGCCTACATACACACCTCATTTAATTCAAATGGAAAATCCAAGTGAAAAGCGCCCACCTTGAGCATTTTTCCTGTGTTTCCCCTGTAATAAATCACTGGGCGTTCTCTCTTCATCAGGATAGATATCACTTCTACATGCCCCAACATCCATCCTGGTATTCTGACACCACACTCCTGTTTTGCGCTGAATAGGCAGTACTTTGAGACTGAATTACGATGGGCTGTGCTATCATCAGCCCATATGCAAAACAGCCCACCATTTGACATGTGGCGGCACACAGACTGAGAAGAGATTGTCGGCAATATGGCAAAAGTAGCAACTGATCTTGAGAGAACTACTGCCGTATATATTCATTAAATGGCAGCTGCCAAAAACCTGGATGTAGGTTTCAACCGATGTCTTGCATGCATCAATCAGTGGTCATGTTTAACAGAGCACCAAATTATAGCATAGGAATTGGTTTCTGTAAACAGCTACTGCCCATATACTGTATGCGAGCAGTCCTTAGTCTATTCTGAGTGTAAGGGTGTATTCACACCTGTAGGTTGTTTGCTTTGTTCCGATTCAGGTACTTAATTGATAAAATTGTTGTATTTGTGCCTTGGTTGATTTGTGTTCACACAGCCACAAAACAAACGGTCCAAATAGTATTGCCAAGCCTCCTGGTTTGGCAAGGAGACACTCCGGTAGGCTAATAGCCTCTCGGGATGGAAAAAATATTCCCAGAGATGTTCCTATATGATTATAAGAATGCGTTTTGTTAGACCTAGGCTATGTCCGGCGTGCCCCGTGTGAGGAGAGAGAGATAGAGAGAGAGAGGAAGAAAGAAAGAAAGAAAGAAAGAAAGAAAGAAAGAAAGAAAGAAAGAAAGAAAGAAAGAAAGAAAGAAAGAAAGAAAGAAAGAGGGAGGGATCAGGAGAGAGAGAGAGAAAGTTTTTTTTTATTTTTTTATGTAGGCTATGTAGCCTATGTAAGCCTATGTATTTATTTAGCCTATTTAGGCTATCGGGAATTTGGAGATAGAAGATCCAAGACCCTCGCAACTTCGATCTGCTATTACTATCACGGAGACTTCAGAGGATTAGCCTACACATAGGATATATGAACACCTGTCCTGTCAGGAATTAAATATTAATAAATAATTTAATAATAGCCCCTACGGACATTTCGAGTAAGACATGCAATCAGTCTGATTGAACCAGACAATCTTATCACAAAGAAGGCTGGCTCTGATTACCACGACTTTTTTTCATTTATTGAATGGAGACCAGAGGTAAGTTGATTGAGTTCAAACTGCTGATGTGATGATCCAAAAATCCACCAAAGTTTATCCATGCAAGTCACAAGTCGCCAAAACAGGATCTGAATGAAGATGTTGTTTTTAAACGATAAAAATGCTAGTTCTTCAGGCCATTACGCACAGCGCAGCTGACTACGGCAGCTGGTTTATCCAAAAATGCGCACTGTTTCCTTGCAGTTGTGGCGGATCGAGGTCGGATCACGTTCTCACCATAAACGAACCGCACCAGAGTTCGTTTAAAGCGGACCGAGACCACCCTTTCTTGGTGATCTCGGTCCGCTTGTTTTGTCCCGCATCCGAGTGCGATTGCTGTGTTCACACTCCCCCAAACGAACCGCACCAAGGGGGGAAACGGTCTGTGTTTCGGAACAACTGCTCCAAACGAGATAGGTGTGAATACACCCTGAGTTTAATACCTTACGTTGGGCACTCCAAATTGAATATTTAGAAGTGCTGCAGCTTTTTCTATTCACGTTTGAATTCACACTTTCAGATTTGGTCATTTACATTCTACTCTATTTATATTCTACTCATCGCACAGCCTCACTGCATGTGATCTGCCATTTCATAGCATGCTTTTCTGTTACAAATAAGATCAAGCTGCACCTGGGACTCATTTGGGTCAATGGGAGATGACAGTACTAAAACCTGGGCTACGTATGGCAGACAGGGACTGGTGACCATACTTTGATGCCATGACCGCAGGGTGAATTGGCACTGAAGCACATCGGAGGGAAAACTGAGTGCCGCCTATAGCCAGAGATCAGGTGCTTACAGTTATGGCTACAAATGGCCACACAGTGAATTGTCTGGCTTTGGCATTCCTGGGCTCCTGGTCCCTATTGATGTACTGGATCATTTAACTTTGAAATGTACAGTAACCGGTCCTTCAGCTGGAATCACAAAGACAAAGACAGATATCAAACACTTTTACCGTAAATTAGGACAAATACCCAGTGTAGACTGAAGAGAGTCTTTAAAGACAGCTGTCTCATTGTGGAAAAAACTAAAGGGCTTCATAATATAACCCTGATGTGGAAGCAAAAATACCCTTAACCTTTCTTTATAAAACGGATAGTTCCAGTCCCTGGCTGAGGCGCGTTCGAAGCTGTATGTGTGTGTGTATATATATATATATATATATATATATATATATATATATATATATATATATATATATATATATATATATATGCGTCTACAAGTGAGTAGACACAAAAAATAAGTTTGAAAAATAAGTAACTACCACGTCTACCCTCCACTGTATGTATGTATGTATGTATGTATGTATGTATGTATATATATATATATATAAGTTTATATATAAGTTTCAACCGATGTCTATATATAAATATATACCAGGATATCTATATATACCAGGATGGATTGGGGCATATAGAAGTGATATCTATCCTGATGAAGAGAGAACGCCCAGTGATTTATTACTGGGGAAACACAGGAAAAATGCTCAAGGTGTATATATACAGTATATATATATACATATATATATATATATATTAGGGCTGTCAGCGTTAACGCGTTAATCGCGATGCGATTAAGGGCCGACCATAACGCATTTTTTTTCTTTATCGCGTTAATCGCATGCCGCTATTTTGTCCCTTCGACGCACCCGTACTTGTAATCAAGCCGGTCGCAGCGGTTTCCTGTCTCCTGCTGTTGCAGGCATGGAAAAGAACACGCTTCTAAATGGCTCGTTTTACTTTAAAAAAACTCCCAAATGGCACAGTGGACAAGTCAACAGTAGTTTGCACCTTGTGTAAAACGGAATTAAAATATCACCGAAGTACATCGAGTTTAACACCTAAAACCTAAGCATACCGGAGCAGCTAGCATCACCGTAGCCTCAACGCGAGACTCATCAGTCATTCTTCCTTCAGAGTATCGGATACGCGAGTCCTCTAGCCACTGGGAAGTCGGCTGGGAGGTTATCCAATACTACGGCACCAATGTACTCCAAAATCTTCCGTAGTTTCCAATAGGGATGCACGATATGGATTTTTTCAACCGATACGATAACCGATAAATATCTGCTTCTCCTGGCCGATAACCGATACAATAACCGATAATTATAATTAAAAGAAATATATACAAAAATTTGCTGTATTTTATGCACACCTGGGGTTAAAAAAAGGCAGATGTAGTGAGCATAGCTCTGGCCTAACCAAATCTAACTGACATCACTGTGAACACAAAACAATGAAAACTTCTGATATAATATGATTGTTTTAATAAAGTGTATCACTCAATTAAAGTCAATACAAAAATAAATGCTTTTATAGAACGGGAAGCCAATGACTGCTTAGTCTGCAGATAAAACACAATGACAAAAGGCATAATAATTTCAACTCTTATTGTCATGTTATGTTGACTGATGCTTTTTATGTAGCCTAATGTGCGCTACTGCACCTTTGTGTTCCTTATTATTGGCTTTGTTAGATGGTTCTGTCGAGCAGCTAGCTCAACTGTAAAGTCCCTTTGTTATAGTGGGACTCCCGGCTAGCGCGGTTAGCTTAACTTTTGCGGGGCTGTTTGATCACAAGCAGTGTCAGTGTGTCTGCCAAGCGGGCGAGCCTGAAATGTAGGCCGCGCTATGAGCTAACGCTAACACTCGCTAAGCTAACGTAAACAAGAAACAAATCCGCTGCATCATCGCCAGCTTTGGTTTAACGTAATAGACGTTTGCCCTCCTCTTGGAAACCGTGCGGGACATGGACTGCAAATTACAATAGCTGTGATCATCTAAACTGTGAAAAACTGCAACATACTGCATGGCAGCAGCCATGTTTGGCCGTCGCAGCTGTGATGTCACGAGCGTGCGACAACAATAGCTCCGGTCCCAGGTAAAAACAAAGCCTGATTATCGGCTGTTAATTAATCGGAAAAAGGCCATTATCAGAATAATAAATAATAACGCAAATGGCCATATCGGCCGATAATTTATCGGTCCGATAATTATCGTGCATCCCTAGTTTCCAATACCGAGCCATTATTCACATGGAAGTGCCAAAGTTTTTAGCTCAGACACAGCCTTCTTCGGCTGTGTCATATTGGGGTTCGACTGCTCCACAGCGCCGCCGCCGGAAGTATCGGTTCTGGAGCGTGTACTGCACTGTTTACAATTGTGCATTTATTTTCTACACAAGATATATTTTGTAGACATTGTTACCTCCTGTCTACATTGCACTTCTATTGAATTAAAAATACATCTAAAATTCAAGATAACAAAGTACATTTATTTGCATTCATTTGATTCCCAATCAGTGGCGTAGCCAGACTTGGCACATTGGGTGTGCCACAGAAAGAGAGGGTGTGCCAGCGGGCGGACCATTTGGACCATAATTTTTTTTGGGCCTTTTCAAGCCAGATTTAGAGGGAAAATGGCGACATCTAGTGGTCAAAAAAAATCACAACATAGTGCCTTTAAGATGGGACGTGGAGGATGCGTCTCCTTCACATCAGTGCTGAAATGGTGGTAAGGCTGGCAAAATACAGCATCAACTTTAATGCTGTACTCTAGCCAACTGTATCTGTTGTACCATTTAGCTGAAAAACACCTACGTTTTACAAAGAGTGTTCTAGTCGGGAAAGAACGCAAATTTGGTTGGCATGCAGGTTCATCTACTGCAGAGAGATCTGTAGCGTCAGTGTCCTCTGGCTCTGCACAAACCTCCGGTGTGTTGTTGGCTGCGTTCCCCGCAGTTAACGTCATTGTTTCGGCTGCATCATCTTCTTCATCATCGTCTGTCTCTTCTCCACTGTACACTACCAATACAGGTGCGGGAACGGGTGCACTACAATCCGCACTTGTTGAGGGGGAGGGTGACGACGAGTCATCTTCTTCCTCGTCGTCAATGCGACGTTTCTTGCCTTTGCCGAAAAAGCTTAAAAGCGAGCTTTGTTTCATGTCTTCTTGATTTGGCGCTGCTGCTGCTGCTGTGCGTGCATTTGTTTACTTTACGTGGACGACAGGCAGCTTAACTAGTTTCCCATGATGCTCCGGGGCACATAGGTCAGCGGACAGTTGGACACTTAAGCATGACAGCTGATGTGTTTTGCAGACAAACAAAACACTTTTTTTTACCCCATTTTTTGGGGGTGTGCCAGCTGCCTGTCTGGGTGGCATTTGCACACCCAGGCGCACCCGTGGCTACGCGCCTGTTCCCAATAACGACACACTGGTAAAGTCACTTGACTTGACTTATTAATATCGAATAAAAAATGCTTTGAAATGCAAAATAATGGCATTTTAAACATGCGATACAAAGATGCGATTAATCGCGATTAACTATAGTTAATCGCAAGATTAATCGCGATTAAGAAAATGTATCGTTTGACAGCCCTAATATATATATAATCTTATTATAAAAGGGAGCAAGTGGGCAACGTTCTCTGTTTCAATTTTTGTCCCGGAAGTGATGTCATCAGTGATGTCATAGTCATTGTGAAATTATCAGTGACATCATCAGTGATGTAACAGGGCTTTAACAGGGCTCCCTTGAAAATGAGAGCTTGCTCTCAAGGGATTTTCCCCTTGTATAAACAAAGGTGAAAAAAAAAAAAAAAAAAAATGTCTGGCATTGTGACCTCATCAGTGATGTCATAAGAGGCATTGTGATATCATCAGTGATGTCATAAATCATCTTATGACATCATCAGTGATGTTATACACGAATTCTGCGAAGTTGCGGATGTAAACAAGCCGCCATTACTGCGGTGACCTACTGCGGTGGCTCCAGGGGGAAATACATGTCACGCGCGTTTGAATGCAAGCTGGCCTCGAGTGTAGCCTTATATTTTTTTACATTTACATTTTTATTCAACGTTACTTTTGACAACGATGCCTAGGAAATCGGGAAGAAGCTGTGCCGTTATCAGCTGCCCCAACAGTAGTGGCAAACTTCAACTTTGGAAGAGAATAGAATGTGAAATACACAAGCCTTTACTAGGCGTTAGCTACATGAAGAGTGCCCCTCGTTGCATTTATTTTATTCCCAATCACGACACACTGGTAAGAATTATTAATATCGAATTAAAAATGCTTTGAAATGCAAAATAATGGCATTTTAAACATGCGATACAAAGATGTGATTAATCGCGATTAACTATAGTTAATAACTTAGTGGACAAATTGAGTTAAAACTACTGAGTGTTGAGTGTGTTACTGAACGCACTGAAATAAAAAAAAGTATTCTTATTGTGTCACTGAACACACGGCTGTGCAAATAATTGATATGGTGATATATCACGATATTTTCCTGAAATATCCATGAGTATTGCAGAAAAAAATATCACAATATATTGCTGTATCAATTTTATTGCACAGCCCTAATTGATAGTAATACAAAATAAAAATAAAACAGTAAAGTGCATTAGGTCCAGTCAGTAAAAGAACATCCGTAACAGTATAGTTGATTATTGCACAAATTGCAGTATTTAGCAGTTATTGAATTTGGGTTTTTATCGCAAATAATCAGATATACATTAAAGTGTATATCTTTACCCCATAGAACGTTGAACTGACTGGAAGGGGTTCGAAGGACTACATTGCTTGGCGGAAGAATGATTATTTGTTATCAATGTTGCATTTTTTGTTGCTCAAACCTTAGCAGGTACCAGGCTAAACCTTAGCAGGTAGCAGGCTAAACCTTAGCAGGTAGCAGGCTAAACCTTAGCAGGTAGCAGGCTAAACCTTATAGCAGGTACCAGGCTAAACCTTAGCAGGTAGCAGGCTAAACCTTATAGCAGGTACCAGGCTAAACCTTAGCAGGTAGAAGGCTAAACCTTCGCAGGTACCAGGCTAAACCTTAGCAGGTAGCAGGCTAAACCTTATAGCAGGTACCAGGCTAAACCTTAGCAGGTAGCAGGCTAAACCTTATAGCAGGTACCAGGCTAAACCTTAGCAGGTAGCAGGCTAAACCTTATAGCAGGTACCAGGCTAAACCTTAGCAGGTAGCAGGCTAAACCTTATAGCAGGTACCAGGCTAAACCTTAGCAGGTAGCAGGCTAAACCTTAGCAGGTACCAGGCTAAACCTTAGCAGGTAGCAGGCTAAACCTTTTAGCAGGTACCAGGCTAAACCTTAGCAGGTAGCAGGCTAAACCTTATAGCAGGTACCAGGCTAAACCTTAGCAGGTAGCAGGCTAAACCTTTTAGCAGGTACCAGGCTAAACCTTAGCAGGTAGCAGGCTAAACCTTATAGCAGGTACCAGGCTAAACCTTAGCAGGTAGCAGGCTAAACCTTATAGCAGGTACCAGGCTAAACCTTAGCAGGTAGCAGGCTAAATCTTATAGCAGGTACCAGGCTAAACCTTAGCAGGTAGCAGGCTAAATCTTATAGCAGGTACCAGGCTAAACCTTAGCAGGTAGCAGGCTAAATCTTATAGCAGGTACCAGGCTAAACCTTAGCAGGTAGCAGGCTAAATCTTATAGCAGGTACCAGGCTAAACCTTAGCAGGTAGCAGGCTAAACCTTATAGCAGGTACCAGGCTAAACCTTAGCAGGTAGCAGGCTTTCATGTGCCTTAGAACACCCCTTTGCCATGGTAAAATCACTGTAAACCACGGCCTCTTGGGGCTTATTGCTGAAGTGTGTTGGAGGGATCTGCAAAGGAATACATAGACGTTTAGGCACTGAGAACTTTGGATAATCCCCAAACCATTTATCATGCTATTTCCATTGTTACTGTAATATAATAGTTTTTTCTTTTTACAGGGTATATTATTTATACAATTTCTAAGGTATATTGCTTCTCTATTAATGATGATCAGCCATGAACTGAAGTGCCTAAGGAGAAGTGACCTGCATCTCACTTTGTTTTCAAACTTGGCTCGCTTCAGCCGTTCAAACAATGTGGCTCAGAGCAATGAGGCAACTATTTTTGTGCACTTGAACACTCCGTCTGGGGGAGGGGGGCATAAAGATCAGACAACCCTGTGGGTACGTTTGGCACGTTAATATATCCCAAACATCATTTAAGAATTCACAGAATGGAACTTGCATTTGTATCTTGTGCTTTGTACTGTGGTGAGAATGATTTACAGATTTGCTTATATACGTTCTTTCGTCCACATGTAATGCTTTTGGCATTGCTTTGCTCATTGCTTAGGGGAATTGCAGTGAGCACTGCTTAGGTAGTGCAGGGCCCCAAGAGTCCTGCATAAGGAAAATACAGTGTGCACTTGTAAACCATGCAGTACGGTAGAAGTCAAACAAGCATCAACCAACGCAAGGCTGTGTTAATCTATCAGCTATCTGATTTGAAGGCTAGATTTGTGTTGGATGTATTTATAATGGAAAATACTATAGCTAGTTGGAAAGCATTGAGGCAAATACCACACAATTGAAGAATTGATATATGCACCTACAGGCCCACAGCTCACCGATGTTAAACATGATATACAGTACAATGTGGAACTGTTAAATTGACAATGAATCTGATCTTGACTTTGTAGAACATATAGAATGTTTGTGTGAGGTTTTCCACCCCAAAGCATTTCATTTCATAGAGGTGATAACCATTGTGAAAGAGAAAATGTACATACAACCCCAGAGAAACCCCTGTGGGTGCGTTCACAGTCACTTCTTTCATCTTTTCCATTTCATTCTCAGTGGAGCCATTGGTGTGACATTATAGACGTAGGACAGGGTAAGCTCTTTCCTCCTCTTTCTGCCTATAAGGGACAGTGGTGAATGTTCACTAGCGCACCTTGAACAGTAACATTTTGCATCTCCTCATGCAGCTCTGAAGCTCTTTATTTGAAGTTCTCCAAAATAATTAGAAAACAGATCAATTGACAACAATCACATTGATTTTTAAAGTCGGCAGTCTATACGCCAACAGACAACACTTCATAAATGACTCAAGAACAGCACAGACTTCACCTTCTGTTACATTTGCAGAGTCTCCAATTCCTTGTTCATCCTGTTGATGTGCATCTACATGCTCAGTGAAATTCATTCTCTCTCTGGTGCACCGCATCAAGGTACCAAGGCTGCTATCATCGCTTATTACAGCACAAAGCCAAAATCATGAAGGCTAGCCTCAGAAGAAAGCACCACAGTAGTGTACTGTCCCGTATTTGAAGAAAGCACCACAGTAGTGTACTGTCCCGTATTTGAAGAAAGCACCACAGTAGTGTACTGTCAGGTCGCTCTTGAAAAAGAGATTTTAATCTCAATGAGACTTTACCTGGTTAAATAAAGGTTATTGATTGATTGACTGTCCCATATTTGAAGAAAGCACCACAGTAGTGTACTGTACCGTATTTGCACTGATAATCAAAATACTTTCCCACATTCAACATTGGGAGGTGAGCAAGAAAATGTAAAATGCTGACATCGGTGTATTAATTAATACACAGGACAAGATGTTACTATGGCACAAGGGATAGTAACATCTTGTCCTGTGTATTAATTAATACAGCAACCATTGCAAAGTAACTGAATGGTATGCAACAGCCCTATTTATCCTGACATTATTATTATTCAAATATTATAGAATTTTTCAATATTAAGCAACATTCAACATGAAAATCTATGTATCCTGACATACACTACAAATATGACTGCAGAGCAGGGCGATAACGCTTTACTGTGCATGAAATCCAGTTTATAACACAGTCACAGTCATTCATTATGTGTTTGTGTAATACATACGTCATTTGCAACGTCAGTGTGGAACAGAGCTGCAATTTACTGAGGAGATTTTAAAATAAAAGTCCTCCTGGCATTGACATTTTAACTGAAAAACATGCCTTGGGTCCATGCATTGAGTGGTGATGCTGTTTTCCAAATTGATCTTACCCCACTTCGTACAAATATCATATTATTACTGTGCCCTTTCAAAATGAGTGCATTGAGGATGCAAAAGTCCAATTCCACGTGTAGTTTATTTTATACAGCTATTTCCTTGTGACAGGGTCGAGCAGCTACTTCCTCGTTACATCGCCGGTTCCCCGGTTCTCTTCCCCCGGTCACCGCACCACTTCCTCGTTAAATCGCTCCGGAACCCTTTGTTCTAATGCCGGGAGAGAGACCACCGGACCAGCAAGCGAGCCTATCAGGCGGCCAAGGGACTCTTCCCCCGGCTTCCTGGGTATATTGCCAATGGCCAATGGAAAGTGGAAACCAGTGGAAACCGGTGGAAACCGCGGTGGTGAGAACTACTCGACCGACAGTTCTCGACCGACACAAAAACACGTTGGTTGGGTTTAGGGTTAGTCAAAAGCAACTTTCAGGTATAGGCAACTAAATCAAATTGGTTGGGGTTAGAGGCTGGGTTTTGGTGCGTTAAAAATGGTCCCACATTGGGAGGCAAACCAGCTCTCTCGTGATGAAAGGTTGCAAGTCTGGGACGGTATCTGCTGGGCCACCCATCCCAGCGCTATTACCTTGTTCGGCAGTGGCCTATTTTGAGACTGTCGGTACGTTAACGACCAGGCAATCTGGGAACCCATCGGTTAAACAAACAAACAAACAAACAAAAAAATCTCCAACCTCTGGGGGCAGCCCCGTTTCAATGTGGTGCAACAGGATCTCAAGAGGCGCGGTCGGTAGCGGAAGAAAATCCCTTTCCACTCCCTGCAAGCTCTGCCATTTGTTCCAACCGACCGGCTCTGCCCAATAATGCATTTATTTTCTGCTCCCTGCGTGTCGCTCTCAAATCCGTCCGTCGCTATGAAACAACAACTCTAGCTCGTTGCTACTAGCAAGTAGCAACTTGCTATATGCTGAAAATTGTAAGTTTTCACTACACACCGTTCACGTTCACTTCATTTTGATCAGGTAAAGCGCAGCATGCGTGCGAGCGCTGTTACACCCCTTTTGACGGAGCCTGCCTTACATTTTGACATTAATGACCAGGTGCCTTCTGGCGGTCATGGCCAGCATATACTGTACACTGCACTCAATTTGGACATGTGCCGTGTTCACTCCAAGTTATTTGATAGTGGAAAAGCATTTTCTGTCTCTGCTGCATGATAAATGAACTTGTACTGTATGGTCTACTTTTGTGTGTGCTTTCCACTTCTCTCTGGACTTCTACTTACAGTCCAACTTCAATTAACTTGTCTGTTGGTGGTTTAGCTGTTAATTACTTGCTATACTTGTCTTACTAGCAGATGTAGGCTACAGTTGTCACAGTTACTGAAACAACATTTGGTCAAATGTATCAATATAATGGATTTATTGGACCTTTGGGTATGTATCCCATGTATTTTTAAATTCTCTATTCCACTATTCCAGGGGTTCCCAACCTTTTTTGGCTTGTGACCCGATTTTGACGTCACAAAAATCTAGGGACCCTAGACATTCAAATTCCGGTACACCATCGATAATATCAGTGACATCATCAGTGATGTCACATGTAACAGTATGCTTATTTTCCCCCCTCAGAAATCTGAATTTAATCTGAGAATTCTGACTTTAATCTCAAAATTCTGACTTTATTTTCAGAATTCTGACTTTATTCTCAGAATCCTGATTTAAAGTTATAACCTCAAACATTTTCATCTAAAATAAATAAATAATTAAAGTCACTATCTATCTGATAGTGAGCCCATTGACACTGTTTGGATCTCACCTGCAATTACCACTCATCGCCATAGGTGTCACCAAAGAGAACAAAACTGAAATTTTAGAGATGATCACTTTCACTAAACTCAGAACTAAAACAAAATGGGGGGGGGGGGGATCGCAAGTGACCCTAATCATCTTCGCTAGTCTTAAATTGTGTGTGGTGTCATTTTTTTTATATCTTACACATATTTTATAAATTTCAGGCGACCCTATTTGAATTCCAGGCGACCCCACTTAGGGTCGCAACCCTAAAGTTGGGAACCACTGCACTATTCCATCTGTGATTCTCTTATCACAGAAACTATAGGGCCCTACCTTAATGCTGCTGTCAGTCTGTCGCTGGCCTGCGCTGGGCCCCGTCACAAGAGACACTTGGCCGGCACGCCGCCAGCCCCTGTCAAAAGATACTTCCCACCGGGCCTAACAACTTTTCTGGGGGAAACCCTGTGGGTTGACATTGTGGTCAATTGGGCCACCAGCAGACACACACGCCTAGCTTGTCACTGCACCCCCCCAATCAGCTAACATTGGTCTCTATGTGGGGAAGACAAATAGTTAAACTTGTGATTTTATCAGTTCTAATGATAACCTGATGCTGATCTTCCCCTTTAAAATGACATGTAGTGCGATGTAGTGCAATTTGACTGCAATAAGCAGTATGAGTGAACATCTTGTTAAATAGCTGATCACAATCAACTTGAGTGGTTAAAAGCCGTTTCACACCGGTGCGGATCTCCGTGCGAATAATCGGCACGGACATTCGCAAAAAAATGTTTTAATTCGTTGTAATTGAAGCTTGCACACCATGGCCGAACATTCGTGCGGCATTTTATTTTTCCGGGTAGACATTGACGTCCGCGGATTTCTGCCTGCGGAAAATACATTTGACCAATGAAATCCTTTGTTTACAGCTGATGTCATACCTCCACTACTCTTGCCAAACCTAATCAATTTGGTTTCTGAACATCCAATTTTATATGACAAACACCATGATGATCAACACCGAAATCAAGGACAATAGATCTTCAGATCGCCCAGCATCTGGGATTCACTGAAGATGGTAATGTAGCTGTTATGTAACAAATTCCTATTTGCTAACGTTGTAAACCACTGTTGTAAATGGATGGAGCTAACGTTAGCCACTTGTATCCAAGTGCTAACTAGCAGTTTAGCATCAAATTTGGGGTCCGCTGCTACTGCCTCCATTTTCTCTTCTCATTGTTTTTTCCGCTGACGGAAATTTCATTGCCTCCAGTTGCTTTTTATGGCTCGTCTCACTGCTGTGTTTGTCTGTGTCTGACGTTAGCCGACTAGTTGCTAGCTTGCGGACGTAGGCGGTGCTGTCCTACTAGACGGGAGCCTGGGAGGGACACTCGTAGCTTTTGCACACCAAGTCTGTATTTTCGTCCAAAATTGACGCACGAAAAAAAAGAAAGAATACGACCTAATTTGTTTCAATCATCATTGACACACCGAGTCCGACAATTACGTCCGTCATTGAAGTTTTCAGACGAGGTTCGATTTTCTGCGTTTTTCGCATCAATCGATAGATTTTTGCGAGCTGGGCCCCATCTGTGTTTTCAGATGACGGATTAAAAAACACGCAAACGAAAACAATCGGACTGTGTGTGCAAAGACCTTAACTACTGGTTACACCGAACACTGTTTTTTCCGCTGATGGAAAATAAACATGGGACTGCAAATAATTCGCACCAGACCTGTGTGTATAGGTTGCAATGCGAAAAATCCGCACGGAATTTCGTGCCACATTCTGCCTCCGCATTCGCACCGCATCTGTGTGAAACGGCTTTAAGTGTGTGCGTTAATCAGTGGGAGGGTAAATAGTATACGCACAATAACGTCAGTGGAAAAAAGCTGTAAATAATGGTATGGTTTCTATTCGCAGTGTTGTCAAGTCGGATAGCATTTAGCTGGCTTATGCCGTGAAAATAAAACATTTATCATGTTGGCTGACAGGTAACTGAGCAATCCCGTTTATCAAAAATATTTTACGGTATACATAATTCAATTTCCCTCAAATTTATTCCTGATCCATCATGCAGTGCTTGAATAATTTTGTGAGTGCATTAATGAACTTCGCCAATGAACCTGCTCTAGTATGCTGTAGCAAAGCCCCTATACCAGCATTCGGTTGGTCATTTAAAAAACATTCTTGCTAGAATGACCAGCTAAACCCAGAGTCACCATTTCAAAAGTGCTTGCTTCAGAACCCCTCAGAGATTTTTTTAACTATATTTAGAGAGGGGGGATATCCCCTTATGCTCTCCAGTGCTAATGCATGTATGAACATGCAAGTCTATTGCTAGTAGTCTGACTGCCTGGAAGCAGGCTGCGGGTCTAAACCATTCGTGCTGAACATTTCAGTCAGCAGCGGAGAAAAAAAAACATTCCGCTTCCTGCAAGCTCTGCCATTGGCTCGGACCGGCTCGGACCGACCGGCTCCGACCATTTATGGATTTCCTTTCCACTCCCTGCATGTCACTCTATGGTTGCTCTCAAATGCCTCCGCCGCTGTGAGACAACAACAACGTTAGCTCGTTGCTACACGCTGAAAATGGCAAGTTTTGACAAAGATTGGGATTGTGCAATAAAGCAGGCCTCCTTGCTACTTTGGGTGGATGGTTGTTTTCACCCCGCTAGACCAGAGTGAGAGTAAGACCAGCCAGATGCTCTCCTGCACGGGTACAGCATGAAACGGAGATAGTCTGGCAAGCGAGACTAAAGCTGTGTTCACACCGAGATATTTATTTTTTGCTCTGTCGCTTGATTCAACCCTTTGGAATCGCTCTGTCGCTCTGTTTAAATCGCTCATCAACAGGCACACAAATTGACGGACATGTGGGGGCTATAACGTTACGCAATGTCATGATGTTTGTCCACTACGAGCCACCGTCGTTGTTTACAAGCTAAGCCTATCAGTAGTACAGACTTCACTTCATGTCAGCTGTCAGCCTGTCAATGCGGTTTGTTGCCACACAATAAGCCAGCGGTTTGTTCCAAGCCAGTGTGATCCTTGACTCACTCTCACACGGCAGCCAATCAGCGTTGAACAGCGAGCGACTGATGCCAGCGTAATTTCGCTCGAGTTGGGATATTTCATCTCGAGCGACGAGCGTATTTTCTCCCTATCGATCTGTCTCTGTCGCTCGGACGCCCAGCGATTTTTCCCCCGGGCGAATATACGCTCAATCGCTCGTTTGCATTGACTTTGTATGTAAACTCGATGCCAGCGAAAAACTTTAATAGGTCGGTGTGAACGCAGCTTAAGTGTCAGTTAAAAAGATTTACAAATATATTAATATTTTCCAATCACAGCATTATTTAATTCTAACCTTGCAAGGCAGCTGGATTCAAACGAGATCACAATCACGCAAGAAATCCATCTTGCCAAGCTGTCAGATAAGCTCGACTCCACCAGTGGTGCAGACCAACCAGAAGTTAGCCCATGATAGACAGATGGTTCATCCAATCACCTGCCAAGTATTTTTTGAATGTGTGCTGGCCCTTTTTAACCAGTTTCCAAGATCGAGTTCCCAGATGGTTCTGTGAAACAAACCATCTGGCAGCATCAGGTTAATTTAACTCTGCATATAGAATAGACCATGAAATTCTGAAGTGTCAAGTTGGAATACATGAAGTTTCAACATGTTCTGTTCTGTGCAGCACAGACACTGTGGTTCTGTTCTCAAGATTTCAAGATTTTTTTTTAATTCTTTTTTATTGTCACTCCGTAGTACAAGTATCACGTGTGAAATTCTTGTGCTGTGGACTCCGTTTACAACATAGTACAAAAAAATAATAGGGCATATGAGTGCAGGAAAACAACAAGAGACACAACAAGCAATAAGGCAGTAGAGTGATAAGACAAGTCAGAGACAGTGGCATATTCACTGCACATAGGTGCACATGGCATGTGCATACTTTAGACATACTTAAACATAGTTGACGTTCTGTTTGCACAGGTGCAAATAGCATATACCTAATTAAACATACAATTAAACATTAGACATACGTAATGGTAGCAGCTACAGTACGGTACAGTACAGCCACTACACTATTTGTGTATGTTAAGGAGTCTCGTGGCCTGCGGGAAGAAACTGTCACTCAAGCGATTTGTGCTTTTGGGACCCTGTATCTCCTCTCTGAGGGTAACAGGGAGGCTGTTGTGGGGGTGGTTTGTGTGCAGCACATAGACTGTGCTAGCTGTTTCTGCACAGCACAGACACCGTGCTGGTTGGTTCTGTGCAGACACCGTGCTAGCTGTTTCTGTGCAGTACAGACACCGTGCTGGCTGGTTCTGCGCAGCACAGACACTGTGCAGGTTGGGACATGTTCTGCTCTGTGCAGCGCATACACTGTGCTGGCTGGTTCTGTGCAGCACAGGCACTGCTGGCTGGTTCTGTGCAGCACAGACACTGCTGGCTGGTTCTGCGCAGCACAGACACTGCTGGCTGGTTCTGCGCAGCACAGACACGGTGCTGGCTGGTTCTGTGCAGCATAGACACGGTGCTGGCTGGTTCTGTGCAGCACATACACTGCTGGCTGGTATGCAGCACAGACACTGTGCTGGCTGGTTCTGTGCAGCACAGACACTGTGCTCGCTGAGAAGGTTAGGTTAGGAAATTAGGGCTCAGCAGAAATAGGTGCATGTTAATGGTGGAAGCTGAGATCATAAAAGCCATTTGGGTGATGATGACAGCTTGATTTGAAATATGTCCTCCACAAGGAGGAATGTGTGAAGGACATGACAGCTATAAGCTGAGCTCTCTTATCTCTTCAAACTGACTCAACTGCAGTTTTGCCTTTTGTTTTCCTTCTTTTGTGAAAGATCATTATGCTGATTTTCCTTCGGTAGAATCGGGAGGAATGCTGCACACTGGTGACCCATGATTCCAGTCCCCATGCACAAATCAATATTGGTGGCAGATCATCCCATCCCTTCTTCCTTACTGACAGTACAGACCCTACCCACCACAGCCCAAGCATTAACTAAAACCCCACAAACAAATGATATGCTCCCAGATCTCATGCAGAAAGAGATACACAGCAGAAATACATTTTTAACAGTACGCCTTTAGCCACCATTTGTCTAGCAAATGTGGAGTTGCAACTTAAAAATCTTCTACAACACTTTCTGAGAATGTGTGCAGCCTTTTCTATGCAGACCGTAGAATGAGATTGCTAACTGTACAGTTGTATAAATCTGTTCTTTTCGTCCAGCTTTTCTTTGAAGATTGTGCTCAGGGCGCACACATAATCCATAACTTTTGTTGCAATGATTGCCTTGAATATTACAGCACCATAAAGAGAAAGTGCTTTAATCACTGACTCATTTTCTATTAAAATATAATGTATACTGTATATTGCAATGCATTGCATAGACATCAGTGTGCCCTAAATTATACCATTCTATACTTTGTCATTCTTTATGCTGAAGTGCCAGTGCTTTCAATAAACTGAGAAGGTGAATACTCAAAACCCCTAAACCAAGAGGAGTTTGCTCTTCAACTACAGTCAAAGTTGCTTCTATTGTGCTACTTCCGGACTCATTCCTGCAATACTCTATTGTTGCTGACCCTATCTGTGACTGGGGATTGGTGTTAGATCACTAACCAGTCCTGCTCCCCTAAACATTCTGTTTTGTTCTGCGGATTAGTCTGGCCTCCAGCCCGTCCTAAGGGCACGGGCCAATCAGGGACCTGCCTCGTAGTTGACAACAACCGGCGAATCAGGGACACCGCTGGCAAACCAGTATGGCGGCTCCCAAAGCAACGCACGGTAACGTTAACATTAGTAGAGTAAACACAGTCCTAAATGCAGTTATTGCATAATTAGACTCAATAACAACAATTAAAAAAGAACAAGAGTACTGTATGCACCGCACCAGCGGAGGTTTTCAGCGGAAAAAGATGTTTTCGCCATTCTTACGAGTGGATTTGGTTACGCCGATTGGCTAAAGGAGTTGTCTGTCAAGATACTCCTTGGGGGGTACGGTGGTGCAGTGGTAAGCGCTGTCGCCTCACAGCTCGAAGGTCCTGGGTTCGATTCCCACCTGGGACGCTGTGAACGCTGAAGGAATGCGTGCCCGTCCGCATGTCCTCGAGTGCCCACCGCCCGGGTCGTCAAAAGGGCTTTTCTGTGTGGAGTTTGCATGTTCTCCCCATGCCTCCCGGGGGCTTCCCTCATATAGGAACCCCCTTCACCAAAACATGCAATATCCTGGTTGCTAATGTGGTCCCTCCTCTGGTTGTTAAGGGCGCCTGTTTGGAGGGAGGGGAACTGGTTGGAATAGCGTGAACCTCCCACGTGTTATGTCCTACCGGTGAAGCTTCCCCTGTCAAGTGAAAATAATAATAATAATAATAATGATTGGATTTATATAGCGCCTTCCAGTTTCGGCTCTCCCCAGATCGGCAGAGGGTGGAGTAGCAACCAGGATAAATAAATTAAAATGAGCACTAATGGGGGTTAAAAATGGGATAAAAAAATCGGGGGGGAAATTATATAAAAAAAAAGAAGAAAAAAAAAAGAAGATACTCCTGCCCACTGAAATGGCTGTGGATGGCATGGAGTCTAGGATGGTTTTTACCAGGATTAGGGATGCACGATAATTATTGGACCAATAAATTACCGGCCGATATGGCCATTTTGCGTTATTTGCATTATTATTTATTATTCTGATAATGGCCTTTTTTCGATAAATAACAGCCGATAATACTGGCCATGAGGCTTTGTTTTTGCCTCGAAAGCGGAGCATACAGTATTGTTGTCCCATGCTCATGAGGTCACAGCTGCAACTGCAGGGCAAAACATGGCTGCTGCCAGCGTGGCTGTTTTTCACAGTTTCAGATGATCACAACACTATTGCAATTTGCAATCCATGTCCCGCACGGGTTCCGAGAGAAGGGGAAACATCTGAGTTAAACCAAACCTCGCTAGGATGCAGTGGATTTCTTTAGCGTTTACGTTAGCTTTTGTGGCTAGTGAGTGTTAGCTCAGCTAGCGTGGGTGGCCTACACACACAGCTCCCTGGCCGCTGTGCAGACAAACCCTGCTTGTTGTGATCAAACAGCCCCGCATTCAAAGCACTCACAGAGCTGGCATAAACCATATAGAAATGAATAGAAACCCCTTTACACGAAATTAAACATCCAGGGATTGTGTCTTTAACTCCAAAAACAACACGCTAACGTTATTAAGCTAACCGCGCTAACCAGGAGTCCCACTATAAACCAAAGGGACTTTGGAGTTGAGCTAGCTATGCTACTGGACAGAGCCATGATCTGTTTGGAGATCAATAATAAGGAAAACAAACGCACACATTACATAAACAAGGGCAAATTCGGCCTAGGACCACGTGCCGAAGGTCCCCCCAATATTTAAGTAGCCTATAATACAGTGTGTGTGTGTGTGTGTGTGTGTGTGTGTGTGTGTGTGTGTGTGTGTGTGTATGTGTGTGTATCTCCACAATGATGATCACAGGTACCCAATACATTAGATGCAGGACGCATGATGTTGTAAACTTTGGTTGACTAATGAAGTTCATTTCCAAAATATAACTTAAAATAAAGACTTCATTTTTCAACCAACTCAATGATCATGGTGTTTAAAGGTCCTATCCGTAAGTTTGGCCGGAAAATACATGTTCACAGTGTTTTCTATTACCAATGAGTGAATGTGCCGTTCCGTAACTTAAAAAATGAGCCCAGCTGCGTCTCTCTGCGTTCACACATTGCAAAGATATTGCAGGATTTTCATGCTGGTCGCAGGTTATACTTTCCCGGCCAGAGCTTCCTGAGTCCTTTCTTTGTATCGACATTAAACTCTTTCAGCCCTTGGTGTTTTGCAGTGGGTCCTGCTGCAGCCCGTGTGTGTGTGTGTGTGTGTGTGTGTGTGTGTGTGTGTGTGTGTGTGTGTGTGTGCGTGTGCGTGTGCGTGCGTGCGTGAGGTGTGATTTCTAACCCCACATAGGATAAGCAATAACCACGCCCTGTGGCGCCGGGATTGGCCAGGAGCAACACTGGAGGGCATGCAGCCCAGCGATTTCATGAACCAACTGAATAGCTCTTGAGAACGGACAGCGATTTCGAGAGCGGACATTGAGAGCGGACATTGAAATGAATTATGGTCACCTACCTTCCTTAGCATAGTAATAATAATAAAGCATAATAATTGTAATCTATGTACACAATCTACAAAAACATGCAATAATATAAACGGTGTTGTGTTCATAGCTCATATAATATAATGTATCATATCGTTAATTTCAAGCTCAATTCTTACCCAGAGAAAAGGTACAGCACTGAAAATGTAACAAGCAATAGTTTTTTAAACATCTTTATTTTAAAAGATGAAAAACCCCAGGTGCTTTAGTCCCAAGCTTCAATGCTCCTGGCCAATCCCGGCGCCACAGGGCGTGGTTATTGCTTATCCTATGTGGGGTTAGAAATCACGCGTGCGTGAGTGTGTGTGTGTGTGTAGGTGCGCTCGTTGTAATTGACGCTGCGTCCCAAGCGGGTGGGGTCAGGCGTATGGAAACACACCACCCCTTCGGGAAACGAGAGTGAAACTCATCCAGCGTCCCCGAGAGTGAAAAGCGTCCTTTCCGTTCCATATGACTGCCGCTGAATAAACGGTGTCTAGACCAGTGCTGGCGCATGTGGTAAAAAGCATCAGTCAACATCATTTTATCTGCAAACTAAGCAGTCATTGGCTTTCGGACCGAAAGCCAATCCAAAAAATAAAGGCTTTTATAGAACCGAAAGTTTTGGTTCTATAAAAGCCTTAATTTTTTGGATTGACGATAATTGAGTGATACACTTTACTAAAACAAACAAAGAACACTTCTGATATAATATATTAATCATATATTACATCAGAAGTGTTCTTTGTTTTGTGTTCACAATGATGTTAGATTTGGTTAGGTCAGAGCTATGCTCACTACATCTGCATCTGCATTTTTTACCCCAGGTGTGCATAAAATACAAGTTCAGTACTTATTTTGTGAAATAATTATATATATATTTTTTATTATAATAATTATCAGAATATCGTATCGTTAAGGGAGAAGCAGATTTTTATCGTTATCGTATCGGCTGAAAAAAAATCCATATCGTGCATCCCTATAGGATACATATTTTGTGCAGGTTCTTAAACCAAGCTTATTATAATCAGAGGCTTTCAGTGCTGCATGAGGCAATGAGACTGTCATGACAATAGAATTCACAACATCCCAGGTCTAGCTTCTTATTGCAGAATGATTATACCAATAGTTCTCTAAAGTTTCCTTTTTATGCCACTTTGCTGTCAAAACACACGGGAAGGACGGCCAGCAGCACTAGCTGGGTGGAACAGCAAGCGTGGTTGAGTGGCGCACGAGCATTCTCATGCACAGAGCCAATATTGGACATGCTATGCAACTCATTATTATACCTGAATATACACCAAAGACATGCTTACCCTTACAATAATCTACATTACACATTATCAGTATTATTAATATGGTGGTGGTGGTTGTTTAAAAAAAAAGATGTACTAGAAGGTGGCAACATATCTGTAAATTTGTTGAGAGATTATTTAATAATTATATGGGCCTCTTATGAAACTGATTTAGTTAGGTCATGTATTTAATTAATCTACATTACGAATTAATTCAGAAACATTTTATAGGTCACTTTTGTGAAAACCACATTATCATACATCACATTAAAGGTCCTATCATACTAACACAAGTGTTTGTACTGTCTTGAGGCCAATCGCCAGAGAAACCGTGTCTTGTGTGTTAAAATTGTTCTGTACAGTATTGAGGTGGGCTGAAATGAGATATTGTCATCTAGGATGTCCACCAATGTTAAGTGTGATTTATTGTGCAGTCAACTTGGATAGGGAAATAATCATTTGATACAGAGACATTCATGCTCTTGATTGCCTGTGTAAGTGCGTGTGTGTGAGTGTGTGTGTGTGTGTGTGTGTGTGTGTGTGTGTGTGTGTGTGTGTGTGTGTGTGTGTGTGTGTGTGTGTGTGTGTGTGTGTGTGTGTGTAGGAATAAGCAGGAATAAGGAAAAATGAGAAGTGGGATGGAAATATACTGGCATACTGAAAGTATGGGATACTGAAAATATGAAAACATTTCTGCAGAAAATGTACTGTATATTTGTTCAAAACTAGATTGTGCAGAAGTTGGTTGTGGATGGATTGATTTGCTATTATGTTTGCATGTGAAAATGCTAGATAGGTGTTATGCAAAGGATAATGTACAGCTTTGCATCGGAGTCCCGATGGACCTGAAGGCTCTTATTTTGCAATAATGATAGAGTACCATATTCCGCTTATTATGTGGCTACCAACCAAAGACATTAATCATTTGACACAAAAATTGATTTACAATTGTTTAATTACAAGCAAATTACAAGTAATTAAGAAGCTTCTGCCAAAATATGGTCCAGCAGAACTGCAACCATAGAAACATCTGTAGCTACTGTAGCATCCACACTGTAGCAGAACTGTAACTATAGCAACGTAAACAAATTCACTAAGATTGCCTTGCGGCAATAAAAGGTTTCATGCTCTCCGAACAAGATTAATGTAATATCGGAAAAATCTTCCGTGTTTCTAACCTGGGTTTGCAGAGTGTCTGAAAGAACCAAGAGGACAGCGAAACGGTCGAAAAGGTCAACAATCATGTACATTTATAGCTTTTTTGCAACATGATCTCATATTGAAGTCGTGAAATGAGCACAAATTCTGAAATGCAGATTTGCATGCTGTGGACATGAATTATGTGAAAATTATGTTCCTCGACCACGATTTGAATTCTCTGACAATAACACAAATTGGATTTCATGGCAACAGCACAAACAGCATTTCCAGCTAAAGGTTGGCTAATGGACCCATTTATGTTTAGGCAAGTAAAACAACTTTGGTTATGGTTTAGGTTAAAGTTACAGTCAAGCAACTACAATAACAGGTTAGGATTTTTTTTTGTCATGGTTAAGTAAGAAAAAGGTACACTAAAAATAAAAATGTGACTGACAGTCAGTGGGCAAGCCCACCCCCTTTCGCCTGAAGATGTGTTTAAGCTGTAATTCCTCGAATGGCCACTTGAGGCAGGACTCAGAAGTCCCGTCGTTCCTGTTAAAATGGCCCACTTTGTAACAGTAATTAAACATCTTTACAGCCTGGACCGAAACACGCTTTTGGTCTGTATAGCTAATTTCACCTTTTCATAAATTTCACCTTTATATAACTTGCCCCTTTGGAGTAAAATAGATGATAGAAAAGGGGGTGATTGACAGATCGCCTGTCCAGTGATTGCACAGCTTGCCGATCACGGACCAATAGCAGGCGGAGCTGCAGCTCTGGGAAACTCCCATCTCACGTGAGGTGCGGAAGGACTCGACCCATTCCGTCCCAATCTGCTGACGAAAAATCAAGGCCAACGTTTCAACTCCAAACGGGAGACCAAGATCAATGGGATTGCTCTGTCCATATTATTTAGGTCAGTGCTCACAGTACAGATCATATAAGCCGGGTGGTCACCGGCACTAAAAGCCAAAGCACACGGCCATTTTTCTAGGCTGGTAAAACCATCCTGTTACATGAACTCACATTCTGTTTCGTTCTGCGGATCAGTCTGGCCTCCAGCCTGCCGATGTGAAACAACAACAACGCTAGCTAGCCAGCTAGCAACCTACACGCTGAAAATGACAAGTTTTGACAAAGATTTGGATTGCGCAATAAAGCAGGCCTGCTTGGTACTTTCGGTGGAGGGTTGTAAACATAAGGGAGCATTTTCCCTCCGCTATACCAGAGTGAGAGTAAGAGGAGCCAGACTCTCTCCTGCGCTGGTACAGCGCAAAATGGAGATAGTCTGGCAAACGAGATTAAACATCATAGACATACATTTCAGAATAAGCAAATTCCACAAATGACTCCCAAACATTATAAATAAGCAAGTCAAGGTCACATTTAGGATTGAGTCTTATAGAGGGGAAAAAGGGGAAAAAGAAAGAAAGAAAAAAACACACCTTGTCCTTAATGCTTTCTTAGCCTAGAGACCCTATTAATTTCTCTGGTTACCTCGCTTAATCAACTTCAACTATGCACCCGGGTGATTTGGGTTCTGCTTAGTACAGGTTTTCGTCTCTGGTAGCACACCACAACCATGGGCTATTTATTAAGAAGTTAAATCCAAAGGCAATAATCTAAACAACCAGGGAATAAGCCACTTGAATACCAGTTTGGCTGCATGCAGATCAATGGTGAAGAGAGGACAGGGTCTGAATGGTGAGGAGAGGACAGGGTCTGAATGGTGAGGAGAGGACAGGGTCTGAATGGTGAGGAGAGGACAGGGTCTGAATGGTGAGGAGAGGACAGGGTCTGAATGGTGAGGAGAGGACAGGGTCTGAATGGTGAGGAAAGGACAGGGTCTGAATAGGTTGAGGCGATGTCTCGTCATAGACGCTGGGTTAGCTGGCTCAGCCTGGCTGGGGGCGTGGTCAGGGTGGGGTAAATCCCCCGTTCTATCCATTCAGCAAAGTTAGAATTTAGCTGATAGCCCAGCCCAGGCAGACACGATCAGGGATTTAACCACCGCAGTAAACGCACATCTGAGCAGACGTCTTGTGTTCTGCTCTAGAACCCCCAAATCTGTAGTTTAGAGCCGCAGCACCGTCCTTTGGTGAGTCAGCCCATTGAGATATATCGGCAGATTTACCCCACTCGCGCGCCAGCCGCATAACATTTTGTGGGCGTTCCCACACATGCCGACTGTCTCTATGGTGAGGAGAGGACAGGGTCTGAATGGTGAGGAGAGGACAGGGTCTGAACGGTGAGGAGAGGACAGGGTCTGAACGGTGAGGAGAGGACAGGGTCTGAACGGTGAGGAGAGGACAGGGTCTGAATGGTGAGGAGAGGACAGGGTCTGAATGGTGAGGAGAGGACAGGGTCTGAATGGTGTGACTGCAGGCTGGGCTTTTCATGTGGATGTGCTGGCATTAAGGCCACTGCACATCAGTATCACCCTTAGCAACCTGGGACTCTTTTAGACCATTCAAACTGCATCCTATTTCCTGCAGTGTTATACCTTTGAGCTTGTGCTTGTGTGCTTGTGTGCGTGTGTGTGTGTGTGTGTGTGTGTGTGTGTGTGTGTGTGTGTGTGTGTGTGCGCGCGCGCGCGCGCGTGTGTTTTGTGTGTTTGTTTTTTCAAATGCGGGTGTGGGCCAGGCTGTCGGAAGGCACAGTCAGTGTCCAGTATTGTGCCAAATTAAAAGCCTCTCTGTTCACTCTGAAGAGCTGAAGGTGGTCAGCAGTTGTGTCAGGACAGAAGTAGCTGACTGATGTTGGAAATATCAAGACATGATGGACTAACAGCTCCCTGGCCTGAGGGAAAGGCACCGCTCCACTGTGGATACTCATGCTTAAAAACGTAGCCCGCTGCAGAGCGCATTCAAAGGCTGTTGGATGCATTTTGTGAAATAACTTAAAGGTGCAATCTCACTTTCTAGCAACTAACAACAAACTAAAAGTGGATGCAGTTGTTGGAAACAGCTTCACAGTTCACACAACCTCTGCCAAGAAAGAGCTATAAATTAAAAAAAAAAAAAGAGAGAGAGATCCAATCTAGAACCAGAGGGCAGTACTATTAATCTCCCAATAACAGTTTTTGTTCATTCATGTGAAATGAGGATGGACATCTGTTATAGTGATAAAAGCCATTTGTGGTTCTACATAAAAACTTAAATATTCAAACTACTTCAAACTATATTATTGTACCACTGTGCTTATTATAACAAAAGGATAGTTTGATATTAATTAATGTTAGAAAATTACAGTAGAATTAGTGGGGATGGGACTACTAGTCTGGTGACAGAATGTATTTTGATAATACAGAATCCAATATGAACTTTTGTATTTGGGTTGCAGTATTTATATTCACAATAATAATTCACAGAGATAAATGTTTTGTGATTTGAATCCTTAATTGAGTTATGTGCATCTATAACAAAGTGAGTTATTTTCTCAAGCCTGCTGGTGTTTTTTGGGACAGTACATATACTGGCCTTTTGTATTTTTGGACATTCAAGTGTGCCAAAAAGATTTGAGTCACTGTAGGTCGGACCGCAAAACGGAAAAAACTGATGGAATCATGGACTTTGGTCATACAAATGGAATCAACTGTAAGACATGGAATATTGCAGAATTTTCCATAATTTGGCTGAAACTGAGGCCTAAGTAGGCCTAATGATTCAAAGCAAAAGTACATTTAATTATTCTACTAACCTAAATTATTTCATCATTGTAAAATAGGCCTAGAAAAATTATTCCGTTTTCGATTGGGGTGTTTTGAAAGGGGGCTCAGTCTTGCGTGGTACAGTTACGTCACCTCACAACCTAATATACTAATACTAGCAATGTACCCGGCATTGCCTGGGTTAAATGGGCACAAAGCAATACAACTGCACCTTTTGCTTGGCTGGAAATTATGGTGGTGTCCAGATGGTTTCCAGGAGTACACTAGTTCAGCTCAATCCGACCTGGTGTGTGGGTGTTGTGATAGCAAATTATTGATTGCGTGCTTATTGATTGATTGCTTATGAACTATGGCCCTTCTAAGATGTATTTTGTGAACTATGTTCTTCAGCATTGCAGAATATTCCTGTACAGGGAGAACGTGTATCTTGATTTGGGTGGGTAGACGTGGATTGTTGTGTCTTGTGAACATCAGGTTGACTACTGACGTCATGGAAATGTACTGAGTTGGAGAGAGGTTGTATGAAGTGGAAAAGTACTGCCCTCCAGATTAGGGGGGCGGGTGCCATAGTTTCAGTATATGATGAGTTGTAACAATGACTCATGGCTCTTGTCTGACAACGTGGTCGGGGAGACCCTCTGTGCACAGATGTTAATGTAGAATAAAACCTCCTAAATACACTTGAAACGGGTATCTCATTATTGATGGATCAGCAGAGCATTTCAGCAATTTTTCCATCACAGTGTAAAGTGGTGTCCATGATTTCCAGGACCTTCCAGGTGGTTCCAGACTTGATGACCTGCCCATGACCTTCCCCGGATCATAACCCACTGCCATGCAAATTTTCAGCCCAATCCCACCTGGGGTGTGGTCGTGAGGTGTTTTCCAGGACTTTCCAGGTGGTTCCAGGACTTGTGGACATGCCCTAGACCTTCCCTTTACCTAACCCCCCATCATGCAAAATGTCAGCTCAATCCGACCTGGGGTGTGAGGTGTTTTCAAAGTGTTTTCCAGGACTTTATGATGGGCCCATGACCTTCCCCAGATCATAACCCCCTGACATGCAACATTTCAGCCCAATCCCTTCTGGGGTGCGGGCGTGAGGTGTTTTCCAGGTGATTTCCAGGATTTTCCATGACTTTCCAGGTGGTTCTAGGACTTGATGATGAGCTCATGACTTTTCCCAGATCATAACCCCCGACATGCAAGCCCACGGAGCAGTGGTGTGGCCATTCAGCTTTATGGCACGACGTCTGCTCCCACCACCTATATCCCCCTAGCCACTCCCCCTAACCACTCCTCAAATCCCGACTCTCTACGACCTTCCTATCCCTAGCTACGACCAGTCTTCCCTAGCCTAAACTCACTAAACGTCCATGAGTGAGTGAGTGAGTGAGTGAGTGAGTGAGTGACTGATGGACTGAATGAGAGTCCCTCTTTCAACCCTGGTGGAGCCTACTGGCCCAGCGCCGTGGGGAAAATAGGACTAGACTTAACCTCAACTATAACACATTTTTATTAATGGCTAACATCAGGCTAATACGTTTTGGCATATAAGCCTTCATCACAGCATCTGTTTTTGGCAGGGCACCCAACCAGAAGAAGGTTATGTGAGGAGGCGCACCTGCTAACTACATGTTTTCACTGTTTGCTCTGATGTGTGTTTTAGTGGCAGAAGTGACAGGCTGTGGCCTGCACAGCCTATTTAAGAGAGCTAATGGTAAACAATGTTAAATGTAATGTAAAAACATTATTTTGATTCCACACAGTAAAGACAGAGAATCATTTACCAGTTAAACATTATTGGGTGGAAAACAACATACTGCTAAACTGTGAGTTAAATGAAAGTCTATTCAATATCCTAACAATATCCTATTTTTTTTTTACTATTTAGCCTAAAAGAACAGCCTTACTGCCTCAATAAATTAGGCCATGTGTTGTTCTTTAATCATCGATCATCAAATCATCATGATTACATGATTTTGTTTAACTAGGCAGCGCTCGATTCCTAGGCTCGCCTGCCCTGCACCTTGCCGAGCTGGCCCTGCAGCTCGCATACGCAGTTCGCCCGCTACGTGGCCTCGCCCTGGCTGCTCCTTGATGGCATACTTCAGAGATGCTGGATCACCTGTCCTGGAGCTGGCAACGTACAGCTGTCCATGGCTGAAGACGCACTTCTTTCAGTGTCTGGCCCTGGGACTTGATTTTTGCGCTTATGACATCACTGATGACATCATCAGTGGGACTATGACATCACTGATGATGTCACAACTGATGTTATGACATCACTGATGACATCACAACCCTTATGACATTACTGATGTCTAGTGTCCTCTACTGATGTCACAATGCCTCTTGACATCACTGATGATGTCACAATTCATGACATCACTGATGACATCATCACTGGGACTTTGTGTGTGTGTGTGTGTGTGTGTGTGTGTCTTGTGTGTGTGTGTGTGTGTGTGTGTGTGTGTGTGTGTGTGATGTCACAATGCCTCTGACATCACTGATGATGTCACAATTGATGACATCACTGATGACATCATCAGTGGGACAGACAGACACAGCCCTTACTCAATTTTATAAATATACATATGGCTCATTTCCACCACATTTTACAGCCCTGCACAGCTCGTCACCACTCGGCTCTACTCGCCAACCCGATGGATGTTTTGCTTCTACCGCTGATCGATCTGCCCCCGCCCACCCCCGCCCACAACTGGTCGTCATAGCGACCGCATATCTGCCCTCCGCCCATAGCCGAAGTAGGCTATAACATATAACGTTACAATTAAATCCATACACAGAACTTTTAAACTGTTTATGAAATACTGGTGCCTCTAAATGACCTACAGTGTACATGGGCAAATGTGACAATCGGCCAGGAGAATGGATATCACTTTGTTGTTAGTCAAACTCACATGCATGCGCTGCGCGAGGGACAGGGGTTGCACTACAGGGAGAAGTGAAGCCTCAAGCCTCTACCCCAGCGGCCTCTCACCAGGCAAGACCGCGGCTTCACTAACCCCCGCCTGCGGCCTAGCGGAGCCGACGCTGCACACAACTACAAGGGCTTCCTGAGGAGCGGATTTTTTCTCTCTCAAAACAATTGAAAACCACCGTCATGTTAAAGCTCAGTAAGGAGATCGATTTTATTTCACCACAAAAGACTGATGGAAATAACAGAAGAGAAGGTAAGCCCCACTAAACTGGTATGCAGCATTGACAGTCAGTAGATAAGAGTAAACACGATTCTGCCTGACCAATCAGTCGTGAGTCGTCTACAGTGTTTTCACGTCACCGTATGAACCCGGGTTCACAGCGCTAGAACCTCAACAGAGCAGGGACCAAAAGCAGCATGACTCAACCCCGACTCAACCCGGGCTGTCCACGTTTTTGATCGGTGGGATGAGACAAAAAAGCGAGACGAGCTGGGCGGGGCCGCGTTGATACCAGCGGTGGAAATGGGCCAATATACTAGGGATCTCGCGCGCTTGATTCCTAGGATCGCCCGTCCTGCAGCTCGCCGAGCTGGCCCTGCAGCTCGCATTCGCAGCACGGCCTTGCCCACAGCTCAGCTGCTGTGTGGCCAATGAGCCCAGCATCACTGATTATGTCAGATTTATGACATCACTGATGATGTCATCAGTGGGATTTATGACATCACTGATGTCACAGTGGAATTTCATCAGTGGGATTTATGACATCATAGATGATGTCACAGTGGGATTTATGACATCACTGGGATTTATGACATCACTGATGATGTCACAGTGGGATTTATGACATCACAGTGGGACAGACAGAACCCGGACAGACAGAGCCCGAGCTCCCATTTATATGCTGATATATAATTAAGCAATATAGCATGAGAGCAAGTGTGTTGTGGCGAATATATCCCGCTGATTACACTACTGTAAGGCGGGACCGCAAGAACGTGCGGGTGATTTGATTGGATCGTTCTGGAGACTGAAGTTGACATTGGCCAATCCTGGCGCTTGCTGAGAAGCTGAGAGCTTTCTGGAAAGCCGACAGGCAGCTCGAGCGCAGCGCTGCATTCTCAGCGCTTGCTGAGAAGCTGAGTGTTTTCTGCAAAGCCCGACACCAACTAACGTTACGGGGTTAAATGCGGGGTTAACAGCCGTTTTTTTGCAAAGAAGACATTAGCCCGCATTTATTCTTGTACAAAACATAATTTTCTGCGAAGTATTAGTAAAGTTATAAGCGAAGATCGATTCACAAGGAGGTAACCAAAGGCTTTTAGTAAGAGAGTTGCCATGGCAACCAATAACCCATGGCCATGGGTTATTGGAGTGGGTTATTGGATTTATACAATGGCTGTGAACCAATCAGATTGCTTGATTTGAGAGAGCCGTTTTATAATTAATAATATATATGTGTGTGTGCATAATAACTCTCTAGATTCCACTGTGAGTTTTCCCTTCGTTTCTCCCTTAATTTCTGCATCTGACTTCAGTAAAATGATCTATTCTTGCACTCATCACTCCCAAGCTGCAAGGGTGACATACAGTACATTACGCCTTTTTTGTGCATAAGGACTAACAACTTACAAGAGAAACTGATAGATATGAAACAGAGATTACAGGTTTGAAAGCCAGCTACTAAAACAAGCGCAAACCTAAACTAAAGCGCAAAGCCCACAGAGCAGCAGCCATTCAGCTTTATGGCACCACGGCCGCTCCCACCACCCCCATCCCCCTAACCACTAGGCATGGGTCGGTGTAAAAATTATAAAACCGGTTCGATATTAAACATTAAATTGAACCTAACCGGTATACCGAATTTTACCACTAGGTGTCGCACTTTGAACAGTGCTTCCCAGTGGAGGCGATAAATGACTGTAGTGCAACTCCAGTCCACTTGGTGGCGATAATGCACCTTTAAGCTGGTTTGCAAACCACCAATAACACAAATAGAAGAAGCAGAACGACTAAACGGGGTACCAAAATTTAGAGTAGCTAGCTTCCTTGTGCTCCCGTTTCCATTGTAGTAGAGTAGTAGAGAATCTTTATTTATCCCCCTTGGGGCAATTCATATGCAGCATAACAAAAATGTAATTTAAAAATATACAGACATGAAAAAGTAAAAAGTAGGGATGTCTTAAAACATAGTACATTTAAAAGGACACGAAACCATGTAAGTTAAAACAGAAAGGGGTCATGAAGTAGGCTACTATTCGATTCAACAGTTCAGACATGGCTGTATCTGTTCCTGCAACAGCGGGGCATCCTATACCTGCACCCAGAAGGAAGGAGGGAAAACTCAGGGTAAAGAGGGTGCTGTGGGTCACGCAGGACACCCTGAGCCTTCTTAAGAACCCTCTTCTTATATAGAAGACAGAGGTCATTCAAGTTACAGCCGGTGATTTTGGAGCTCGTCCTGACAACCTTCTTCAGCATGTTCTTGTTTGACAAGTTTAGGTTCCCAAACCAAGAAATAAATGCAAAGGTGAGGACTGACTCAATGCAAGAAGAATAGAACATTTTCAAAAGTGACTTGTCTACGTTAAAACTTCTTAGCTTCCTTAAAAAGAACAAGCGCTGATGGCTTTTCTTTAGAATTGCCTTCACATTAGGCTCAAAACTCAGTTTGTCGTCCAGAATTGTCCCCAGATATTTGTACCCACCACCGCCAACATCCCCCTGGCCACTCCCCCTACCTACCCCTTGAATCCCGACTCCCTACCACTTTCCTATCACTAGCTATGGCCTATTTTCCCTCCCCCATCCCCCCCCCCACCACCACTACCACCCATATCCCCCTACCCACCTTTATGCCCCAAATGCACACAAAGTGTTAATTGATGCACCTCATTTGATGCACATCAATTTCTGCTCCTAAAGCGCACTGCAGGCATCACATAATACCAATAGCACAGAACCAGTATTTTGGGGGAAAGGTCATGAATTTATATGTACAGTAGGCAGGCACAATGACTGACGAATAAAAAGTTGTTATACTGTAGTTTTGAGACCCTGTCAGTCGAGGCTGTAATCGTCCTACCTGTCTGTCATGCAGAGTGAAGGGGGTAAAAAGCAGCACTGCGGGGAGGATGAGAAAATGAAGCAATCCACTCTGTCCAAACTTTTGCCGATCTAACTAATCATGACATGCAGGGAAATATATTTTGGTAGCCGATGTGTTTAGAAGAGCATTCGCACTTTGTTCAGACAGTAGTGTAGCGTTATATTTGACATGCTTGGTGCTATATTTAAACTGCTGTGAGATTTGTTTGTGGAGCAGAGAGACCGACATGGGAATGAAAGTGGCCGCGCAGAGAGGGGTGGGGGGGCGGGGGGGGAACTGAGAGCGTTCTGGTCGCTGCTGGGTCCTCATTGACGCTCCAAAATGGAAACATGTTCGGAGTATAACGTCAAGGCAGTTTGACACACGTCAGAACGCTCTTGGTGCACGTTCTGCCATTTTAAACAATCATGAATGGGTGGACTTCAAAACGTGAGCGGCAGACGCTCCCAGTGCATTTGGGGCATTAGAATCTTGACTCTCTCTCTACCACATTCCTATCCCTAGCTACGGCCACTTTTCCATAGCCTCACTAAACGTCCATGAGTGAGTGAGTGAGTGAGTGAGTGTCCTGACTTTGCCCTCTTCTCACCCCGGCAGGGTCAGTGCCGTGGGAAAAATGTAACTGATTGTCGTTGAGCATGGGGTGCGTCGGGATTTTGCAGCAATTGGGGGTTACTGGCTTGAGTTTGAGCATGTGGGTGTGTTCCCAGGTGCTGTAGGCCTCTTGCCACGCAGCGCTGTGAGCAATATGGAACATTGCTCTTGCTCCGCTAACACGCTCCGCTAGTGATATAGCTCCTTTGTTCTTTTCAGGCAATCATTGTAATAACCAGCCATGAACGTTTCTGATAAGAAGCTTTTGAATCAATGTGTACAACAGGAACAATATAGTTGGTGCTGAAATTGATAGCTGTTATCTTATATTCCATATAGGTTTTTAAATTGGAGACATTACTGAGCATGTCAGTCACTGCTGGGTTATGACATCATCAGTAAGTGCCCTTAAACAGACTATGGCGCTAATGATAATGTGAATGCAATAGAATGGGGAATGTCCTGTGGCTGTGGGTAATCTAGAATAAGGATGCAATGAAGAAAATAACTTGAGTTGCGAAAAACAATTGCCTTCCCCTAAATTTCTCCAAACCTTTCACTCAAACTTTAATTCTTTCTGTGAGGATATATAGTATAGCCAGTATAATCACAAGAGCCAGGTTTGAAATTACTAGCCATGGGCTAGCAGGGTAATGACAGATCAACACATTTTATACCATGAACACCTACAGTATGTAGTTAAACGGCTAAAGTAAAAACAATTCAGCCAAAGACATACACAACTGACCTGTCATCCCCACTCCCCCTACTCTCATTTATGATCAAAACACAAATTTTGTTAATGACAGGATGTACAGGATCCACAATTTCCAAAAAAGGTTAATGGGGCAAAATGTCTCACCCAAATTCAAGTGCCCAGAAATGCCAGTACCGGTATGTCACCTCGCACACTAAGCACGCTCGATTCCTAGGCTCACTCGCCCTGCAGCTCGCCGAGCTGGCCCTGCAGCTCGCATACGCAGCTCGGCCGTTGCGCGGCCTCTCCCGCAGCTCGGCTGCTGCATGGCCTCGCCTGCTCTATTGGCACACGCGCACGGGTGTGTGTGTGTGTGTGTGTGTGTGTGTGTGTGCCCCTTAAAGGAGAATTTCCGTTTTTTTACAACCTTATTTCCAGCTTTAAATATGATTTTTAAGTCACCCTAATCATTAGTCAAGGGAATCAAGCCGGACTCATTAGGGCCTAATGAGTCCGGCTTGATTCCCTTGCACTGAACGATAATTTGTTTTAAACTGCGACCTGAAAACGGGGGATCTGAAATGCTTCTATTTACATGTACATCTTGTAAATATCGTATTTTCTGATACGCAGATACACATATCATTATTATATCATAGATACAATGACAGAAAATGAACAATCTAGCGTTATTTACCTTGGTTCACCCCTGGCTCTGCTGTCATTGATAGCAGCTCCTGTTCCCTCCCGCTCCTTGTAATCATATAACGTTATTCCGGATCGGCTCAAATAAATACGCGTGGCCATCAAATTCAAATGAATCGTCTATATTCTCAAAGACAGGCTAATGACAGATCAAAGACAGACCATGCAAGTCCCCCGGAAGTGCTTTCATACGACCCTTTGACATGAGCCAGATGTGGGAAATGGCAGGGCAGAGTTCAGAGCTCCGAGCAGTCGATCTGTAGCTAATAGCATGATAAACACTGCTGATAATATCTGATCCCAAGATTATGGACGATGCATTTGAATTTGATGGTTGCGTGTATTTATTTGAGCTGGTCGGGGATAACGTTATATGGATTACAAGGAGCGGGAGGGTGAGGAGCTGCTATCAATGTGACGGACAACAGAGCCAGGGGTGAACCCAGGTAAATAACGCTAGACGCTAGATCGTTAATTTTCTGTCATTGTATCTATGATATAATAATGATATCAGCTAGATAGCTGCATATCAGAAAATAAGATCTTTACAAGATGTAAATAGAAGCATTTCAGATGCCCCGTTTTCCTCGTTTTCAGGTCGCAGTTCAAAACAAATTATTGTTCAGTGCAAGGGAATCAAACCGGACTCATCAGGGCGACTTAAAACTCATATTTAATGTCCAGGTTGTAAAAAACCGGAATTCTCCTTTAAGTTTACATCAGTGCCTATGGCATAATCAGTGATGTCATAAGATGATTTTATGACATCACTGATGACATCATCAGTCTTATGACATCACTGATGATATCACAATGCCTGATATCACTGATGATGTCACAATGCCTATGACATCACTGATGACATCACTTACGGGACAAAAATTGAAAGGGAGAACACTGCCCACTTGCTCCCTTTTATAATAGATGGAGCCCACATGACACCACTAATCACTAATCAAGTATTTAAAAATGTCAATGAATTGACTATCCCTGATTTCAAGAAACATAGGGTTTGACTCCTTCTCCCTGTGTGTGCCCTACTTCTCACGGAGTAGCCATCTTCGATATGTGAACAGATGCATAGTAATGACATGGTAGCAGTCACTTCAAAGCTGTTCCCTATATTTTGCCACAGGCTAACTCTTCAACAGATTTCAGAGGAATGACTAGTAAATATCATTGTATTGAAACATCGACTTGTAAATATCCTGGATACAGGGCTTGAGCTCCATGAACAGATGTAGTCCCTCTACACACGTACCTCCAAAATCAGGCCTTAGACGGATGTCATATCCCTTCAGCAACTTGTCCACGGTGGTCTTGGCCAAAGACATTCCGGTGTTTCCAGTGGAGGTGCTGCGGGCAGAAACCATCCGTGTAAGAGAGGTTTTGATGGAAAGAATATATAAACATATAGTATAAAACAGAAAGACTGTCTGATACATATGACATAAATATGTTGTGATCCTGACAGCACAACTACTGTATGTCTTTAAATCGTGCAGGCTACTGTGTTCAATACACTAATTGATGCAGGTGTAAGATACAGTATGAAAGGCACCTATGAAGAGGAACCCATAGATTCATATGGTGGAACTTTGACCAATGAAAAGGTGAAGCAAAAACAATTCTGTCTGTCTATAGGCTACTAGTCCCATTTTAAGAAAACATTTATGATTAGTATTTCTTAGTCTTTCAATATCTCAATCAATCAGCTTCTATAGCTTTTATTGATGTCAAACATACTGTAACAATTTAATTCCAACTGTACAATGAAAATAATTAGATTTCAGATTGTTCAGTCACTAGAAGTCCTAGCTGCCCTTAGCAACTAATTCTTTGTGTGTTGCAGTCTGTTGTCAGGACTGACTGTGAAATCACAGTGATGTGTTGCACCCTCATGCTCTTGATCTCTTGCAGGATGTCTACAAAAGTGTACCTGTGTCTGCAATCTGCATGATTTTCCCCACCTAGTCCCACCTAACCATGTGGATCTGATCAGTGAATGATGCTATGATACACCTGACAAGCAATTTAATGTTGGTCATTAGAAAGACAAATGAGTCTAGTCTAGTCAGCCTATACTGAAATGAAAGCCTTAGTTATACAGCTGACATCGTCCACACACCATATAGCAGCCTTCAAAACAGGACAAGAAAGCTCTAAAACCACACCGAGTGCACCTGGTGATACTGGCATTAAGAGCCAGACTGCAAGAGTTGCTTTGACTCACTCCTCGGGCACAAACCCAGTTTAATTCATAAGGGTGCACATGAATGAGCTCAGGCCATAACACCACCCTGCTGTCAGTCAGGTACGCACAAGGCCTCCTACAGGTTTGAGACTGGAGAGAGGTACGCATGAGGCCTCATACTGGTTTCAGACCGGAGAGAGGTACGCACAAGGCCTCCTACAGGTTTGAGACCGGAGGTACGCATGAGGCCTCATGTTTCAGACCAGAGAGAGGTACGCACAAGGCCTCCTACAGGTTTGAGACCGGAGAGAGGTACGCACAAGGCCTCCTACAGGTTTGAGACCGGAGAGAGGTACGCATGAGGCCTCATGTTTCAGACCGGAGAGAGGTACGCATGGGGCCTCATACAGGTTTGAGACCGGAGAGAGGTACGCATGGGGCCTCATACAGGTTTGAGACCGGAGAGAGGTACGCACAAGGCCTCCTACAGGTTTGAGACCGGAGAGAGGTACGCACAAGGCCTCCTACAGGTTTGAGACCGGAGAGAGGTACGCACAAGGCCTCCTACAGGTTTCAGACCGGAGAGAGGTACGCACAAGGCCTCTTTGAGACCGGAGAGAGGTACGCACAAGGCCTCCTACAGGTTTGAGACCGGAGAGAGGTACGCACAAGGCCTCCTACAGGTTTGAGACCGGAGAGAGGTACACACGGGGTCTCCTACAAGTTTGAGACCGGAGAGAGGTACGCATGAGGCCTCCTACAGGTTTGAGACCGGAGAGAGGTACGCACAAGGCCTCCTACAGGTTTGAGACCGGAGAGAGGTACGCACAAGGCCTCTTTGAGACCGGAGAGAGGTACGCACAAGGCCTCCTACAGGTTTGAGACCGGAGAGAGGTACGCACAAGGCCTCCTACAGGTTTGAGACCGGAGAGAGGTACACACGGGGTCTCCTACAAGTTTGAGACCGGAGAGAGGTACGCATGAGGCCTCCTACAGGTTTGAGACCGGAGAGAGGTACGCACAAGGCCTCCTACAGGTTTGAGACCGGAGAGAGGTACGCACAAGGCCTCTTTGAGACCGGAGAGAGGTACGCACAAGGCCTCCTACAGGTTTGAGACCGGAGAGAGGTACGCACAAGGCCTCCTACAGGTTTCAGACTGGAGAGAGGTACGCATGGGGCCTCGTACAGGTTTGAGACTGGAGAGAGGTACGCATGAGGCCTCATACAGGTTTCAGATCGGAGAGAGGTACGCATGAGGCCTCATACAGGTTTGAGACCGGCGAGAGGTACGCATGAGGCCTGATACAGGTTTCAGATCAGAGAGAGGTACGCATGGGGCCTCATACAGGTTTGAGACCGGAGAGGTACGCATGAGGTCTCACACAGGTTTGAGACCGGAGAGAGGTACACATGAGGCCTCATACAGGTTTGAGACCGGAGAGAGGTACACATGAGGCCTCATACAGGTTTGAGACCGGAGAGAGGTACACATGAGGCCTCATACAGGTTTGAGACCGGAGAGAGGTACACATGAGGCCTCATACAGGTTTGAGACCGGAGAGAGGTACGCATGAGGCATCATACAGGTTTCAGATCGGAGAGAGGTACGCATGGGGCCTCATACAGGTTTGAGACCAGAGAGAGGTACGCATGAGGCCTCATACAGGTTTCAGACCGGAGAGAGGTACCCATGGGGCCTCATACAGGTTTCAGACCGGAGGTACGCATGAGGCCTCATACAGGTTTCAGACCGGAGAGAGGTACGCATGGGGCCTCATACAGGTTTCAGACCGGAGGTACGCATGAGGCCTCATACAGGTTTCAGACCGGAGAGAGGTACGCATGGGGCCTCATACAGGTTTCAGACCGGAGGTACGCATGAGGCCTCATACAGGTTTCAGACCGGAGAGAGGTACGCATGAGGCCTCATACAGGTTTCAGACCGGAGAGAGGTACGCATGGGGCCTCATACAGGTTTCAGACCGGAGGTACGCATGAGGCCTCATACAGGTTTCAGACCGGAGAGAGGTACGCATGAGGCCTCATACAGGTTTCAGACCGGAGAGAGGTACGCATGAGGCCTCCTACAGGTTTCAGACCGGAGAGAGACGACTTGCCCCAAGAGGAATCTAGGCTCTAGCCCCTGCTACTGTGTGACTGACTGACGCCTATAACATTGGTGCCGTGACCTGCATCATCACCTAGCCGCGACCAAGCTCAGGTTCATTGTTGTGGTGTGGGGAGTGAGCACAGGGGGTTGGGGGAGGGTTGGTGAGCGTAAAGAGTAGGCTAGAGGAAGTCGGTTAAAAATCACTCCCTTGGCCTTTGGCTCGGTCAGGGAAGCACTGTTCAATTAGATCATAGGTAGTGCAGCTGTTCATCAAGCTGGCAAACCCACAGGACTTGTGGGTTTGAGGCTGGAGAGCATCATTATGTGAGTGAGCTATAGTCCTCTCTGGCATGAATGACACCTGTAACACGCTCACACTGTTATGCCGCTAGATTATTCTATGTGTTATGGCTTCATGTGTTATCAAAATGTCAAAAAGGGGTGATCACTTACACTTAGTAACCTAAATCTCGTGATTGAGGTTGTAGGATAGTGCAGACAAGGAGTTCTCATGTAGGCCACTGAGGAATACAGCACTGTCTACATTCACAGTTCGGCCAAATAACAGAGATTGATCAGGCGGTTGTGGCTGTGGTGTCTTCAAGGCATGCAGGGGCTTGGAAATATGCAGTCATTTGTACTAATGTTAAAAGGTCCATATAGGGAAGAGGCATTTATTGAAATGTTCAGCTCACACTGACTCATTTCTTCAGAGCATGGACGATGATTACCTGCTGATGATTGTTTTTCCATTTTGTTTTATGGTCAATTTATTGTGGAGATTAAATTGACAGATTAAGAAAACTAATGTAAAATTGTTAATCTCATTATTATCTTTTTAATAGGCCTACAATAAGTATAAGTAGCCTACAGCCTGTAACGTTGATGTAGCTATAGACTTATTCATCAAGCTGATTACCATAGCGTGATCTATTGATCGTTGCCTGACTGATCAAATGCCAGCAGCTAATCTATCAGTGGGTAAACCTATTGTAGCTTACTGTGGGCTATCATTTTTATAGGATCAGACTGAAAGTCGCCCCATATAGCCTATTATACAAATATCCCCATTTTGATACCAGCAGTAGGTTTCACAATAGGCTATAGATGCGTGCACGCGCATGTTTTTACGCTCGCGCGCGCCACAGCTCCATGTAGGCTATATCGGCAGCAATGCCCCTAAGTAGGCCTGGGTACCCCGTTAATGCGATATCTACATTTCATCCCTTTCATTGTATGAAAGGTTTTCCGGGTGACGTGTTCTTACCTTTGAATGAAGCAAACGAAGCACAGAGCCGCCAAAGCAGAGAAAATTCCACATAATTTGTCTTCTTGACGACCCAACATCTCCACAAATCCTTATATAGTTTCAATAATCCAACCAATCCAGTGGTCCTCCCGAAATTGTACAAAGTAAAAATTGGCAATCCAAAAAAAGAATTGCCGTTTAAAAAATGTCGAATAAACTAGCCTACATCTACGCATGCAACGACTTCATTAAAATACTCGTTTTAAAAACCTCTTAATTGGCCCCCGCTGTTTTCCCGAGCTATGGAAATCCGTGCAGGTCACAGAGCCCCTCGACCAACACCAGAAGATCAGACATCTTGCTGAAAAACAGCGCACACACTACTTTTAAAAGTGATGGCAAGTCTTCTTCCCCTTACAAAAATAAAGTCTGGCATGAATGGTTGAGTGGCAGCCTCTTGATCATCAAATTGGTAGATGAGCTTTCCCAGTCCAAATGTGCAGAAGAGGCATGGTTCCAGCGATGCTCTGGCGCCAGACTATTCCACAATGTGATGTTGTTGGAGATATTTGTTGGAGCTGTAAACGCTGGCAGGCTGCAGCCAAGGGAGCGGTGGATTTCGTTTTGGTTTAAAAAAAGAAAAGTGAAATCTCCATTCCCCTTTTCCCCCGTTGCTGATGATGATGATGATGTAGATCAGCGCAAAGTCACTGAGGGAAAATGCACATTGAGAAAGCACTGGGTAATATCTGATGCAGACGTCAGAGCAGGCTATCACTCCTCTGGTGGGAGAAAAAAATTAGATACAGAGAAATATGGATGGCCCGTAATACGCCATATCACAACATTGGATTTAATATCAAAGATGCGAACCCATTGGAAAGTCCAGCTGTCTCCGCTGTCCAGCGTTAAATGGCGTTTGGACACCTTATTATGATCCGCTCGTCTTCTCCTCGAAACCAAATGGCATATTCAACAGTCGAGAGAATATGCATGCTTTTTTTTTTTTAGTTGAAATGAAAATAATGCATTTTTGGGGGGATGAGGGGGACACCTAAGGTGAATTCCTTAGCGACAGCAGCCTATTCACGCGCTGAATTGCCTGTCTATTCTCTCTGAAACCCATTAGGATGCTGTGAGTGTGTGTGCCGGTGCGTTTTCATGCATTTCTTCCACATTGCCACGTTTCTGAAACAGACAGACACAGCCGCGCGCGCACGCACACACACACGCACGCACACGCACGCACGCACGCACAGACGCACACACGCACACACACACACACACACACACACACACACACACACACACACACACACACACACACACACACACACACACACACACACACACAGTCAATCAATTCTGTCCCCTATCATGAAACAGGAGTTGCTTTTGCATGTGGAAACACAAACATGCCCATAGCCTACGTGTGTGAAAATGGCTAATATGCACATCATATGCAAGAATCACACAAGCTTGTGTTTTATACAGAATAGGTTTTCTTCAGGGATCTCTGTGCTGTCCAGTTGCTAAGCAACCCAGCGAGCAGCGATGCAGTTGTGGTGTTTCGAAGGCTATGCGCAAAGGCTCATTTAAAGGAGTAGACCCATTGCTGCCTGTCACTAGCCTACTGTGGTGTCAGTGGGACACAGGCAGACAACTGATGTGAGACATTTCTGTTACTTTCAAAAAACTACCATTTAGAAGAGAGAGCGGAAAACAGAATAGTGGTGTGTCAGGGAAATCGCACTCTATTTTTGCTTCATCATTATCATCATCATCATCATTCATCACTATCATCATCAGGGCCACAAGCATTGTGCCAATATAGGCTCCTCAATCAATATTTTTATTAAAGTGGAATACCACAGATTTTCAAATTTAAAATATGTATTGCGCTGCATACAGCGTTTTGATGTGTTTTGCTGAATATTCACTACTGTCATCCATCGGCAGAAATCAGGGAGAGGAGTGCCAGACATTAATCTGTGATGTCACAGCAAGTGGAGTATGAATTGGCAAAGACGGAAAAGGTGAATGTGTCAGTAATTGATTGCATTTGCATTTATAGCGCTTTTCTAAGTAGCCTACTCAAAGTGCTTCAGATTCAGATATCGGGGGGGGGGGGGGGGGGGGGTTACTCATCCAACTCCGATGTAACACCCACCTGGGTGATGCATCATGCACGGCAGCCAGTTTGCGCCAGAACGCTCACCACACAACATCACGGTGGAGAGTTGAGGACTGAATGTGCCAAAAAGTAACAAGGGAAGATTAGGTGGCCATGATGAAAGGAAGGCCTGGAATTTAGCCAGGGCACCGGGGTTACACCCCTACTCTTGGGAAGAGTGCCGGTGGGATCTTTCATGAACAAGAGTCAGGACCTCGGTTTAACATCTCATCCGAAGGACAGTGCTCACTCAGAGGACAGAGTCCCTGCGCTGGTGCATTGGGGATGGAGTTAATATTCAGATCAGAGGGAAGAGCACCTACTGGTCCTCTTCTAACACCACTTCCAGCACCATGGTCTCCCATCCAAGGTGTCCAGTGTCCTAACCAGTGTCAGCTATGCTTAGCTTTCCCCAGCAAGCCAACGATGTAATGCAGGAGCCACTGTGCAGGATACTCCTATCTGGGTTGATTTTCTGGTGAAGATGACATGTTTTCTGGCTTGGACAGATAGCACTACACAATGTAAAGCAGTGGTCTCCAACCATGTGCCATCAAAAAACATCTGAGTTTTCATTCGGATTTCAATCATTAACACACTCTCAACCAGAGAGTAAGGACTAATCTGTGAAATCACCTGCTGGCTTTGTGTGGAAGAAAAACCTGCACATGGCACATGGTTTGTACATAAGACAGTGAGTCAGTGAAACAACTATGATTAACTGATTTTGTCAATCAACAGAAAATGAATGGACTATATTTTTGATAATCGTTGAAACGTTGTAGTTATTTATCAAGTAAAAATACCAAAATGTGCTGGTTACAGCGTCACCAATACTAAGATCTGTTGCTTTTCTGTTTCAATTGAAAAAATAAAAATAACATTTTATCAGCTGTTGGTCTGAACTTTGGGAACTTGTTATGGGCATTTGTAGACTAAATCAATAATCAAAAAACAATTGGCCAATTGTAACTGATTGCCGCCTGGGGTGGGGGGTAGGGGTTAATTTTTGTTATGTGTTTGTGTTTCTGTTATCTGTATTGTCTGTTGTCATGTCAAAGAAAAAAAAAAAGAAAAAAATTTATAACAAAAAAATAATAATCAAAAAACAATTGATAGATTAATCTATGAAAATACTGACACTAGTGGGTTGCACTTTAAACTGTACTTTATTTTGAGGAGTCTGGATTCTCTGGTCTTTGTAAGACAGTTGCTCATGTTCCCAGATATTAACTGGACTGTCCTAGGTCATAAGCATAACATCTGTTAATAGGGTGGTGTGCCGATTACATGCACCCAAGGACAACAGCACGATTGACTGCACCCTGGCCCCCAGAGGTCGGCAGCTAATGTGACATCATTGGCAAGACTCCTAATGACTTGTACAGTTCCTCCTTCTTGCCTCACTGGAGTCAATAGTTACTCCCAATGCACTAAATAGATTATTTCAAAATGAATGAATTGTTTGTGAATTGTACATGACACGCACAGATACACATACAACACAAAACGAGACTCAATATAACTATAGATGAGTTATTTTCAGTGCAGGTTAAGGGCAGTTTATACTACAGCGATTTATGATGGTTGTGACCTACCATGATCATATTCCATCGTCGATGTTGATGTCCATTAATTGGACATGATATTATTTTATCGATGTCCACTGGACAATGATAATTGACGTTAAGCAATGCTCGTCAGGCGATCATGAATCGCTGTAAACTGCTCTTTAGACTGACTGAGGTCTTTGTAAACCTTGACATAGGAATTTTCATTTCCTGACTAGTCTGTGTCCTGAGTGGGAGTCCCAAGTTTGAATCGCGTTTGTGACAACCCGTCAGATAATGAGATGGGAGGGGGGTTCTCTGTGGAGGGAGGTCAAAGGAGGTAGGTACTGTATAGTAGCTAGTCAGGTAGTCCTGCCCGAAACCTTGTAAGCTTAAAGAGCATGGTGCAGGTTAGAGACCACTTTGCATTAATATGTGGGACTTTTATGTAGCAATTAGGATTCTCTTTTGTTTTTAGTTTTCTCCCCAGACATAGCTGCATCTAGACTGGTTTTTGTAAAGCAGCTGGCACGCGCACATGAAAACCCGCAAATCGAGCAATAACACCTGTGATGTTTTTAATAAACAATAAGGGTTAGGGTCAATAAGGGTCATATACCTCCGTACGCCGAGCGTCTGTCTGTCTGCCTCATCTGTCTGAGACCAGTCTAGAGCCGGGTCAGATGAGCTGAGATGGTTGGTCGGCTGTGCGGTCTCTAGTTCTCCGAAAATATACTGTATTTCCAAATAGGCGTTATTTTGAAAAACCAATTGCATATTTGGGGTCTACTAGTTTCAGTACTAGTCACGTTTGACAAACTGAAACTATTAAAATGTGAAAGTGCCATATTAACCAGATAGAGCCCAAGCTAGACAGTTGCCTTGGGGGGAAAATGTGATGCCATTTCCCCCCATTCGTCTGCTTGCTTCAGTGCCTAAATGCATTCTGGGCAGTGTTGAATTATCGTACCAGAGGGTCAATGACCATTGTTTACAAACAAGACAGTTACCGAGTGCTCACTGGTCAGCTCCATTACAAAAATGTATCCAGATGAAAAAGCAGCAGCTTTCTTCAGGCACTGAACTCACACTGAGTCAAGGATTTAAAGTTAAAAAGTCTTTATTTTCTTGGGGCATATCAAAAAATATATATCTCAACACCGCCGACCGGTTTCGACCATGCAGAGTCTTCTTCAGGGCGTGTTTAGGAAAGAAACACGCCCTGAAGAAGACCCTGCGTTGTCGAAACCAGTACAGTAAGTACAGTAGCCCAAGTGACGTCACAGGTGTTATCTGCCCAGATGGCCTTTTTTTTAGCACGTCATGCATTATAATGCCACTTTTTTTTTTCTTCCAGTAAGACTCCCCTGTACTGTATATATGTGTCTGTGTGTCTCTGTGTGTGCGTGTGCGTGTGCGTGTGTGTGTGTGTGTGTGTGTGTGTGTGTGTGTGTGTGTGTATATATTAGGCTTTTTCTTTTTGTCGCGTTAACTCACATGCCTTGTCCCTTCGAGACACCCTTACTTGGAAAAAAAAAAAACCACATACACCAAATTGTTCCAGTAGGAGTCAGCCACCTACTTGTGACAGGTTGACAGATATGGGAAGATGTTTATGTTCATTATTTTTATGTTTACTATGGGGGACCAACAACTTATTTTATTTACCTTATTGCACTGGCAAATCATTTTATAATTTTACTAGTTTCAACTAGGCTATTTGGGTTTTCAGGATGATATAACTTGTTGCAGAACATCTATTTTGGTTTATTTGGTAAAAGTGGAACTTTATTCCTTCTGGTTTTCTTCATTGTTCATGATTTTGCGGAAAGCATTCACTATAGACAGTCAGTTGGAACAGTTGACAGTTGAGAGAAGTATACTTTGGTGTGTGAGAATGCACTACATGATTCTCGCCACAAGGCAGTACATGTGAGCAAGTGGCGACTGTTGTAAACGGGATAGAAGAAGTCTTGGTTTTCCTGTAGTAGAAGAAGAACGTAGCATTCTATAGCTAACACAGCAGTTGTCAAGCACCAGAGAACACGCAGCCAGACAAAGAAGGGGAATCATTGATGCTGTGTTTGTTTTGTTTTAATGAAAGTGCTGTGGTAATAAATAAATAAAACTGCAACCAAAAGTACAGTGTCCGCCTAAAATCTCTGGCTGGAACATACTGAATTTTTCCATTGGCTGGGGGTGAAAAGAAACATATTGTGGGTGGAATTCCCAGCATGCTCTGGGGTAGATGTGTTTGTTAATGTGCTTTGGGAGGTTAGTTAAAGGACTTCCTGTTCTATATGCGTGATGTTAGTAATCCGCAAGCTTATGGAGTAGCCCGTCTGCAGAGCCGGAGAACCCAGCTAGCAACTCATCTAGCTACCACAGATTTACCAACCTAGTTATTCGTGACAGCGCCGCCGAGCTAACTGCATGACAAAGGACTATATAAGATAGATAATTCATTCGCACAGCACATGGCCGAAGCAAGATGGACTGAATGTGACTCAAGTTTTATTGTTTAACTTTAAAACAATCCTAGTTTCTAGTCCAAGTGTGAGTCGGTAACCACTGCAAATATCCATAAGTTAGCTTAACACTAGGGACATGTAGCAAAACAAACTGTTAGCATGTTAGCCTGGGAGAATAGCCCACACCTACCCGTAACCCAGGCTAATGTTAGTTACTTTACATGTCAGTAAACCACCACTGAATGACCAAATTGATATAACCTTTAACCATTTTGAGTAATGCTGTTTCCATATGTGCCACCAGCATTGGCTAGTTGTGATATTACAACGAGGCAATATTTATAACGATGCTCTGATACACTCTGATATAACATTTTGCTGAACACAGCCAAAGAGTATAGTGAGACAAGAGGAGACAATCTTCTGCTTCTTTCCTTTCTTTCTTCAGCTTAAGCAGAATGCTGTTTTGCCAGAAATCTAGGGGGGTTAGTCCCCCTTTATAATAGGTTCAAAGACTAGAGAACGTAATTAATATTAATTTTCCTCATTAATGATGCATAATTTCCCCCCGAGGATCGCAGTGAACGGGAGCGTGACCACGGCCACTAGCGCGAGCCGCCTCCTCTTCACTTCCGGGTCCTCGTCACGGGGTACCGGCCTGACGCGGCACCCAATCCTAACATCACTGAGGGACCCTGCTATGGACTGCGGCCAGCGAACCACCCAACATCCCCCGTCTCGGCGGGGCCGGGGGGCCCGCTGCAATGGATGAGATTCCCAGGGAGTCAGCGGGGGGATCACTGACGACGGTTTCGCGGTGTCTCGCCGCAGCCCTCCGAGCCACTGGGGCCCTCTCAGGAACGGGCATCAGCCTCCTTCTGCGCCCTCGAGTGCTCGTGCCCCGAGTGTTCTCCTCTTCGGCCCTCGGGCGTCCACGGGTTCTTGCTCGTCCCCGTCCGCACGGCCTCCTTTTCGTTCTTCCCTCGGGCCCGAATTCCTCATCTTCATAATCCGACATGGACATGCTGAGGGCGATAATCAACGCTGAGTGAACCCACAATTACAGGTGACTTAATAACAGGATCAAAGCAGCGGATGATAGGAGACTGAAGAATAGCGAAACGACGATCAGCCCAGGTAAAGTCAGCCACTGAGGTGAACGATCAGGAAGAGAATGATGACGTGCTGACCACGGCTTTATATACTGCCACGTCATAGGCTCAGCAGCGACGTCATAACGGACATCATATTGACAGGGGCTGATTGGCTATTGAGGATGGGGTGATGAATCAGGAGACACACATCATAACAGACATCACACTTGACATATGTTGAGAGCTGATTGCCTATTTAGGAGGCAACGTGACAGGGTCACTTGAAACTCGGTCGAGACCCCATAATGATGACACTTGGAACTTCAATCTCTGAACACACCCAAAGTATTTCATTTTGCTAACTTGCTTTAAAAAAGTATAGCCTGTTGCTTTGAAATGTCTCACACTGCAGCTGTGTACTATCCGGTGGTTCTCAAAGTGCTCATTGAGGGTTCCAGGTGGTCTCCAGCAAAAAGAGGTTAATTTATTTTCACTATAATTCCATCCATAAGTAACACAATGACAGAATGTATGACTGCCTTGGTCATGGGTTTCATACACTTTCTGTAATAAAACATCAGGAGAAGGTTTTTTCATGGATTTAACTGTGCAGAATCCTTTCTTTTTTATTTTGTACTCATCTACACTTCCAGCACCTTAACAAAGTTTGAGTCGGGTGGAGCGGTAGTTTATCCTGCATTGTAATAAAACATCTAAAAGCAAAAATGTTATCAGATGGGGGACCCTGAGACAAAATCTTATCAGTTAGGGGTCCACGGTGTAATTTGTGTCAGTTTAGGCCAGGGGTCCTTGACATGAAAAGTTCAGCATAATTTCTGTCAGTCTGCTATTTCTTGTATACAAGTGTAGAGGAAAAGCCCTTTGAGAGGCATTGCAAACCTAAATATGCCCAGCAAGATTTTGCCTTTGGCTCCGTGGTAGATATTGTATTCCCCTGGATGGGACAAGAGCTTCTAAATCTGGACCATTAGCTGCCAAAATAAGGTGGGTTTCTGCAAGTGTCAATGTCAAATGGTAGTGAGTGTACTGTAGCAGAGCGCCTCGAGCCAAGATCTTGAAAGCATCTACTGTATATCCCTAATGAAAAGACTTGCCTTTACCTGATAGTAACAGTTTGGTATTCAAAATGGAATTCAAAGTTTTTGATCTGAATTATTCACCATTCAGGGAATTTGAGCTTGAACTAATTATTTAAGCATTCTCCATTTTTAATCCATAAGTTCATGCATAGGCAAGAGGATTGTTTAAATGCTGTCATGCATAAACAATAAAGAGGGCTAGCCCAACTATAAAATACCGGTATGGAATATGCAGTGGCAGGGGCGGACTGGGATCATAATTCAGGCCGGGCATTAGATACCAAGCAGGCCAGGCCGATACGGGCCGACGCGCGTGCCGGCGTCCGAAGGGCGGCGGCGGAAAATTTGGGGCGTTTGAAGCTCAATTTGGGCCGTTTGAAGCCCAATTTGGGCCATTTGAAGCCAGATTTGGGTCGTTTAAAGCCAGATTTGGGCTGTTTGAAGCCCGATTTGGGCCGTTTGAAGCCCAATTTGGGCCGTTTGAAGCCCAATTTGGGCCAAGTCCAATTTTACAATGAGATGCACCCCCTTTAAACCTGAATAAAGTAATAAAACCACTAGTAAACCAGTAGGCGGCGCCTGGCCTGCTGTTCAGTGAGTGGCCTGGCCTGGCTTGCAAAAAAAAAAAAAAAAAAAAAAAAAAAAAAAAAAAAAAAATTGGCAGGCCAGGCCAGGCCAGGCCACCGGGCATTTGCCCGACGTGCCCGATTATGCAGTCCGCCACTGTGCAGTGGGGTAGTGGAGGGTAGACGCAGGTAGACTACCTACTTATTTTTCAGATGGCTTTGCGTCTACTCACTTCTAAAGTTCCTTTGATGCGCATCCAGTAACACAATGACAGAATGTATGACTGTCTTGGTCATGGGTTTCATACACTTTCTGTAATAAAACATCAGGAGAAGGTTTTTTCATGGATTTAACTGTACAAATTCTTTCTTTTTTATTTTGTACTCATCTACACTTCCAGCACCTTAACAAAGTTTGAGTCGGGTGGAGCGGTAGTTTATACTGCATTGTAATAAAACATCTAAAAGCAACTAGAACGACCGCACCGCGGTTTATGCCTCCGCCATTAGTTCATTCTTGAGTCCAAATCGCCATTTGAGGCAAATTGGAATTCCGTCAAGGCGCTCCTGATATGTTGTGTTACAGAGCTTGGAAATTGGGTGTGTGAGGTCACAGTGACCTTGAACTTTGACTTTTAACCATCAAAATCTAATCAGTTCATCCTTGAGTCCAAGTCGATGTTTAAAGGAGAATTTCGGTTTTTTACACCACGGTCCTCATTTCCAGTTTAGAATATGATGTTTTACTCACCGAAATAGTTTTGCGTCATTCAGATGCCCAGGGAAGATTTTGAGCTCCGAGTACACTCTTCAAACAGGCTAGAACCGCTAGAACGTGAGCCCACGGGGCATTCTGCACGGCAGTGCACGCGCTCTCTAAATGACACTTTTTCTGTCAGATCACGGTTCATTATGGTTGTAAATATAATTATCTAGCTAATAGCTACAAGCTAGGCTAACAACAACACCGGAGTCAGCGTTGATCTGCCCCGGTGGGGTTACAGTGCGTATCGTCCCCCTCTGTGAAACCACTTCTTCAGAGAAACCACAGAAGGGGGACGATACGCACTGTAACCCCACCGGGGCAGATCAACGCTGACTCCGGTGTTGTTGTTAGCCTAGCTTGTAGCTATTAGCTAGATAATTATATTTACAACCATAATGAACCGTGATCTGACAGAAAAAGTGTCATTTAGAGAGCGCGTGCACTGCCGTGCAGAATGCCCCGTGGGCTCACGTTCTAGCGGTTCTAGCCTGTTTGAAGAGTGTACTCGGAGCTCAAAATCTTCCCTGGGCATCCGAATGACGCAAAACTATTTCGGTGAGTAAAACATCATATTCTAAACTGGAAATGAGGACCGTGGTGTAAAAAACCGAAATTCTCCTTTAAGGCAAATTTGATGAAACTCCGTCAAGGCATTCCTGAGATATTGCGTTAACAAGCTTGAAATGGCATTCGAGAGGTCACAGTGGCCTTGACCTTTGACCACCAAAATGTAATCAGTTTATGCTTGAGTCCAAGTCGATGTTTGAGGCAAATTTGATGAAATTCCATCAAGGCATCCCTGAGATATTGCGTTAACAAGCTTGAAAATGGCGTTCGAGAGGTCAGTGACCTTGGCCTTTGACCTTTGACCACCAAAATCTAATCAGTTCATCCTTGAGTCTAAGTCGATGTTTGAGGCAAATTTGATGAAATTCCGTCAAGGCGTTCCTCAGATATCGCGGTAACGAACATCGGACGGATGTACGGATGGACATACGTACGTACGGCGGACAACCCGGATCCATAATGCCTCCGGCCTGGCTATCGCCGGCGGAAGCATAAAAATGTTATCAGATGGGGGACAATAAAGAGGGCTAGCCCAACTATAAAATACCAGTATGGAATATGCAGTGGTGTAGTGGAGGGTAGACGCAGGTAGACGCTGTCTACCTACGGTACTTATTTTTCAGACAGTTTTGCATCTACTCACTTCTAAAGCTCCTTTGATGCGCATCCTCCATTCAAGTTTTTTCTCTTTTCTGCCTAAAGTCTCTGCCGGGCAGATTGAGATTCCACCAGGAAACATTGCATTATGACCGCGAGGCGGACACCGGAGCTGGTCGCAGCCTGTCTAGTGAACGCCTGTGTCCACCAGAGGCGTCCCCGAAGCGGCTCTCCGCTCTGCTCCACTAAACAAATTGGCCTGTGTATTTTCGCTCCTCTCTTTGAGTTGCGTCAAGCAGCACAGAGCAGATCGAGCTGGGCAGGAATTCACGAGAATAATAAAATAAAACACCCTGTCGATTTTCAAAATAAAACGTGTTACTGTACAGTATGTCAAGAGAGAAACAGTCACACATGGGGGGGGGGGGGGGGGGGGGGGGGGGGGGGGGGCGCAATTTAGCCTGCTTCTATAATAATGCATCCCTCAATTACTTGAATGCTTCCATTATTTTGGCAGCTACTTTGGTTCAAATTAACTTAGTGAGTTGGTTTGAATTTTTTCTATCAATGAACTAAATTCAGTAGCCTAATGTTCAGGTTATGGTAGCCTAATTGTTCTCATTGTTACATTGAAGCCTATAATTCAATTAAAATGTTGTTTTTGTAGTCACCAATAATGACTGCCCAGCAAAAGTAGTTGAAACTAGTAAGTATAGTTAAGTATATATATATTTGCTGATATATTTGATAAATCAAGCGGTATAGAGCAAATGTGCTGCAGGGCAGAATTTAATGGGGGGGGGATGCACATCAAGCATGTGACTGATGTTTTGATTAATTTATTAAAAACAATTGTGTGACAGATAATAATTAACAGTGAGAACGGGAATATGCAATATTACTAATTTATATAACATGTGGCAAATAAAACGACAATAAAATGCATATTTTTTTAACCATCATTAGTTGACACAGCTTCCATGCTCTCGGCTACTAACTGTCAAAGAAAATGTTGGACTTTCTCAGATCTAAAGTCCATATTCCGACAGCACTTGAAGGCAATAGGGGGTCCACAACAATCACTGCGAGTTACGCAATTACCCAACTGGCCCGCCAGATGGCGACATTGTATCAAGGCGCTGCTATCAGTTTATCAGTTTTATCTTTTAGTCAAGCCGTGTTTCAAAAATTCAAATTTAATTTAAATTAAAATATTGTCCAATATATTTGTCCAGAAGGGGAAAAAAGAAGAAGAATGTATGCGAATTGAATGTTGATATTTACCAATACCAACATAATCCAAATCTCAAGTAGGCTACATAGATACATACATAGATACATAGATAGATAGATACATACATACTGTACATACATACATACATATACATACATACATCAGAGTTTTTTTTTCCAGTGAGGCATATGGATGGTCCTCCTCTATTTTCTAGAAGAGATGGGGGATTTTATATAATAATATATTTTTTTAATAAAATATCAATCAAATGTGTTTTTTCTTAATAAAAATCATGTTATTCTTAAAATGCTTCAACAACAGTGACCCCTGTAGGGCAGTGATGGAGTGGCATGCAGACAGAGTCTGTGCCAGTCTGTCATGCCCAGTCATGCCCTCTGGGGGTAGAGGAGAAAAAAAATCCTCCCCTAGGGCGTTTGATTCCCATGGTAATTTATCTCATGCAAAATATTATTGGTTGAAAACACATGCATTTGACAAGGAACAGTGAAATGATGTGTTTTTCAACCAATTATATATAGCTGGAGCTTAACCCGCCCTCACCAATCAATACCAAACAATTAATTTATTCAACCTAATTGGTTGTTGATTGGATAGATTGCTAAGATTGACATTGTATCACCCACTGATGAATGAGTCTCTCAACGCTGAATCAAGTTCACTATAGGAAGTGAAATCCACTTTGCTGTCATGACCTGACACGAATGATTTACACACTGACAACAGTAGCAGCATATTATATTTCCCCCTTATTTTTATTTACTTTTTATCAAGCAGTAAGTGTTCACAAGCCAGACCTTCGTTGCATTGGATTACGAGCCAAAATGAGTTTCGAGTTGCGGGCCGCGGTACGGCGAGATACTGGAATATTTAACGTCAAAAACTTGGATATTTGCAACGTCTCGGCTGCATGCGGTGACAGTGCAGATGGCATGGATATGCAAGTAAGTCAATTCATTTCAAGTTATCTGGGCCTTCTATTAAATTCGGCGTGGAAATGGTTCACCGAGCAGCGCTATTGTTTTCGTATTTATGTTTCATGCTGTCATTTTTCCTAATAAAAACCGCAACCTTAAATTCCCACATTTTTTAACTGAATTTGGCCCGTAAATCCATCGCTGACTGCGAGCTCGTTTTTAAAGCGTGAGTGGTAATCTTTATACCATATGAAAGTAGAAGAAATAAGGAATCGATTGGGACGAAGCATGTCAACCTAGCATGTCGGGAAGGGGGGGTAAATAACGCTCCAAAGTTGATGAATTGGAATGTAACTAAAGGAGTAGCCTATGCTAGAAGTTGTTGCAGCCAGGGGAAGGCACACTCTGGTTCCAGATGCAATAAAGTGTAATTTAACGCTATTTGACAACAGTTTCGGCCTAGACTTTGTCAAGTCTCATACAAACACAGTGCAAGACAGCCATTATAAAGACAGGTGGGCTGATTGAATGGACAACACCTGTCTTGTGAAAGCACACCTGAGTGTGATTACAATGACATCATAGGATCAGTCATGCAGTAATAGGCTACATTTTCGTTACTGGCGCAGATTAATCAAAATATTGATGTCACAGGTAGGCTGTATACCATAATATATCATGAATCTATGTGAATAAATAGATTTATATAAATAGTAATCACAGCCTAATGCATAGAGATAAATCCTGAAACCTTCTCGCAACAGTTGTAGCCTAAGGCAGTGGTTTTAAAAGTGGGGTCCCCAGCAAAAAGGGGGGATAATCTATTTTCACTATAATTCCATGGCATCCATAAGTAACACAATCTAAGCTAGTGTAGAAGTGAGTAACTAGGCTAATAATAACCATAGCAGCACAAATAATTGACCAAAGTCTCAAAATAAATATACAGTATTTACTCTGAGAAATGAAATAATGAGAAAAGGAACAATTATTGATGGTTAAAACTGAATAATGACATCACAACAGTCTAATCCTAATGCTAATTTAAAATGAGATATTCCTCTAAATCTATCTTCAAACTGCAAAAGAGAAAAAAAAAGCGCCCAAATTTTCGTAGGTCGCCGCCAAAGCTACCTCCCCTGTTTCCAAGCTCACCAGCCGCCACTGATATATATATATATATATATACCGTATATATATCAAAAAGCGGCCGGGGGGGAGTAAATTACAGTCTACCCACTTCTCCAGGGACCACTACACCACTGGGAAATTGATTAGGGCCACATGTGGGCAAAGTTATTTGAATTCTGAGAATAAATCAGAATTCTGAAATTAAAGCAAGAGTTCTGAGAATAAAGTCAGTACTCAAATACCTTTTTGCAGCCCTAATCTTCTTCTCCAATAACAAGACAAACTCCCTACAAAACACTGAAGGCAATCTTAGGTCATGTTAGTGAGAGAGCCTGGGTAGTAGAGGGTCACTAGTACATATTGGGTGCAATATGGAGTAGGAACCTCAGACAGTGTGCTAGCTGGATCTCTTCAGCAGTCTCTGGGCATGCTCAGTCCATCCTGTCTCCACTAGCCGCTCTCATTCACAATAGACCCTTTTCACGGGTGCCATTTTGTGTCGAAAAGACAGGATACACACAGGTGCAAGCAAAACACTAATGAGGGTTTCCAACTTCCAATCATGGAAGATGGAAACCCTCATTCGTGTTTTGCTTACACCGGTGTGTATCCTGCCTTTTTGACACAAAATGGCCCCCGTGAAAAGGGTCTACAGCACTCCCATTCCTAGGTTTACCTGATGACTGCAACTACAGTAAGTCTAATTGGCATCTGTGGCAAGGAGATCCAAGCCCTGAGATGTGCTCTTTTTTGCTCAGTTTATGTTGCATAACACATGTGAGTTACTGGGTCACCCTTGCTCCTATGATATAAATAGTATCACATGGTTAATGCATTGGCGCCTTCCAGTCACTCTCTTGGTATTTCCCTCTTGCTGCTGGTCATATCTGTCAAACACCCCAATTGACTCAAAGTAACAGGGATATTACGTGATGTGTTTTGGCATGTTTCATCATGTTTCAGACCCTCTTCATTCAACCTGCACCATCAAGTTGTGACAGGAGTGGGTATGGTGTTTTAGACAACAGACAACAGCACTGACAACAGACTTGCCAAGATACAAGATATAGTTATATTGGCTCAATACATTTGCCATTGAAAAGAAGAACTGTAGGAAATGAGATTCACATAAATAAATGCATGGTGTGATTTTGTACACTCCCCCCGTTTAGAGAGTGCAATTAAGTGTATAGTAAAATTATACTGTAGCTCAAGTCCATCCTTGGCAGATCTCACATTAAAAGGGGTCTTCTTTAGAAGTTGAATCAAATCTGTCTCCACCTTCTCTCACCGCTGTCTGACCAGCAGAAACTCCTTGGAGAGACAGAGATTGAAATATGGTCCTGATTCAAGTCTGACCTTGATGACTTACTGTATGGCTTGGCTGAAGGAAGAAATGAATGTGAATCATTTTGTTACATTTTCAGTGTCTTTGTAGACACAATTTTGCAGTTGGATTTGACTAAACTTGCCGTGCTCTCGACTTATGCCCGAACTTGACCTGCTGTGCCACATTCATAGGCGATTATACGTGATGATTTTTGATTTTATGTTGACATATAAACGATAGTTGATGAGGGCCGGCTCACCCTACAGGCGAAATAGCCTCCTGCCTGGGGTGCCAGTTCGGCTAGGGCGCTCTGTAGCCCTCACAAAACAACAACAAACAAAAATCGATGGTCTGCGCCCCCTCCTTTTCCCGCACGCTGCATACAGGGTTGGACATGGTTGTTTGTCCGTTGCACTCTTAGGGGAGAGCAGAGCAAGGAACTAACCATTCTACACTAAAACTGATATGAGTGTGATGGGTATATATACCACTCTCATAACATGTGTGTATCACTTAGGGTGTCGAGTCATAGTCTATTTTTTTATTTGTCTTTATTGAATGTTCCAAAACTGCATGTTTAACTAAGAATAGGCTAATGATTATTTCCACTCACCACTTATTTAATGTGGTTACTTTACTTTGTGGTCAAAAGTTTGGAAGGAACAATGCATGCTGGGGGATATGCAAATGTGTTTGTCCAATGGGTCCAATGGCATTGCTCTCTGTCAGAACTTGCTTGATGTCCTGAGGTTGGTTTAGTAGCAAAAGTAAACACAAGTTAATAGCAGCATTCACTATAGACTCTTAGTAAACACAAGTTAATAGCAGCATTCACTATAGACTCGTTAGTGAATGCTTTCCACAAAATCATGAACAATGAAGAAAAACCAGAAGGAATACAGTTCCACTTTTACCAAATAAACCAAAATTGATGTTCTGTGACAAGTTACAGTATATCATATCTACTAGCCTCTTCATTTTGCTCTCAGAGTGCACCAGATTAATGCATTTTACTGTAAAATTTACAAAATGCCTTTGTCCAGGGGGGGCACAGTCCCCCCTAGATACCCCCCAGTCAGAGTATTATTACCTTCTTGGTGGTGCAACCCCTGTTTGGAAAGCCTAGAATCACCTATGGCCACATTGGAATATGGGAGCTAAGAGTTGGACCTCTTGATTTTGTTAAAGTTAAATACAATTGGTGATCTGTAAGTGTGTGCGCAGAATGTCTCTGCAAACAAGAGTTCAATGGCACATTAGATGGCTTCAATCCATTTAGGGATGAGGGTGTATACATGTCTTGTCATCCTTCATAATGATTATATCTAGTGTTGTGTGGAGTATCTTAGGCTGATATCACACTGACGAGCTCTGATAAAATCAAGGTTCATCATCAACACTCATTGACCATGGAGATGAGACTGGAAGCGTTGAAAAGGTAAGGTACACAGCTCTGGAGCAGTAACACTCATTGACCATGTAGATAAGACTGGAAGCGTTGAAAAGGTAAGGCACACAGCTTTGGAGCAGTAACACTCACTGACCATGGAGATGAGACTGGAGGCGTTGAAAAGGTAAGGCACACCGCTCTGGAGCAGTAAGGCACACAGGCTGACCGCTCTGGAGCAGTAACTTGCAAGCAAGCTACCAGGCAATTGTTGCTATGCTACCCTAGAAAAGCCAATCAAATGGTGAACTGCACCACAATGCTCCAAATAATTTACTTGTGAAATACTTGTGAGTTGCACTGTTTACACTCAAACCATATAAAGCAGGCGGGGACTGCATGGTATTGCTGCCACTTTGGCTCAGCAGTGTGTGAATACCGCCTCAGTTTTCCACAGGGAAACAAAGCAAGCATGTATTTGGGATGTATGTGATATTACAATAGCCAGAATTTTCTTATTTTTTATTTAACCTTTATTTATACAGGGAAGAGCCCTTGAGAGCAAGCTCTCATTTTCAAGGGAGCCCTGTTACAGTGAGAACATTTACAATAGTTACAATATTACAGACAACTTACAAATACAAATATTACACTATATAGAATGATGCATCACATGATCAATTTTCAGTACGGAACACAACAGGTGGAGCTGGAGATACCCGTTTGACTTTTACAACCTCAGGCAAGCTAAAGACATCCAACCTCACAATTACAGCTACATTCGGTTTCATGCTAGATTATTAATTTTTCCACTTGGGGAAATAATTAGTATTTTAAATCTGAATACATGGCCCATGAAAAATCTGCGGATGGGGGGTGAATGCTTATTTCAAAAGGTGACATAAGTTATTACTTTGTCCTCAGAGGCCTGAATTACATTAATTACACTAAACAAGGATGAGCAGTGCAGCTGATAAGTCAGGGCATTGTAAGTGAAAGAAGACTTTGTGCATTCTAATGCATATTGAGGGTTTTCTTTATCATGTTGTCACGCCCGCCTCTGTAAGGTGTTTCTCACACTGTAGAAATGTATTTGCATGCAATTATAATACCACATACACAGCACAGCCGGCGAGCAGCCCAATGCACAATCTACCTGTTCTCCTTCTAAATGAGAAACTAAGGCTCACCACCCTCCAGGCATGCAGGCAGCCAGCACACAAACTAACTGACCTGAAACACTCATGTGTCCTCTCGACACCAGGAGGGGTGCACGTCTCCAACAGTCACATGACTTGCTCACTCCAAAATTAGCATAGGAGAGAGGCACAACACTTGATGCTAAATAGATATTGATGGATGACAAACACTAATACGGATCTGTAATTCTGTCCCATAGCTCTGCACCGACCCTCCATAACTCTCAGTGCTTTTCATTTATAGAACTTTTACATTGAAGTATGTACACCCTCACGGCACCTATTGATACAATCGCTATGAATAATTAAGTGTTGGTAAAGGTTAGTCTGCTCAATGGTTCATCCGTATCAAACCAGCTATACGGTTTGAGTCCAGGAATAGCATTACCTCTCACCTTTTCTCTCTCTCGCCACAACCAGTGCAACTGCAATATGAACCTTAAGTGTGTGCTTCCTTGCCTTTACTTCTGGGTGACTATGCACATGTTGTCTCTATGCGTTTATCCTTCCAAAGAGATACTTATATGACTGTCTTTTTTCAGCAAGATGGTTCTCAGCATGTCATTCATTTATCCTTTATCAAACACTTGCTATGTCTACCTGCAAGTCTGAGTTAAATGAGTCTGGCATTCTCCTTCTTTTCTCTTCTTAAACCGTTGACGCCTGATGAAGCAGCTTGCGGTTCTCTTATTATGTAAACAGTGACTGTAAAAAGGATGATGTGCTATTGCCCGTAGCAAAGCAAGTCTGGATTTACTACAATATACCAAATATATGAAGCATTTCATAAATAGCAGCATCCTGTAAAAAAAATTGCACCGTAGCATCCCTTCCTGTTTTCCCATCTGTATTCTACATGGGATTTCTACACGGAACTCCTACGAGAAAGGGTTAATGAATTCCTCACACAGATAGATATTGCCATGGAAACAGCTGCGTGACTGCTTGCAGCTTGTATACACACAGGAGAAAAAAACAATGGTGCCAAAGGTATTTTAAAATTCAGCGAGCAGAGGCTTTCCAGTGCACATAGCTGCATTTAAGATGTTTCTCCATTTTTTTAAGAGAAAAAAGCACAGAGCCAGGAAGAGCGAGGAGTAGCCACCTTGCACTCTCACCCATGATCCTCCTCCCATTTTCTATATCAGTCACATTCTAAGAGTTAAGATTGGCGTTATTTGCGATAGCCATGGAGATAACACATTCACAAATAGGAGGTCTGGATGAGAAAGAATACACAGTCATTTCCTTTGCAATAACACAGTACATACACACTGACTCTCACTCTCTCTCTCACACACACACACACGCACGCACGCACGCACGCACACACACACACACACACACACACACACACACACACACACACACACACACACACACACACACACACACACACACACACACACACACACACACACACACACTTCCAGCAGAGAATAATTAATTCACAATATGAATCAGACCTTAGGCAATGTGCCTTGCGGATGAACTGAATAAAGAAGAAATAGACTGAGGGATGTGATGCTGCTTACATTCACAAATAGAAAAATGTACATACTGTATACCCAAGCCCATGCACACACATGCATGTGCATGAACACACACACACACACACACACACACACACACACACACACACACACACACACACACACACACACACACACACACACACACAAAGAATTGTTAAACTCTGTTTTTCTTTACCTTTATTGATTTGACTTGAAATGAATTATTATTTGTCTATTAAGATAATACATTCTAGAGCATGTTTTGGATGTTTTCACCTTAGTACTGTACAGCGACATACAGTACAGTACAGTACAGTACAGTAGCATGTGCATGTGCTACTCTCATGGACCCTATCAAATATATGGACAGAGACATACAGTACAGTACAGTACAGTACAGTAGCATGTGCTACTCTCATAGACCCCATCAAATATATGGACAGAGACATACAGTACAGTACAGTACAGTAGCATGTGCTACTCTCATAGACCCTATCATATACAGTATATGGACAGAGACATACAGTACAGTAGCATGTGCTACTCTCATAGACCCTATCAAATATATGGACAGAGACATACAGTACAGTAGCATGTGCTACTCTCATAGACCCTATCAAATATATGGACAGAGACATACAGTACAGTAGCGTGTGCTACTCTCATAGACCCATTTCCAACCGCCATCAGCCTCACCAACAAGGCCCGGAAACCCCTTCCGCCAAGGACCTCACTAACAACCCCCCCCCCCCACACACACACACACACAAACTCACTACCTCCATAAAAACTGGAACTCATATCTAATTTAATGCCTGTTTAACTGGGACTGTAAATTCATGTAAATTCCCTGCACATTTAATGCCTATTTAACTTAGCCTGTAAATTTCATGTACATTCAATGTAAACTCTTATTTAACTCCGACTGTAAATTCATGTAAATCCACTGCCTATTTAACATCTATTTAACTCAGTCTGTAAATTATAAGTTATATAAAAATGTGCCCCTGTACACTACAGTTGTCATGAAAGATGAAATTAGCTACATGTATAGATTAGGGATGGGCAACGAATTTAGAATTTTCGAATAATCGTTTTTATTATCAAGATCGACTTTGATTATTGAAAGTCGAAAATTGTTTTTTGTTATTATTTATATATTTTTTTATTTTTACCCGCAACTGAATGACTCTGTTTGTCCGTGTGATGTTGCCGTAGGAGCTGTGCACCAGAGCTGCGCAGTGCGCACTGGAACAGAACGGCTGTAGGCTCAGCTGACAGCAGTGCAGCACCCAGTAGCTCTAGAAATGCTAGAAATGTCAAATGTATAGTAGAAATGGTCTTAAACTGTCTAAAACAGCAACACAGCCACAAGGAAAAGGTTTCAAGGCTTGTTACTGCATGAAGAAAAGCTGATATTCTGTCTACTGTTCCCCTTCGCCATCTCGGCACTACCCTAAAGCGCCCGGGATGGTTTCGCGCAGCCACGACTTGGAGCCTTGCCGCCGCCGACTGTGCATACTCGAACGTAACTTGTCCAAAACGTTATCGTGTCGTTTACTAAGAACTTGCAATCATGTCGGTGGGGGAACATTTTATTGTCCCTCCATTTCAAAACTCATTCCGGTGAGCCTGCAGAAGGCTTTGCTAGATGAGGGACAAGCACGTTAAATGAGGAAATGGCATTTCCTCATTCCTCACAACAATGAATTGACGGCGCAGAGTCACATTTTCGACGTGCTGCACGCCCCCTACGCCGAGCTGAGCCGAGAGGATGCCCAGCTGCGGCGACCCCCTCGCCGCAGTCAGCGCCGCCGATTTCGCTCGAGCATAATTTGCGCTTAATTCTAACGTTGCTAATGGCTAACGTAGGTCTGGCTGCCTATTGACAATAAGAGTGCCAGTCACCCAATCCCTGTCCATGGGATTTCATCCGCCATTCATTTTTCCATAGACCTTAAGTAAAATGCTAAAAGTCTAACTAACCCCCAAAACACTTTTTTCCAGCTTTTAACCAATATAATATGACTTTGGGGGTGGTGTGTGAAGAATTCTGGTCAAAATTTCCACATTTGAGACCAAACTGTTGCCATTCTACCATTTGTATCATTTTTCAGCAGCATAACTGGCATAAGTGCCCTCTATGGGTGGAACACTGCTTTTTTTTGTGCCCTCAAATGGATGGGATATTTGGTACATCCTGACCGGTGGGTTTAGCACGCGCCCCACTCATGTGAAAATATTTTTTTTTCCCCCATTGATTATTACTGTAGTTCACGCGGCGCGAGCCCTTTAAGAGCAATGCATTCATGGGTAATGCCTATTGTGACTAATGTTAGCCGCTAGTTAGTTATGTTACATGGCAGTAAAACGCCACTAAATGACCAAATTGATAGAACTTTTAACCATTTCGAGTAACACTGTTTCCATACAGATGACCAGCGTTAGTTTGTTGTTTATAACGTGGCTATATTCATAACGTTTTATATCTCGGATGCGTTATTTCGAATCCCACATAGGTTACGCCTCGAATCCCACATAGGTTACGCTAAAACCACCACCGCAAAGCGTGTGGGTTTCAGGACGAGCCACTATCGTCATCTTTAGAGCACACTATTCCTGGAATGCAAGTTTAACTAAACAGTTACCTCTGCATTCTACATCAAATTAAGATATTACGGGTTGTTTTATTTTGTATGTTACATACTTATTCATGTTACTTTATGGGGGAGGAATTCTGCCAGGTAAGGACGGGAGTGTGGGCGGCCATATTGCCTGCGCCGTTTTCGGATCGAGTGGAGAGCCGTTTTGCAGGAAATTGGGGGGGGGGGGGGGGGGGGGGGGGTTAGTCCCGCTTTAAAAACAAAATTTTGTTGGTCAAACCAAGCGATTCAACTATACTTAGAATCAGGGGAGACCATGTCAAATTTGACTCGCAATTTCTTTTGGGGGGGGGGACAAAAAGTTGACTTTGGCCCAGCGAATTTCAACTAGTGTTTTTGCTAGAAATGCCCATCCCCAGTATAGATAGAGCAAAACTGTGTTCTGTTTTGTTTTTAGCCAGGCTGTAAGCATGTTTAATCCTGTTGTAAAGATGGGTATTTTAACATGGGGGTGAAAGGGGAATGACTCCCTTTTGGAGCCAGCCTTAAGTGGCCATTCGAGGGAACTACAGCTTTTATCACTTCCACATAAGCTTCATCTGTCCAAGCCCGAGCTTGCCACCTGGCTACTCTAGTATGCACCGTCAAATCAGAAATCGGAAATACTTTATAAATACTATAAATACTGTGCTGATGGGATAACCTCATCCATCTAGGCACAAAAACATGTCCTTTTAGTGCCATTAGCAATAGCCATCCCCCCAATAGCGAGAGTCAATAGTATCTCGCACTGCCCAAATGGGCTTTTATGCCTCAGTCTGCACATATGACTATGGTTTTTGCAGCATTCACCACCGGCACTCAGTTGCTGAAGCAAAATAGCTGTATTTAGATTCATAAATATTTTGAGATGCACTGAAAAAGCTTTTAAGTCCATAGAAGCATTACTGTTGCAAGGAATTGTAGTTGCAGGACAGCGCACATGCAGCATAGTGTTTGGTAAACAGATAAACAAAAACAAAAAAAGAAAGAGAGATAAACAAATGAGTGAGAACAAAAGAAACACCTGGTCTTTGGTGACTTTTTAGATATCTACATGTTGTCAGTCCATTTTGGACTAAAAGGTTCTCATATACTTAGCTCTCCCTTCCTCCTCCATTCATAAACAAAACTATAGAATTCTCCCAGGGACTGAACCACATTCCATCAGCTTGTTTGTGTCCATTACGCTGTATTTATACCTAGGGGCGGCTTTAGCTCAGGAGGTAGAGCGGGTCGGCCAACGACGCAAGGGTTGGCGGTTCGATCCCCGCTCCCTCCCAGCTGCTGTCGCTGTGTCCCTGGGCAAGACACTTAACCCTCCTTGCTCCCGATGGTGTGTAGGCACCCTGCGTGGCAGCCTGCCGCCATCGGTGTATGAATGGGTGAATGTAGACTATCTACTGATTGTAAAGCGCTTTGGATAAAAGCGCTATATAAATGCAGGCCATTTACCATTCTGCAGAAACCAACAGTATATTGTATCATGGCAACTACAACCTTCTTCAAACTTGCTCACTAAGTAGGCTAAAGGCAATACGTGAATGTAATTTGCAGTTGTAAGACGGACGGTGTTCAGTCATATTCAAAGGAAAATAGGTAGATGGACACAGTATTCTCATGAAACGTTCGTATGATATCTTACGAAAGCAGTTTTCTGTCAGTTTTGTGCGTAAGCCTACAAATTGTCCAACACAGCACGCCAATTTTGCAGCCCGTCTCCCACAGGCTCGGTGACGGCGACAGTCTGGCCTTGGTGAGGCTCGGTGCTCAGATTGGCGGTGTCATATTTCCTGTAGGAATGCTCCGATCGGGCGTCGATATCAATCGGCCGATAGGCCTATTGGCTCTGTCGGCTTTGATCGGACTTCAAAATGGCTGATCAAAGCGGCCGATCAGATGCACGTGAGACAATTAACTATGTGCACCGAAAATTAGTTCACTCTTCTCTCTCCCTCCCTCTCTCAGTCAGCGTACACACACACACACACACACACACACACACACACACACACACACACACACACACACACACACACACACACACACACAAAGATCTATCATGAATGAGGAAAAATAATATTAATTACATTCTCTAATCTCTGAACGTATTTTAAGCTTAATTTTTCGTCAGGCACATTATTAGCCGACTACGCATCAAGGAAAGGACCCGAAAGGACCCAAGCAGTGATAAACAAAACATCCATGTGCTAAACGTGACAGGATGCCTCGAATTCGAGTCCATATAACGGTAATGATGTCACCAGAACGAGTAGGGGATTCCTCTCCGCTGATGGCAGAAAAGACACGTTCGTATTTTCCCCGATGACGAGGCCAATCCAGTCATGATCGTCATGATCTAAAGTTAAAGCTAACAGTAGTAGCCTAGTAGGCTACATGAGGGAGTCAAGTGCTGGATGCAACAATTGCACGGAGCCCAGCAGAAAGAGTAAGTTTGTCTAGTCCACTGCGAGGAGGGAGAGAGAGAAGCGACTATTGGAGATTGAAAATACTCTTCCCGCCCTTGATGCGACATATCAGATCTCAAAATCCTCTGTAGATTATAATAAGATATTGAAGTTAAAGTATGAATATAACTGCATCCTGGGTAGTCAAATAAACACTCTCCTTTTAAAGTTAAGACAACGACAGTTTGAATTGGGAGATAAGCCCGTGGCCTCCAGGTCAATTCTCCCCATCAAATCTAAAAGGGGCACCCTGCTGACTGACCCCAAGGAGATAAACGACCGTTTTAAGGAGTTTTACAGTGAACTTTACTCATCAACTTTACTCAAGTGCGATGCCGCTCAGTCTGATCTGAACAATTTTTTTTACCCTCTTGAAATACCCAAACTTAGTGACACTGCCAGAGAGGGTTTGGATGCTGATTTTACATTAGAAGAGATAATTGCTGCCATTAAATCATTTGCATCAGGCAAAGCTGCCAGACTGGATGGATTCGATGCTGAATTTTACAAGAAATTCTGCGATATTCTTATACAGTATTATGCTAGTCCAACATGCCCAGTTGTAACCAATGGCGACAGGGTGCCTTCAAAATACGTAGTCATCCGAGCATTGTAGGCCTGAAGGTCGGAGGTATCGAGACACGCATCAGTTTGTACACCGACGATGTAATATTATATTTACATAATTCAGAAGAATCGATCCCCCCTCTCCTAGAATTGATCACCTCCTTCAGCAAACTGTCCAGATATACAATTAACTGGACCAAGAGTGATTTTAGGGTTAGGGATCAATACCCAGGGATCCTAAATTAATATTTAAGTTGAATTTTGGTGACTTTATTTCAACACTCAAACAATGTATAGAAAACTGGAAAATCCCATAGGTTAGGCCTACATATCTTGTCCAAACGCATTCACTGCAAACAACCATTATCTCCGCTTGTCACAACAGAGGGAAACCGCACACTTCAGTTGGACGGTGGTCTGGCATTTCGGCTTTGGAAATAATTTGTGTGGGATAAGGTGTGTATGTGTGCACTTCTCAGTGATTTATCTTCGCCACTAAGCAACTGGGGGCGCTGGACTATGGGTCAGGGTTTGCGTAGATTATTTGCGTAAATTGTCTTGTTTACTTTTAAACCGTTTTGTTGTTTTGTTTTTTACATCTATACGTCTATGTGGGATACCTTTGCAAGACGATACTGGGTGGTGAAACACGGATTGGATGGAGTAGATAGTCACTGGACAGGTTAGTCATGGTTTTAGTAGGGATTCTAAGCTAGGTTTGATAGATGAGACCCCTGGACTGCATAATCCTGTCCTACTGTACATTTGGAATAATAAGAAACACAAAATTTCCTAAATTCATCTGCAAAAGCCCAAGTCTGAAGGAGGGCTGGCCTTGCCAGTATTTAGGCATTACTACTGTTCAGTTCAGTTCAGTTCAGTTTATTAAAAAAGGGGACAGAGCATATTAATCAACAATTCAATAGGCTAGTTTCCACCCGTAGTCCCCGGCCAAGGTGTTGCAACAGGCTTCCTAAAAGAATAAAAATAGAAGTAAACTGTAAAAACACACAGAGCAAAGCTATAGCGCAGGTTAAAAAGGACACGAGTAAAAAGACACAGCAGTCTCAACAGGTACATGCATAGGAGACAACAAAATAACTGGGCTGCCAATGTTAGGGCTTTAATGTTTTGGTGGCAAGGGACTCCTGATAATTTAACCCTCGGGGCCACCCTGTGGCTGAAGATGGAGGCCAGCTCTGTTCCCAGCTGTTCTCTGCCGGCCCGGTTGTTTTCCAAACTAGAGAAACCTGGGGCTTTACGAAATTTACGTTTTGTTGTGAGAAACTCTGTCAGAATTCTAAACCAAATCAGGAGTGTTTTGAGTCTACCAGATGTTTCTGTCCACACACCAATTTGTCTTGGTCACCCTCTTTCACCTTCATGGTCAGGAAAAGCCTTACATGCTTGAAGTGAGAAGGGACTGGTTTCCATCAAAGACCTATACATAGATGGTCATTTTGCATCCTTTGATCAACTAAAGAGGAGGTTTGAGTTGCCCGGCACGCACTGGTTCAAATACTTGCAAAACAGAAATCATGTTCAGTCCAGGATTCATTCCTTTTTTGATGTTTTGCTGAGCCCTCCTCACTCCAAGCCCCTCTTTTCTAGACTTGTACAACTGCTTGATAACTGTACCATGGCCTCTACTGAGAGAATTAGAGAAGTGTGGCAGGGGGAACTTGGCGTTGATTTGTCTGACATTGTGGGGTAGGAGTCTGTCTGTGATACAACTCTGCTCAGTTAATAGTAGGCACCAGCTGATCCAATTCAAAGTCGCTCACCGTCTTCACTATTCTAAGCATAAGTTGCATAAGATCTTCCCCTCTGTGTCACCACTGTGTGACAGGTGTCAGACGTCAGAGGGCACTCTGTCTCATGCCTTCTGGTTCTGCTCTTCACTGTCGGGATTTTGGGCAAAAATATTTGATTAGTACTCTAAGGCCTACAAAATAACCCTTCAGCAGGAGCTTGCCATCTTCGGCTGCTCAGAGACTTCCCTACAGCTGTGCAACAGTCTCTGACACTGGGGACAACTGTGGTCAAAAAACTAATTTTGATGGAATGGAAGTCCCCCTCTTCACCCTCTTTCTAATTGTAGTTGACGGACATGATCTCTGTTATAAGGATGGAGAGACTCAGGTCCTTAAGGACCAACTCAATTAAAATATTTCTAACCATTTGGGACCCGTTTCTAGCCTACCTCGATGAGGTTAGGGGCAGCAGGTGACTTGCCAGGCTAGTTCCTCATTGACCTCTTACACAACATCTCCTAGAAGCACATAAGCACCCTATCCAGCTGGTAGCACGATATTATTACAAAACTGTAATATTGAGTGTCGTTGTGGCATTTTGTTTGTTTTTTGTTTTGTTTTCCCCCTGTATCTGAGCCTGTTTGTTTGTATTGTTCTGTTTCAGGAAAACTTGCAAATAAAATATCGGAAAAAAAGAGTAAGTTCGTCTCCCCAATGCGAGACTCGCTGCTTGATTTAAAAGGCAATAAAGCGGTGTGAAATGTCGGGTGCAAGGCAGGCGCGGATCTATAAATAGGAAATATTTGGGCGGATGGTTTATGCAGGATTAGGATGGCATAAAAGCTCATCCGCGCATCTACTGTGTTAATATTTACTTTTGAATTAGTTGATGTTGCCTGACAATAATAAACAGTTGTCAATTCATGATACATGCTCATCTCTTAACTTTAATACTTAATATACAATGTTGTTTAGAATAGGTTAGGTTAGGTTAAGTTTATTTGGGGTTAGGATTAGGGTTAGCGGAAACGCTAATTTTCAACACCTGTCCAAAACACAACCCAAAGGACATACCAAAAAATAAACATAATCAAATATAAAACGACAAGAGTAAAGTTATACATACAAATGTATTGACAAGAAAGTCACTAAAGAAGTCACTAAAATACACCCCAGAGGACATACCCGAAAATAAACATTCAAATATAAAGCCACATGAGCAAAGCTATACATACAAATATTCAAGGAGGTACATACAATACAGTACACACAATGTACACACGTTGTACACATACAGACCACTAGAGGTCTACAAGGGTATTAAGTGTGAGAATACAGTTGTTTAGAATAGCCAAATAAATAAATAAAAATCAACGCCGTGATAGATAATTTCCTGGTTATGTTTAAGCAAGTCAGACAACTTGGTTGGATTCAGGCAAGTCAAACAACTTGGTTAAGGTTAGGGTTAGGGTTAAGGTTAGGGTTGTGGTTTGGGCAAGGGTTAAAAAACTGAAGGTGTTGGACACGGTGGGCCCTATCTTCGCAAAAGCGGTAATTTAGCATTTAACGCCGCGTGCAATGCAAATTGGGGGCGTGCATAGGTGGATGCCTGTTATAATTGTTGTTGTAATTGGGGATAGATGGCATTATCCTATCAGCAGCAGTGCACAATTACTTTGCGCTAAGAGCTTTGAAAAGCACCTCTTAGGCGCTAAAATACTCGCTGAGCTTGAGCGAACCATAATCTCCGCGCTGCGCAGCGCAGAAACGTCATTACGGACGGACGTGCCACGCCAGGACATCAAATTCTACTGCTAAAATTGGGTAACCATCAGATTATTTGGTGAGGCAATCGACTATAATTCACTGAGAAACTTTTATCACATCACAAGGAGGGGTTATGGTAAATGAATTGAGAAAACTTGTACATTGTAGCCTACCTGCAATAGGCTATTCACCTTCATCACATGACCCAGAGGGTCGTTGGCACCACAGCCGATCTGTCACAAGCTCTCTCCATCTCCCTCTGTCCTCGGCACGAGTCGACAGCTCAATGTTTCACAGAGTTTTAATTGAGTCCAATGTAAATCCTCCAATCTTTTCTTTTGTCTCTGCTGTTTACCCGCTGCAGACACGTTTCTATTGTCCCACCCCAGTCAACAAAATAACCCCGAATTGCATCAAAACACAGATGTTTTTAACAGGTAGGCTATATGATGTGATGGTGTCGTTATGAGATAGGGATACATACAGTCAATAGGCCTGCCCTACACCTATCCAAATTAAGCATGGGGAGAATTACAGCATGCCTCACGCAAACTGTATTACAGGGACTACAATCTGATTGATGTAATGCCCAGGCATTGCCAGGCCACACCTGTGAATAATTCTGGTGGTTAACACCGCCCAAATCCCATTTGTTCCATGCATAAATTAGTTGGCACGCCTCTAATCTGCGCTTAAAACAGGGAGGTCAAGTCTACCAAACAATTATATCATTTTTAAACAGTTATGTTTCTGTATAAATCATACAATATGCTCCTGTGAGGTGGAGATGCGTTTAGCTGCTGCCGGGCGGGGGTGCAAAACTCGGCATAACACCTGGACAAGTGCGCAAGGCGGTCTGCTATTGTTAAGGCATGCAAACAGCAAGCGCAAATAGGGGATATCGCCTGTACCAAGATAGAGCCCGGTGTTGTCCACATGCTGGAGGTGAACTTGGCTCAGCCCAGCCACTACACCCTACACGGCTTATTGTGTCACTCCGTGGCGTGGATTTCAGATGTTGAGACCAGGTTGACATTACGTGCTTATTATAGTGCAGTGCAGTGGAATGTCTGGGGAGCTTGTTTCTGAAAGTCAGAAATCTTGAGTTGACTCATTGGTATTGATCAATAATCCTATCAACCCACTGCAGATGTATTAGGCTCATTTTGTGTGATGGGGCAGTAAAAGTCTTACTTATTACCCCTTTAATATTAAGCTGTTATTTATTGCAGGCATTATTTACTGTACCTTGATATCAGCTTTTGAATCAATGCAGGTTGTATGTTGACCATGAGTGCATGCTGATCATGGGGTACTCCCAAGGATGCAGTTAACTCATTGAGTGCCAGCCACTTTTGGAGAACGGACGCTCCCAGTGCCAGAGTTTCAGAGCGTTTTCAGTGATTTCTCGAGGCCCACAGAATATTGTGTGATATTACTATGTAAACACCGAACACGCAGAAAGAACGATGAGACTCTATTGTATCAGCAGCAAAAAAAAGTTTATTGATATCATTTTCCGTTCTTTAGTTATCAGCCGGAGAAGATAGGTCAAAAACAGAAAAAATTGGCGTTTCCATCTAGAAGCTGAGATATTGAGCCTTTTGTGAAATATAGCATTTCAAGCAAATCACTGACTCTGAAGCTAATATTTTCTGACCTGAAACATCTGAACAGTAATTTCCTTCAATATAACAGCACCCCCACCCCCCTCTACTGCAAACTCCTCCTCCGTGGGTGTGTCTCTGGTGGCTCTGCTCGCTCTGAGTGCTGCTTGTGTCAGGCGAGTCTCTGCTGCCTGGATGGCGGCCGCTCGTCGGGGCAGTCTGGATCGGGCTCACTCGTTTCTGGGGTTTCGGTTGTGAGCTGGGATGAAGCTGCGTCCGATTCTGGGCTTTCTGCTGCCCTGCGTGCCCCACCCCCCTCCTCCTCCTCCGTGGGAGTGTCTCTGGGGCTCTGCTGCGTTTGCTCTCGCTCTGCTTTTGCTCTGTCTGCACTGAAAAGTGCGCTGCATCCCCCCGCTTTTTCACAGCCTGTCGCCGGCTCCCAGCTGAGAATAATGTAACTTTTCAGAAAGACGCTGGTGTCGGCAACTAAATCATATGGAGGGGCTATCGCAGCAGAGACGGAGGGGCTCAATTGTCGCAGCAGATTGACTGCTGTTCACAGGCACAGCTAACGTTATGCTTCATGCATATCGATGCGATTTCCGTTTCCTCATGACTTCTTCTCTCTTTTCTCCTGGCCTTTCTCTAATCTGGAGAGCACTGTCGCCACCTAATGGGTCGGTAAAATAGGTTATACACATTCAACATGCCCAAAAATTTTACAGGAGATGGATCTGGCTTTGATCCACGTCCCACCGTCAAAAAATGCAATTGACGACTTTAGTCGTCATTGGCACTCAATGTTACTAAAGCAATTGACGACTAAAGTCGTCATTGGCACTCAATGAGTTAAGCTTTCCTCGGCTGTTTTTAAATGTAGATAAGATGGAGACAGAACACATGCAGACTGACTCTTTGGCCCCCAAGGTCAAGAGTCTGGTAGCAGGCAAACCCACGCATCTAAGAAGGCCTTTGCACCTCCTCAACTGCCCAGCTGGACAGAGAGATTGCTATGCCCACACACACTACCAGAGCAATGAGTGTAGCCACCACACTCCAGACTATAAGCAGGCTGACCTGGAACACAGGCCAATTGCAGGAGAGCGATTGAAGGACACCACCAGTGTGACATGGATACAATCCAAGGCTAATATCACAGCCCAGGGGCCGGGCCACTCCTCCAGGTTGCCTGTTAATAGACCCCCTGGAGAGATAGTCCACCTCAGCTGTCCCAGCGTTCAAGCCTCCACCAAAAACCGCCTCTTCCCCCCTCCATCATTTCAGAAGCCTCTTGGCCCTTCCTAACCACCCTCGGACGCCCATCGATGCCCCCTGGCTGCCATAAAAAAGATATTCATGGTAGTTGAGCCATTGAGCCAGAGACCCCATCAGAAACACCAAGATCAAAGCCAGTTTTTCAAAGCCAGAATCTCTCAGATCTCTGAACGCGGATGTGCACCAAATAACCTCGACAAGACCACCTGAAAATGCAGATCTCTGTCCTCTTCCAAGTTAAACTGTGATGATGTGTGTTAGGAGTGACAGCATAATCTGAACCAAATAGTTTGCAATTCATTTTCACCTCTTCCAAAACACAGAAATAGCTCATGCACAAGCCATATGTCAAGACGTATCTTAACACAAGCCTATTATGTCAGCATAAAAGCACTGGAGGAATGGAGAGACCCACATAGTTTTATATAAGGTACAGTACACTGATGAGCAGAGCCCTGTTTAAAAAAAGTGATGACAACAGATGCCTCCCTCACAGGCCCAAGTCACTGTGCCTAGGGAGGGTAGCACATGGTCAGTGGACCAGAGTGCACTAAAAATAAATTATTTTGAGCTTCTCACAGTCTTTCTAGCTCTAAATCTCACATTGTCGAGGGCTAGGTCTGTTACCTGGCCATCATGTTCTGTTGTGCACAGACAAGATGTGCATCAGAGTGCAAATTAACAGGGGAACACATTGTTTTGCCTTTTTTTCTATCTTAGTCACACAAGCTGTTGACCTACTGCAGATATTTTCCCCTATCTGTGATGCCCATTCATATCCCAGAAGTGATCATTTACAATTGGTTCTCTTCTACTGAGATCCTCTACCAGCAGAGTGGAAGCTGCACCTGTGGGTTGTCTGGCAGTTTCTGAAAAGATTAAATGTAGGTTTGTTTATTCTCCAAAGAAAATACTCGAGTCAAGGACTCTGTCAAACACTGTGGGCCCCCTTTTCTCTAAACCTCTCATCCCATCCCCAGTCAATCATCATAGACTCATCTCTCTCTCTCTCACACTCACTCACACACACACACACACACACACACACACACACACACACACACACGTCAAATCTATGCACCACTTTTCCTTTCTCTAAAGTTGTAACGAAACATAATTAGCACATACGTCCCATTTATTTATGGGGATGTCATGAGAGGATGAAGTATAGTTCGAATTTTGAAATGAATGCTATTTTTTCGTAGAACCGTCGCTGAAATGATTTTTTTTTTTTTTTATTTTTTTTTATTCTCTCTCTTCTTTCAAAGACTGCAGTGGATCAGATGAAGCAGCTCCAATAAGGTTCAGTCTGTTCTGGGTGGGGGGGGGGGGCAAAATAATAATTCCTCCAGTTAAATTTACTGTAAGAACTGAGATGGCAGCCAAATGTATTTAGATGAACACATAAAATTGGTACCAGCTAACCAAACAACACCCATAACAATGACTTCATCAACCTGATTTATTAAAAGATAAATTGAGCAGGCAATCTTTGAGATCCAGTCATAAAGACAGTTGCCATGAGATCACAACTCCAGGTATCTGTATCAAACAAACAATCAAATAAATAATGTGTATCCATAATATTTCTTTACATTGTTCATATGTGCATTGTGACTGGAAGGCATCATGTGTAGAATTCAGATTACAAGCTTAACCACATGGGGACATTATCTGGCTCATCAGATCATAATGCAAGTGTCCAGACCTATTGGATGATCCAAATGGCAGTGAAACAACAACTAGCCAGAGTGGTCTTTGACACTATGCAATCTATGCCAGTTACTTTCATGTTCCACACCAACATATGCATAGTCGTAGTGGCACACTGTCACTTTCACTTCCTTCCTTGACACTTTTGTATAGATTTCTTGCTCTCTGCCCTGTCTGCTCCTCCCCATAGATAATGAATGGAATGTTGCCACGTTGCAGCTATTGCCCTTGTTAATGGAATTTAGGCTTTACTTTGAAACTGCCAACTCTTAAGTTTTGTCACAGCGGGCCAATTTTTAATATATATATATATATATATATATATATATATATATATATATATATATATATACAGTATATATATTTTTTTTTTTATTAACTGCCCGCCACCCCAAACGCTCTATCACAACTTCATTGACTGATGTTATTGGACCATTAGGGCTAATGTACACCGCCTCCGGAACAGATGCGGTACGGCTCCGTTACGGCTGCGAACAGACCCACACTCATGTAATCTGTCAGACGTATGCAGGATCAGACAAAAATAGAACAGGTGCACAATTTTTCCATACTGCATGATAGATAGTCAGACCTCTGCATTGCGCATCTGGTGTACATTGCCTGTAATTTTTGCCTGAGATTTTACACAAAGATAGATCACTTCCCTCTTTTCCATAGGCATTTGAGAGAGAGTGAGATATGAAGTGCAGATGGAGGGGCAGGTGCCCTCAAAACAAGTTTTACATGAAGATGCATCTACTATGCTCTATGTCATTTACTGTAGTATATGTAACAGAGTTATGAAATGAACGGAGACCAATGCCATTTTAATCTCAGCAATCCGCTGTGCCGTCCATGCCTCATTGGCCACACTTATTGTGATGAGATCAATACATGGATAGAATGGTGTTGGCTGTTAAACATGTCGCCCCCCCCCCCTAAAACTGTACAATTTGATTAATGATTCATTAATTCGACAGGCAATGCCAAACATGGATGGATTACACAAAACAACCACAGACGAGATAGGCAAAGCTAGCATACCAATGAGAGTGAGCCCATAAAAAGGCAGACCAGTAGTGAAACCACACCATTGTTCTGAGCTAGATCCAAATAAAATATTACTATACAATAAAAAATTCCTATGTGGTGAAGAATAAGAGGAGGAGGAGGAGAAGGAGAAGGAGAAGGAGAAGGAGAAGGAGAAGAAGACCACAACTATCGAAATAGTAATTGCATCGACGAAGACAGTAGACGTCAATCAACAGCCCGCAAGAACCGGACCAATACCTGAGTCAAGTGTGTTTGACTCTGTGCCAACCTGCAGCCTGTAGTGAAGGACATATCTCATGTGCCAACATTTAAGCTCCTCTAACTCATAATGGACTCACTTGGATTGGCCTAGTTTTTTTCTAGGTCAAGGTGATGGATTTATGTTCTCCCTATAGTGTCTTGTTTTTGTTTGTTGGCTGACAATATTTTGGAGCGTGGACTTGAGGAAGAGAATAATTAAATAAAGTAAACAAACAATAATATCCACAAGAGCCACAACAATAAGAAAAAAAGTCTCTAAATAGGATGTTCATTCGTTCATATTTAGTTAAATTATAAAAAAAAAAATGGTTACTCTCGTGGACTTAAAGTGTAACTTACCCCCAAAACACTTTTTTTCAGCTATTAACCAATATATATGACTTTGGGGGTGGTGTGTGAAGAATTCTGGTCACAATTTCCACATTTGAGACCAAACTGTTGCCATTCTAACATTTGTATCATTTTTCAGCAGCATAACTGGCATAAGTGCCCTCTATGGGTGGAACACTGCTTTTTTTTGCCCTCAAATGAATGGGAGATTTGATACGTCGTGACGTCACGATGAACCAAAGACTATGGGATTTCAAGTTACTCCCCTACTCCCCCTGTACCCTTTCCTGGCTCCTCACAACTCCAAGCCTATTCACATGATGTCACAAGCATTTTCCTACCAATATGGTGCTACAATACACACAGCTCATTGGCTGTTTGTGTCACTTGACCTGTTACTCACCTGTTAATTGATTACAGTCGCCTGTTATTTTCCTACCAACTCCTATGTAACACAATACTATCAATAAACGCCACTATAATCATAAAAGGAAGGAAATGGCATTGTGTTGCTGTAAATCATTCCCAACCTTTTTCATACTAAGGAGCCCTAATTTACAGTAGTTCACATTGTGGCAATGGACCTGTGCCCCTTTTTCACTCATGCACCTAATCTAGCAGATGTCAAACAGAAACAAAAAAAGAGGGAAACCAAACTAAAGCAGCCTACAGCCTAAAATGTATTTTCCTGCTTCACTTTCGACGGGGAGGACTCGGAGAAGGCATGGTGAAGTGACACTCACCTCGCTCTGACTTATAGGCTACTCAGCTAGTGCAGCCTCACTGACACTGTGCCCCTGTCTGTGAAAAGTGTCCTGTCCAGTCGCACCTTCGCAAACAGATGCGGGATTCCCGCAATCCTGTACCCAATCTCAGACACTGATTGTGCAGAAAAATCGCACACCAGCTATTTCTGTCTGTGTTTGTTTGTTGTTGCTCCATGAGGGTTACAGAGCGCCCAATGCAGGAGGCTGTTTCGCCAGCCGGGGTCTGGGAGGAGGGAGGGGGAGAACGCTCTGCGCCCCGCTGCAGCTCTGCGCTCAAGAGGAAAACCTTTGCACAACTTTTGACAAGAACCACGAAAAGGGGAGAAACGAAAATTAAAAAGGGACTTCATGGCGGTCTATATGGCAAGTTGGACAAGGGCATAACATGGAGAAATCTCGCATTGTGTTACCCCAGAGCGGGGGGTTTGTCCTATTGTGCTGTGCTGCGGTAACCAGCCTCGTGTCACTGGCTCTTTTAACGTAAGTTAGACAAGCCACATACACACAAATGGGAGCCAATAAAGTGAATTTCTAGTTCGCCACTGAATGACAAAATTGATATAACTTTCAACCATTTTGAGCAACGCTGTTTCCATACAGGCCACCAGTGTTGGCTAGTTGTTGATATTTATAAAGATTTTGGAGCTCTCATAACTTTGTCTTGTGATGTTTTGGGGAAACTGCGGGGAAACTGTCATGGCGTCGATTTCCGGAAAAAAATCCTGAGCTGAGCACAGCCAAAGAGTATTAGTGAAACAAGAGGACACGTCATTTCTTGGTTTTTCCCATAGGTTTTTTCAAATCAAGCAGCACGTCATTTTGTTACATATCTGGGTGGTAAGGCCCCCTTTAAATATAAAAATAAAAATAAATGTAATCATGTAAAATCATTGTTATTCTTTTCATTGTTATTTCAGCCATGAGCACCACCTGCTTTCCATAAAAAACCATAAAATACCAACAAAACAAAAACAGAAAAAAAACGGGGGGAAACAGAAAAAGCAAAGATAAAAATAAGTATTATGCAATGGAATGCATGAAATAACAAAAACAACACAATAATGAAAGAAATAATAAAGAAAAAGGCACTAGACATTATAAAGCTATTCTATAAAATGTGTTTTTAGTTTTTTGATACACTTTGCTTTTAGTCTATCTATATATTCAGGAACAGCCAAGAGTCTATTGTTTGAGGACCTATAGGGGCTTGAAATGAGATTAGGACATAGCAACTCAGAAATGCAGTCAGGCACCAGACCATGTAAAGCCTATGTGATTGATAAAGAAAAAAAATCAATTCCAAGATTCACCGACATCCAGCGCAGAGAGGCCAGCATCGAGGTGATTTGTGACCTGCATTTAGTCTTCGTCAATAACCTGACAGCAGAAATCTGCAGTCTGGAGCCATGCCACAGCTTGACGGCTCAACAGCAAAAGAAAAACACTACAGTTGTCATGGAAAGCATATGGCTTTCTCTCTATTGGTAGAAGTCAAAATAGATCTAATCTGTACAATGCTCAGGGGGGGGGAAATAATGTCTGAAATATTAGGACTTAAATACAAAAAAAAATCTCTCAATTTAGTTGCAGGAAGATACTTATATAGAGGATTAATGCATGAGTTAAAGGAGCAAGCGACGTGGCTAGCACGCGTATGATGGAGGCTCAGTCCTTCGCACAGCTGACGCTGGTTCGAATCCGACCCAAGGTCCTTTTCCGCATGTCATTCCCTCTCTCTCTCCCCACCTTTCCTGTCTGCCTACTGTCCTATCTGAATAAAGGCAAAATGCCCAAATAAATAATAATAAAAATAAGAAGAAAAAAAGGTCAAAGCGTCAAACATCATTTGTCTAGAGATGTGTTCAGGGCCAATAATAAGAATCTCAACTGTGTCTGAATTTAGGATAAATAAATTTAATTCAAGAAATACTACCAATTTTACTGGGATCTTTTGGTTTAACGAAGAGATAAAACTGAGTATCATCTGCATAACAATTAAATGAAATACTACAGTATGCCATATGAATAATGGATCGAAGGAGTCACTTTGTCAAAGAAAACAGCAGCAGTCCAAATTGAGTTACAGCACACTACTTGGAAGAAGAAACATAGTCACCATTAAATATTTGTTGGAAAATAATAAAAAAGCTGTGGGGTGGCCCAGGTGGGGCACAGACTCAAGCAAGCGTGGCATTTAGGAAGGATATAGATGGGTCCCAAGTCAGAATTCTGAATTTATTCTCAGAAATCTGAGATTAATCTCAGAATAAAACTATGGGCCCTATTCTCCCACAGGCCTTCGGCGCAAAAACTGGCCTTACACGCAAAAAAACGTGCCTTGCGCCTGCCTCGGGAAGATATCAACATGGCTCTAGGCCGCCAAATGCGCTTTAGGCAGAATAGGCGTGGCGCACTCCCTGAATGGGCGAGAATGGGCGTTTCGGCCTTAATTACCGGCCTAATGATATCTTCCCACCTGGTGTAAATTTAGCGCTTTGCGCTTTTGAAAACCAGGCCTATTCAGTGCGCTGGTTGCGCGGAGCGCTCCCCTGCCCTTTCCTCTGTCCCTTCTCTCTGTGTCACTCCCTCTCTGACAAGCACAATACGGACTGCTTGAAAAAAAGTTTGCCGGTTCTCCCTCTCTCTCAGAAAAAATAAGTTGTTCTACCATAGATATTTTAACAACATGACAGTTTTTTCTAACATGACAGTTTTGACTGAGCCCGTGACATTCAGAGGCTATTGCATCATCCTACCTGTGCAGTGAAGGAACGAGATCATTGTGGGCAAACATTCACTGCCTGCCTTCCCTGCAACAGCCAGACATGTGAAATCTCCCAGCATGCATTGGGCTTATCCATTTCGATAATAAATCGCATTGAAATTTGCCTAAATAGATAGAAAGGTACATGGAAATAGATCTAAATAATGTGTCATGTTCCCACAACATGCTATTGTAGAACATTTCAATATTGGACAAAATAAAATGCGAAATCCAAACACAACCCTATGTGAAACATATATGTCTTCCTGGGCCTATATATATCCCTCGTCGATTTAACGTGATTTAGATAAGTGACAGCGTAACGCGCTTCTACTGTCATGTGCTATACTGTGATGTCTGCTCCAATAACTTGGCCCTACTTCACATTTAGTTTTACAATAAAAACACATTTCTGCAATGACTTTACATAATGTACTGTAGGCTATATTTATGTGCATCATCCTACCTGTGCAGCAGGGGAGAGAAAACGATATCTTTCTGGACAAACTTTCACCAATCTAATTAATCTCATCATATAGGGATAGGCTATATTTTTCTAGCTGATGCGTTTAGAACATTCTTTTCACTTTGATCTTGCTATAGTGTAGCGTATTTACATGCTTGCAGTATTTAAACTGCAGTTAGATTGGTTTGAGAAGCATAATAATATGGAATAATAGCCTATATATGGAGACAGACGGGATGAAGGCAGGGGGGGGGAGCAGTGCGCTTGGCTTGTCTGGTTTTACTGGATTTCTCCGTGGAATTGGAGCTTAAAAGGCAAGCTTGTGACTCTTTACTGCACTTCTCCAATGAGCAGACGGTGCATAATTTTACGCTTAAAAGGCATGGTTATAATGCTTGAGGCCGCGTGTAGCGCCGACACCAAGATATCGAGTGCGCTGGTCCACACCCACTAATCTGGGCTGCGCCAGGCCCTAAATGCAGTTTCTACGCCGATGCAACGATAGGGCCCTATATGTTTCACATGTGACCCTTCAAGGAGCATACAGTACCGTCGTTCTGGAAAAAGGAATCAACTGGCTTGATGGTCCCGCCTCTAATATGCACTATAATATGAAATGGCTACTATGGGGACTAATATCATCACACATTAATACAGTTGAACTCATTGAATCTACAAGAGTCTCAGCTTTCCAGTCATACCCAATTTATGCAATTTCAAGACTGTTTATGGACCCCAGTGTAGAAATATTCAAATAGAATAGGTGAAAATAGGACATTTATACTGCATGCAAAAAACTGTATGGGTTTTGCCAAAAATTGCAGGGATTAGCATAAAGTGGGCTTTCTACCTAAATACTCCCGTATTTCCCAACTCCTTCTGGACGACGAGCCCAAGGGCATGCTTGACCTTTGACTTACCCACAGCTGTGGAGTGCTTTTTAACGGTTCACCTGTGCTGCATTCCAAAAAATGCTGTAGGCTCCACGGAGCATTACGGAGGTCGCCAAAGGCGCTTGCCAAAGTGGGGCTCTGAGACGAGTTGGGAGTGAGAACGGACTTGGTTGCTACCACTGATGCCTTATCAGGGCTTTTCCTGCATAGAGAATTATGAGGCAGCCCCCTCCATCAAATTGTGTGCCACCTCCAGACTCCAGCTCTCCACAAAACTCTGACAGGTGTTCTTATGGAAAATATTATTTTCTAACGAGCGTTGCACTCGGTGGATTTCTGTCATTTGTAATAACGATGTGTTGACAATTTAATGTAAACTTATTTGTTTAAGAAAGCAGCCTTCTGAGTACCTATAACACCTATATTGCATAGTCATATCAGTGCACAATCCACACAAAAATTATTTTAATTCCAGCTTTTATATATATATATATATATATATATATATATATATATATATATATATATATATATATATATACACACATATATATATATACAGTATATATATAGGTCACCTACTGGTAATGATGATTTTTCCTTACTAAAATCGCGGTCTCAAAAATCCCATATTGGCATGCTCTAGTACCACCTCCACCTCATTGAGCCAGGAAAAACCCTGCTTATGTCTTATAGTTTCATCTGATACAGCACATACATACATACATGCATACACATGTATCTTCACTCCATTGAAAATGGGCCCACTACACCCTCTGAAAGACAGTAATGCCGGCCGCGGATGCTAGGCACCCTCAGGATTTTGGGGTGGCCAATCAGATTTCAGGGGGGGTCAGAGGTCCCTATGTCCCTGGATCGAGTAAAAAAAAAAAGCAAAAAAAAAAAAAAAAGGAGAACTATTTTCAAACAGGACAACCTCAACCATCTCTTTGCATCCCCACACAAATGTGTGCTGCACCCTTGAATTCAAGTCTACTTTCAGCCCATACAACAAGGTAACTAGGCCTACTGTAGCATCGCCTTGTGCTCTTTGGTTTTTGAAAAGATGGCTACACAGGCACAAATGCAGTGAAGTGTGTTCTCATATATTTGGCACATTACATATTGGCATCTGTTTTCATTCACAACAATCTTCCTTAAGGCACCTTCTCTCTACAATCATGTAGACTTGGTTCTGGCCCTATAGTGATCCAAATCAGACAGACTCCCCAACAGGAACAGCTGCGGAGCCCACACTAAGGAAGTGTGTGTGTGTGTGTGTGTGTGTGTGTGTGTGTGTGTGTGTGTGTGTAGTGGGGGTGGGGTTCAGTCAAGGGACCTGAGCCATCTCGGAGCAGCTGTGCTACTGTTTTCGAGGTGGCCTCATATAGACGAGAGGTAATCAATCAGTTATAAGCAGTACACATTAGTTTGATATGTCTGTTCATCACTGTCTGAGAATGAAGACAACAATTGACAGAGCTCATTTAAACCTAGTTCTAAATGCATAAAATTATTAAAATAATTTAATGCCAACAGATATAACCACATCTAACTTGATCAACTATTAAATCAGTTTTTCTGAATTAACCACACAATGCATAATCACACTGTCAATATTACAAATAAGCCCATGACTGACTGACCCTCTCTCTCTCTCTAGCTCTGTCTCTCTCCGAGATGGTCAGTATTGAATTAAGCGCACTTGAAGCCTGATTATGCATTCTTCCGTAATGCAGCCTTCAGTGGCCACTAATTTAGAAACAGAATCTTCCCCCGGGCTTATTTCTGCTTTACTTGGTATACAAATTCCCATTATAGATGATTCACCTAACATTGCAAAGGCATGGGGCTGTGAACTCACAGGGCAGGTTTGACTGGGTCAGGGGTTTGGACCTCCATCCTTCTCCTGGCAGGCCATGCTTTCACACTGAAGCAGCCCTCCTTACTGCAGGCGAGCCAAGCCCCTCTCTAGTGGTGTCAAACCAAATGTAAACTAATCTGTCAACCTAAATGTGCACAGCTCAGTATTCTGCATGTCTGTGACACCCGAGGGAAGAAACTCATATAGTCATGCACACTCATGTATAAAGCAAAGAGAAGACCACAGTCAACTAGGGGGCCTGGAAAGCAAAGCACATGAAGAAAGGGATTGTGAAGCACGCTAAAGGACAGGAGAGAGAGATTTGTAGGAAATTACAAAGTAGAGAGATTGTGGTTCTTGGGAGAGTAGGAGAAAAATGACACTTTGATATTTTTTACTCAGTTCATAGTTTCATATTAGACCATTAGGAGTTGACAACAATCCCATTGTTCACACGACATAGTGACAAATAGTACTATCCTTTTACAAATCCTAACCAGTACAATACTCCAATTTGTACCAAGGCTTTGGCCATTGTGTTCCTCTCTGTCCAGTGACAGTGTCCTCTAGTTTGGAGAGGCTATAAAAAAAGACACTGTATGATCTCTATAAAAAAAAAAAAAAATGTTCTGGTGAAGTGTACATCTGTCATCTTCATCATCATCATCATCATCATCATCATCATCATCATCATCACCACCACCAATATCAGTATTTTATCATTTGCATCTTAGTAGACATTAAGTGAGATGCTACACAATAACAGCATTGTGAGGATTATATCTTGGCAATATCATTTATTTCTACACTTTTGTGACCTACTTTATATACTGTATGTATATATATATAAGAAGAAGAAGAAAGAAAGTTATCCTTTATTTATCCCCTTGGGGAAATTCATCCTCTGCATTTGACCCATCCTCTACTAGGAACCTTCCTAGAACTAGGAGCAGTGGGCAGCCACTGTGCAGCGCCCGGGGACCAACTCCAGTTCTTTTTGCCAGTACCTTGGCGAGGGGCACTGACAGGAGTATTAACCCTAACATACATGTCTTTCTTTTATGGTGGGAGGAAACCGGAGCACCCGGAGAAAACCCACACGGACACGGGGAGAACATGCAAACTCCACACAGAAAGGACCTGGGACGGACCGGGGTTCGAACCCGGGACCTTCTTGCTGTGAGGCAACAGTGTTGTTAACCACTGAGCCACCGTGCCGTCCCTATATATATATATATATACATATATATATAAAAATGTATATATATACACACACACACACACACACACACACACACACACACACACACACACACACATATAAATCAATATAATCTTGTTTTATTTGAGATGTGTGAAGTCTCTTGGGTATTTCATGTGATATTGTGAAGATCCAGTGTAGGTGTGTAGAATGTGGCATGTTTGTGCCTTCTGATCTCATCTGACAGAGTTGGGGGGGAAATGGTGGTGACAAAACAGTGCTGATTTGTGCAGATGTGGACTGTCCTGAGGGAGTGCTTTTGCGCACACGCTTCATTGATTTCCCAACAGAGGGCGCTTCTGGAACCAAAGGTCAGAGCCCAGTGCCCTTCTACAGATATTCACCCTTTTAGGGGAATAAGATGTCCACACAACACGCAGGAAACGAGGTGCTAGGTGACATCATATTGTCCACATGTTATCACATGTGCGGAGCACACGTGACTTCCCGTCTGAGTCCATGACTGATTATCAGTCTTTAAGATGCACTGTGCAGGTGAATGGCTGAGTAGAGCTCGGTCTCTCTCTCTCTCTCTCTCTCTCTCTCTCTCTCTCTCTCTCTCTCTCTCTCTCTCTCTCTCTCTCTCTCTCTCTCTCTCTCTCTCTCTCTCTCTCTCTCTCTCTCTCTCTCTCTCTCTCTCTCTCTCTCTCTCTCTCTCTCTCTCTCTCTCTCTCTCTCTGCCATACCTTCCTGTCTCTCTCTCACACACGATCTCTGTCAAACAAAGTATAAAGTGCCAAAAAAGAAATCTAAAGAAATCAATTGTGCAGGACATTCCAGATGCTTACAGTAAACATTAATTAGGTAGGCTACAGTAAAAATGCCCTTGGATGGGTGTACATGAACAAAGTGTGATGAACCACGATAAGTAATTAGGGATGACCAATTTACAGGGAAAGGAGGAGAAGAGGGACACCAGTGCCAAATGGAAATATTTAAGCTAAAAAGCTACATTTAATTGTAGACCTATAGCACGGGTGGCAAAATATAACTATTTGTAGCAGGAAATTAATAAAATAATTACAGAAATGTATTTCAAGGGAAATTTAGTGACATCGATAAAGAATAACCCCTCACATAATCTGGTTAGCCCTGCAGTGGGAATACAGCTATCGGTACTGTTTTCTCTTGTGGCGAAGGCCATCAGAAGCCACTAAATCATTCCAACTGCCACCTCAGAAGTGACGTGCAAATGCCATTACCACTGAGGGATCGTAAGTAAAGCCAAGGGAGAGAAAAAGGGGAAAAACGTATAAATTTAATGGCATGTGGAATTGATCTTAGTTGTCAGCGGCAAAACATAAAGTACTGTTCATTGCACCAGTAGTTTAATATCATGGCGTTTTCCATCATTGTCATTTCTCTGCTCAAAAACATCAATCCGTTTGTGAAGTTGTGTAAAAGGCGTACAGCGTAAAATTATATTCTCTCCATTCAGCAATATCGGTTTCCTTGCTGAATTATACTTGTTTAAAACGGATCTCTCTTGTCCTGTGGTACATAATGTAACAGTTAATAATCATATTAATTGAATAACATCATCATTGCTTAGAACAATTTTTGTTTAGAAAAACAGTAAACTGCTGACATGCCCTCCTTGTCCTGCTATTGTAAGTGCTGTTGTACAATCAAGACAGGATTGATTTATGAATCTACCTCCTTCTGCCTAGAGGTATTGATAGACCACTCGTCACGCCGCATCTCATTGCCAGTATTGATTGGGCCGTATTTCAGGGTGGGCGGCTATGACCTTAGATACTGTTGCGGATTGCCTGACTGTCACTCACTTCACATCAGGGGTCACACACACCTCTCACACAACCTATAATACTCACATAAGATCAGCCCTTATATTCTTCATGAGAAGCACTCTCTCCGATTATCAAGGGTGCGCGCTTTGGAGCCACCGCACTGAGTACGCTTTGACAGATTCCTCTTCAGTTGAACGTAGAGACTTAAATTAAGTTCTACCGAATGGATTTAACAGCAGTAATTTCCACAATGTACTCCATCAGCAAACAGTGAACCAATAAAGGAGAGGAAAAAGTAGAGATAACCGCCTCGCGTTGTACAGTATGCCTCTGCCAACAAAGTCAAACCCATGTCTGTCCAGACACATAATGCATATGTAGTGAAGGCTTTGAAAGAATTTTATTAAATGTATTAAGTGCATTTTCTTTTGGCTATAGTGACATGTATGATTCCAGTGAGTAATTTCCAGTGAGAAACATGCTGTCTTCACTTAAGAGAATATTTTCACAGAGGACTAATAGAGAGCTTTGTCACATTTTCTGTCTGCAAAAGTAAGTGACAGAACTTCCACCACTTTTGTAGAATGACCCAAGATCATTTTCTCAGTTACAGTGCCAAGCAAGACATTATGATGTCACAGTGAAGTTCAACTTTGAACTTTTGCATATAAAATATCATCACGTCAATTTATCCCAGTAGAGATTTGTGTCAAATTGTGTCATAATTAGCATATGAATTCTTGAGTTATAGCCGGTCAAGTGACCTCTACCTTTGACCACTAAATGATAATCAGCTCATTATTGAGTCCAGGTGGACGTTTGTGCCAAATTTGAAGAAATTCCCTCACAGCATTCCTGAGATATCGCGTTCCTGAGAATGTGACGGACGTACCGAGGGACAACCGGAAAACATAATGTGGCCGGCCGTGAACACATAAAAACCTCAACCAATGCAGGCCCAAATAAGTATCTCTTGTTATGATAAAAAAAAAAAAAGCAGTAAGGAGTCAGGACATATGGTACTGAAATAAAACTAAACCACAACTGTTCTCACAAATGCAATTAGCTGTGAAATCCAAACAGACTCAGCTAGGCCAGCCCCCAGATATGCTGTGAGAGATTCTCTGGAGCTGGAGCTGGTGGAAAAGGCTTCTTTAAATCAGCTCCTCCAAGCATGAGAACCCTAGCAGCCAGTGTTACACCTTCCAGCCTGCATGCACTGTAGGCCTGTGCCAATATCAAAATGTCATTGCATGATTATATTGACCGAATTTATCTCATTATTGTCATTTAAAAGATAAAACTTTAAAAACAATACTGTAATATGACTCATTTGCTTGTGAGTATAGGTTTGAACAACACAAATCCAAATCCAAATAACACCATCTAATAAATATAAATAAAGTCAGATGCATCTCAAATAAAGTGCTAATACTTGCCTGAATCCACTTGAACTCAGGCAGCATTTTTGCCTTTATTGGCTAGATAGACAGCAAAGGCGGTCAGAGAGAAAGAGAGGGGATGACATGCAGCAAAGGAGCACGGGTCGGACCTGAACCCGGGTCGGCCACGCGAAGGACCAAGCCCCTCTGACACGTGCCATGTTGGGCCACTGAGCCACTGAGCCACTATGGTTGCATGTATGTGCAGGGGTACGTACTGTACGTCAGATGCTCGTTAACGCGATAACTCAGGAATGCCTTGACAGAATTTCTTCAAATTTGGCTCAAATGTCCACTTGGACTCAAGGATGAACTAATTAGATTTTGGTGGTCAAAGGTCAAAGTTCAAGGTCACTGTGACCTCATGAACGCCTGTTAACGTGCTCGTTAACGTGATATCTCAGGAACGCCTCGAGGGAAATCTTAGATTTTGGTGATCAAAGGTCAAAGTTCAAAGTCACAGGACCGTCCATTCCATGCTTGTTAACGCGACAACTTGAGGGAATTTCTTCCAATTCGGCTCAAACATTCACTTCTACTCAAGGATGAACTGATTAGATTATGGTGGTCGAAGGTCCAAGTTCAAGGTCACTGTGACCTCATGACCACATGTTCCAGGGGGCATGGTGAGGGAAAGGGGCGTGGATATGGAAAAGGGGCCACAGCTAGGGGTGGGAAGGTCATAGAAAGTCGGGGTTTGAGGGGTGGGTAGGGCGAGCGGATAAGGGGATGTGGATGGTGGGAGGGTGCGTGGTGAGGGAAGGGGGCGGGGCTAGGGCAAATAGACCGTAGCTAGGGATAAGAAGGTCAGGGTTCGAGGGGTGGATATGGGGAGTAGCTGCGGGGATGTGGGTGGTTTAGGGTTAGGGGTCGGCGTACTGTAGGACCATTTTAGATGCTGAAAACGATTTGCCATGTTGTTGAGGTACCCCCGAACATTGCCTAAAGTGCCATAAGGCTGAATGGCCACCCCACTGTGCCGTGGGCTTCAAGGTATTTGAGCTTGTATGAGTCTGGACAGACATGGATGTATACTGCAACTTGACTTGCTGGCAGAGGCATACAGTATAACCGTGAGGCGGTTATTTCTAGTTGAGTCCAAACTCACCACATGCGAGCACACTCAATCCACAAGAAACAACTTACTGTAGGTGCAAGGCCAAAAGAAACTGGAGAAAAAAGAAAAGTACTCTCAATGTCCTTTTTTAAGGGGTACATCTGGAACAGACCACAACGTACGCGTTTGAGCCAAAAGCCTTCCTCAACGCTGAAAGGAAATTGAGAGTGCTGGCCCGTTGTCTTTTTTCTACAGCTTATTTCTAGTTGACCTTTATAGCAGGAGTCTCACAGAGTAATGCATACTTTTTCAGGAGAGCACCCTGTTCACAATCACACACATCTTCATACCTTTAAGTTGACCAGTACAGCCACAGTCAGATCTGCTGGTCACTGATCAGGTCCACTGGAGCAGTTGGGGTTAAGGGCCTTGCTCAAGGGCACCTCAGTGGTGGTAATGTGGGAGGGGCAAATGCTGCTTCTTCACTTTCCGCTCCCAGAATGATCCTGCCGGTCCAGGGGTTTGAAGCGGGTCACAAGCTCGCGTCTCTAACCTTGAGGCCACGACTGCCCTATAAATAAATAACATCAATAATCACAGACAAGAGGCACAGTTATCGTGGTAGTCACGGTAATGAAAATTAGTGGCGGTGTCTTAACCGTTATCATTTTCCAATGATATGTAGTAATATCGATTATTGGCCCATCCCTAATGCATGTAAATATGCCTATTTTTAACACCACACGTGTGTTTCCATGTGCAGGGGTGTGTGCCACTGTGTTCATGCAATGAAAACACTTTGGATTTCTGCAGGTTTGGACTATTGTGCTTTCGTTATGTTCCTGTTGGCATGTGTGTGTGGGACGACTGTGGAAGTGTGACAGGTGACGCCTCCACCTGGCCCTGCTGGGTCCACCTGCTGCCTCATTGGCAGGTGACGGTGAGGGGGGGCCGACCGTTGCCATAGGGAACGGGAGGCCAGTGAAAGGGTTTCTTTTCGGGGCAATCTGGAGGACCATGGGTGAGCACTTAGTTCCTCAGGGATACTGGCATCTGTCGGCACTTGTGGACTGGCACAAAAGGCAACACGTAATTAATTTCATTATCTCACCTGGCATTGTTAGTCTGGGCATATTCTTTCATGCTTTACTGGTGTGCAGGCTATCTCAAATGTGCGGGTGTGCATCTGTAGTCCTCAGTGGTCTCGAGTTATTTCTGTCTCCCGCTTGCATTTCCTTTGAGCACCTCCGCCAAACCCCCCACCCCTAACATGTTGCTACCGTTATAGCTCGCAACACTCAGTCTCTATACATCTTGCTCCGTGTGTTTCTGTGCACCTAATGCCACTGACTACAGAAGCTTCCACTGACAGCAAATGTTTGTGCTGCTTGCACACGTGACTAGAAGGAATCCCGCAAGTGGAAATGAACGCAGCCCCCCCTCCCCTCTCAAAGAGAAGACATATGCATTCAGATACACATTGAAATGAATGCAGTCCCCCCCTCTCAAAGAGAAGACGTATGCATTCAGATACACATGAATGCAGTGAATGGCTGAAGATATTTCGATAACGGGATGACTAGTGGCTGGAGAAGCAGTGATGAAACTGTGGATGCTGGGCTTGTTTGGAGGCTGAATTTGATGCACATACTGTATTGTAAAAGATCCGGGCAATTTAATTGGGTAAATTGAGTTTGACTTTAATAACAATTCAAAATGATTTTGCAATTCTAAAAATCACATTGGGAATAAAACAGGGGTCTGTTTTGCACCATTTTCTTTGACAAACATTACCATGACAACCGATTCCATTGCGATCAAACCTTGTATAGAATGAAAACACATAACTCACATTGAACGGTCTATATTGCCAGTATGTATATAAGAAGCCCAGTGAACTTCAGTGTCAAAATATGTCTACAGTCCAATTAATCAAATCATAAACATGGGCAAAATAGTGCTGCACGTGTTTCAAAAGAGGATGCCGTACCGCAACCAGTGACTGGAAGACGCCAGTGAATTTGCATTTCTCAGCAGGATCCACTCCAGTAAAAGGGGGGAAATGGGGAAACCCCCCTGAACTGAACAAAGCCCACAGAGATTTTTGGTTCCATGAAAGTGGGCCTCGCAGTGGTGGCAAAATGCATGGCATCTAAACTGTGTCTCACGAGCGAGGCGTGGGTTAGTGGAGATTTACTCTACAACAGCACGCCCATTGGTTCAGAGAGGAAAAGACAGCTCAATCCCATCCTGGGGGGGAGGTGCTGATGAGGGGTGGACAGACAGCATGGAGAGAGCAGCATCCAGCATGGGAAAACCTCACACATCGCTGCAGCATCTTGAAAGGACAGAGTGTAAAATACTGACCTCAACCAATTTAATAATAAGACAGAGCAACAAAGGTAGCCTATATAACGCAAGGGAAAAAAGACTGTCAGACAATGAAGGCTTGCAATATAGTTGCCATGGAGATGAGCAAATCTCCCAAGCCTCGTCATTTCTCTGACTCCTCCCGTGAACGCCAGGATAAAAATAGACATGGGCAAAGAACAAAGAGCTATTTAAAAAAAAAGGACAAGATGAGCGAAGAAGAAAGCTTGTGGAAAAATGGGGACATGTGTGTATGAGTTTGCGTGTGTCGTGTGCGTGTAGGTCTGTGTTTGTGTGTGAATGAAATGGTGTGAAGCAACCATGCTCCTCTGTCAAATGGAGGAGCAGAGTGAGTGACAGACCCAGTCTGCTTGTCTGGGCAAGGAAATCCCATGATTACAATTTGGAGTTATTAAAGCCACAGAACTGTGTGAGAGCCTGCTGTCTTTGTCCTGTCCAGCCACGACTGCATCTGTACTGGTAATACTGTACTGGGTCAATATAACAATAATAAGTATTACAATAATTAAAACAATAATACACATATCTCATTTGACAATATGTCGTAGCTTATACACAGAGGGTAAAGAAAATGGGGAAAATATTAGAAAGGACTATTAATATTTCAACTACTAATAGTAATAATAAATACTGTAGTCTCAACGCCAGACCCATGAGAGTTCTTACGCTGATACACTACGTTACTGCATGCTGCAGAGCTCTCTCTGGGTCTGGGACACTTTCCCTCAGCCGGCTGGTTATGGGAGGGAACCGTTCACTTGGCCAGTGATTGGCTAGTGGTGGATTCAGTCCTCCCCAATCAGTAACGACTTTGCAATCAGACGACATGGGAGGCGCAGCCCACTCATTCAATTTCAACCCGCCTTCAAAAACCAGCAGTGGCTGTGAAGTGGCACAGACTCATGTATGTAGAATGCGGGGCGCAGCGATTCAACGGAATATTTGAGTCTGGGGAGAGACTATAAATACGGTAATACTGCTGCTGCTACTGCTACTACTACTTACTACTACTACTAACAATAATAATCATCATCATCATCATCATCATCACAAGTTCTCAATTCTGATCATATGTAATAATTGGTTAAAGTTAGGGAATGGCTTTGGTCAGGGTTAAATATTCAACAACTGTGATAAGGACTGTAATGTTATTACCTCCACCAAGCAGGTTATTCTGTGCCATTTGTTTGTTTGTTTGTCAGCAGGATTACAGAAAAAAACTACACACCCAATTTTCATGACACTTTGTGGAAGGGTGTAGCATGGGCCAAGGAAGAAGCCATTACATTTTGGAGCGGACTCATGAACAAGCACTTGGGCATTGGCGGAGGTTCTGCGCTCTCCAAGTGCCATTCTAGTTTTAATTAGGCTATTTAATCATTATTTATCATCAATCAGTATTTAAAGAAGTTAAACAAGTGAAGCAGCCCCCCCCCCCCACCCCCAATGATCAATAGACTTTAGATTTGATATGTTATGTGCATGTCCATTTCTTTGCTATTGCTTAGTTACATTGACATTCACTCTGAAGGCCAGCAAGAGGAAGATCACCTGTTTAAATCCCTAGATGGGTCTGGAAGTTGTCAGATGTGTCAAGTGTGTCAGGCGACAATCTACACTTCCACAGAGATCCACTGATTGAAATGCAACACAAATACTGAAATGCTTCATCGGCTCATGACTGCTGACATTACACATCAATGTGCTGCTAACCCGTTACGCTCCGAACGCGTGTGGGAGAGCTTGCTGCTCCCATAGCTGCTGCTTCATATGTGTGCGTATCACCTACATGTTTTATGCTGACTATGAGCCATCAGGCGGGCAAACCTCTCTTGTAGAATGAGATAAATGAGTAAATGCAGGTTAGGTTTTCTCCTGAGTCAGGGAGAGTGTGGGCTCAGAGAGAGACCCAGTGAGTGACCCAGTGAGTGGCAGCTGGCCCTAGCTAACAGGACACTGCTAATGGGACACCCCATCTGCTGCTCCCGTTTGCCTGCCCACCGCCCAGTGCCAGCCTCTCCTGCCTAGTACCGCCCATCCCAGTGCCAGCCTCTCCTGCCTAGTACCCCCCATCCCAGTGCCAGCCTCTCCTGCCTAGTACCCCCCATCCCAGTGCCAGCCTCTCCTGCCTAGTACCCCCCATCCCAGTGCCAGCCTCTCCTGCCTAGTACCGCCCATCCCAGTGCCAGCCTCTCCTGCCTAGTACCGCCCATCCCAGTGCCAGCCTCTCCTGCCCACCGCCCATCCCAGTGCCAGCCCCTGGGCTTCTGGAAAGTGTCCTGTTAGGCCTTTCATCAGCCCACAACGTTATTTACAGCAACATCCAGAATGCCCTCAAAATTTGACATTGTAATGTAGTGTGCCATAATGTGCATCAAATCAAATCAAAACCGGAGCAAATTTGAGGAGACACAATCGCCTCAAATTCAAATTTAACTGATAGAAATATCTACCACTAGGACTGTTTTGAGGAGGGTATAATGCTCCTTGCCTCACTACCTTGTTATTGCCATGATTCTATTCTCAAGGCCTCATAAAGTATGTGAATAATAAATACATCCACACAACGGAATCCCCCCTGCCCTATCCCACCCACCTTTCATTTGATGCCCAGACTGACGGCCATAATGAGGATTGTCTGTGGCGACGATACGCCTTTTCCATTGAGAAGTGAAGGAAATTCTCCCCCAGGACCTCTCTCATTTATAAAGTAATGCACAGCATCCCTCCTCCTGCATATAATGGCGTCTTTCTGGTGTGCTAGATTTACAGCAGCCATCACTCAGTTGTCTGCATGCCGAGACAACCAGAGTTATGATGATTATCTTGATGTGGAGTGCCCCCTCCACTTCCCCATTCCTCCACTCCGCCCTCCTGCCTGCCTCCCTGGCTGAGCAGCAACGCATGGATCAAACCCGCCTGTGCAGCACCATCTGGTGACCACTGCTGTGATTCAGGGAGCCATACTCGCAGATGAACGAGGAAGAGGGATTCAACTCTGCTTGTCTTTTTTCCCCCTTCTTCTCCTTTTCCTGTAATACCAGTCTGATCCTCTGGAGGGGGTCTCAATCCTTTGTGCTCCATCCTCGCCGCCAGTCGGAGGGATTTCATTGACTCCATGCAGACGTCCACAGGAGGGTTCTCTCCACGGGCTGCTTCCTTATTAGTGCAATTCCTCTTGAATGTGCTAATCTGCACATGGATGTACTCCTCCTCGAAAGATTTGTTATGCTCCTCTGCACCGATTATCTGGAGCTCCTGGGCTCTCTGATGAAACCTATAAGATTACTTGGAAGATTCATTTCACTGGGCTCTAGCCTCTAATCAGATACCTGTAGAATGAAACTGCTACAATTGTGGAAATAAATAACTGTGTGAAGCCACAAAGCGAGGAATCCCATAGGAAGAAGACTGAGATTCGACCAGAGCATCTTGCCTAACCCGGGGGTTTTTCCTCTGTGATACAAGCACACCTACAGTACAGTCCAAAAAAGCATGTAAAATAAGTAGGGTTCTGCAGATAACTTAAGAGCAAAATAGTTCACACATGGAAGTGCGCAAAACTTTAGAAATGTTCCTTTAAGGTTTGAATATTTATGGAATATGAATTATTCATAGCAATGGTCCTCTACATGTGTAAATACAGGTCTGTTCTGTATATCAACAATTTATTAAATGATTAAAGAATGCCCAGCTCTTTAAAAGACAGCACAAGCAGTCCACTTTTCATTTCCGTTTATTACATTTAAATTATTCATCCAACATTTGGCGGTGAAAGCCTTGGGTGCTGTGATGTGTTGCAAAGTCTGGGGGTCGCAAGGTGAACTAGCAGTTAAACAGACTGTCCTCCATTTGGTTTGAGCCTCCTGTCGGGCAAATATCCGCTCTGCTGAAGGATCCATGAGCAAGGCACTGAATCCACTCATCTGTAGCTGAACCCTGACCTCTGACCTTTCTGAGCGGGGCAGATCAGAACAGGTTTTTTCTACAGGGATCAATAAAGCATGACATTATTAAACTCATTCTGATGCTGATGGCTGCCACAGCGATTTTCTAAATAATAAATGAAGTGGACACTGGACAGCTGCCTGTCGGTTTCAACACAAACGACACAATGGCTTTATAATGCTGTGGACAAAATAACTAAATTCACACCAAATGTGATCCAGGTGCTGGATTTAATTTTCATATGACATTTCAACCTCATTAGGAAAATATTGATTGTCATAATCAATGTATATTAACATCATTGTATCCTGTGTCATCAGCTTAATCCTATCTGCTGCACCAGTGGAATACACGCTGACACATACTGTAGTTCCACACGGGCCAAGAGAGCATATTATGCAAGAAAGCTTTGATGTTTGTGGAAGCTACATGAGCAATAATATAATAATAATATAATATTAATAATATAATATAATATAATAAGCATAATAGCCACAGTATTCAATTCAAATCTCTTGTTCTAAGGAGACAGAGTAACGTTTAGTACTGAAGCTGCACTGTGCACAATGTACGGGTATAAAGTTTCCTGACAGAATTTCTCCTGAGGAAGAGGTCATTTTAGGGCACTGTGGGGAATCATGTTTTTTCCAGGATATCCTGTGGATTATGTGTCTCATTACTAGCACATCGTTTACATTTGTGTGTGACTTGCAGTTTTGCGGGAATTGCATTTATTCTCATGTGAAACTGCCTGGGCTTTTCTTACTGTGAAAAAAGAAAGCTATATAGGGAAATGGAATGAGGTGATGATTGTGATTACGGAAGAAAAGACTTCTGTGTCACTCAGAGTTCAGTGTTTGTGGGTTGCAGACTTTAGGAAGTCATTACAAGAATTTGAGAGATCATTTTAAGAGAGCATTTTATGCTTATTCATCTATTAAGATTATACAAGACAAACAGAGTTGAGGATTTTTATGCTGTTCTTCGATCAACAGTTCTTCTGGCCATTTCTCAAATCTGCATCACTGATGATGGTGATTACAAAATGAAAGTGTTGAATTAAGGTTTTGATTTGTGTTGATTAAGACAATGAGATCAGCCATTCCCAACCTGTGGGAGGCGGGCCGCGAAGGTATTGCAAGTGGGCCACCAAATCATTTGCAAAACATTACGATTTTCGTGAGAGGAAAATTAATTAATTAGCCTATTGCGGACAGCCCCTCACTTTTCGTTTTTAATGCCGCGCCATCGTAATGGGGCGGCATTAGCTCAGGAGGTAGAGCTGTCGCCTGGGAATCGGAAGGTTCCCGGTTCGAGGCTGGCCCTTCCGGCAGTGTGACGAAGTGTCCTGTAGCAAGACACTGAACCCCTAACTGCTCCCGACGAGCAGTTAGCGCCTTGCATGGCTGCAGACGCCGTCCTTGTGTGAATGGGTGAATGTGAGGTATTCATGTAAAAGCGCTTTGGGTAGTCGATAGACCATATAAAATGCGCTCTATAAAAAGAGTCCATTTACCATTTACCATTAGTTTCTGATTTCTGTGTGGTGCTGATGGACAGCTGTTTGGTGCTGATGGACAGCTCCTTTCATTGTTAAAATAAAAAGTGCTCTGTGAACACATTATTTTGTCTCCGGTCGGTTGTGGGCTACAAACATTTTTGAGATTTTCAAGTGAAGCGTGAGTCGGAAGAAGTTGGGAACCGCTGACATGGTCACCTTGAATTTTCCCAAGCAGGAACAAACCCTGTTCCACCAGGCAAACATGGTCACAGCTTAATCATCATAGCAAAGCAATTGAAAAGTCCTGAATGTAACTTTTTCATTGAACATAACCTTAAGCTGTTTAAAATACTTTCATCAATCTGAAACGAGGAAGACCATGTACGTAAAGAACTGTGTTGTGTTGCAGTGTTTTTAGTTTTGCTGACACTGCAATCCCTTGGATTGACCCCCCCCCCCCCCCCCCCCCCCCGTGCTGACATTTCATGCATTTTTTGCCTGAACTTTTGTCGCATTCTTTAAAAGGTCTAATTATTCGATATCTGTGTGTTTAGTTAGGACAACACACATTTGTCTTACAGATATGAATAATAATACACATTACGTTGAGTGTGTTTTTATCAACATGTGCTGGGCTGCAAAGTCTTAAGAATGTGTTGTCGCAAACTAGACCAGTGGGCAAGCTCACTCCCTTCCCTCTAAGGATGCGGCAGTGAATTGAAAAGCTGTAGTTCCTCGAATGGCCCCTAGGCGTCGGGGGGGGGGGGGGGGGGGGGGGGGGGGGGGTGGGGGGTAGGCATAGAGCTCAACAGGCACGTGACTTTTCGTGATGTAATTTGCCCCGGAAGTAAGTTCCGCGTCCATTTTCTCCATAGACATTTCGATAAATCCAAACATAACGAGTTTTAAGGCTCAAACCAAGCCAAAAAGTCTTCCAGAGAATCTTGAGCGACCATAAAACTCTCGGTTTAAGCGAGAACAAAAAATAACGGGGGAAAAAAAGTTGTTCTAGAATGACATTTGTATAGCTAAACACACGATTTCAGACGGCAGTCCATCTTTATTGTCACACGAACACACTACAACACATGCATGCGGCCACTACACACACTCATGCTAACGGTGGCCGGTGAAATATGTCCTCTGCATTTGACCCATCCAGGCTTGTCCTTTCCTCCAGGGGGGCAGGCCAGGAGCAGTGGTCGCTTTTTCTTTCCAGCGCCCGGGGACCTTCATTGGACCATCATTGGACCAACTTCAGATGTTGTCGTCACTGGTCGGATGACGATCTTCTGCATGTTTTTAGTGGGGGGTTATGTACGGAGGAACCCCCTGGGGGGGTACGGGGAGAACATGCAAACTCCACACAGAAAGGCCCTTTCGATGAGATAGCCCACCTGGGCAGTAGGCACTGAAGATATGAGGGGGTCACAACTCCAGCGCCCACAGCGTCCCAGGTGAGAATCGAATCCAGGACCTTCGAGCTGTGAGGCAACGGCGCTTACCACTGCACCACCGTACCCCCCCTCTAAAAAGCTAAACATGAGTTTACATGTATTCTGAAGTTGTAAAATGTGTAACATAAACACTGGGATGAAACAGACATGTATTTTAGTTACAAAATGTTTAGAAAGTTAAGTATAATAAAGATAAAACTGCTCTGAACTGTTGTAAATATGCTGGAATTTTTGGAAATTACAATCACCTTATCATTTGCCAGGACCTTTCTGCATAACGTCATTTTGTAATCGTTAATCCATTTTAGACCCGGAAGTAGATTACTCCTACCTTTATCATTTTTAGACTTGCCAAAAAGCTGTTTACAAGCAAAACAAACAAACTGTTAACAGGTGTCAGACATCAGAGGGCACTCTGTCTCATGCCTTCTGGTTCTGCCCTTCACTGTCGGGATTTTGGGCAAAAATATTTGACTGGTACTCTAAGGCCTACAAAATAACCCTTCAGCCGGAGGCGGAACTTGCCAACTTCGGCTGCTCGGAGACCTCTCTGGACTTCCCTACAGCTGTGCAACAGTCTCTGACACTGGGGACAACTGTGGCCAAAAAACTCATTTTGATGGAATGGAAGTCCCCCTCTTCACCCTCTTTCCAACTGTGGTTGACGGACATGATCTATGTTATAAGGATGGAGAGACTCAGGTCCCTAAGGACCAACTCAATTAAAACATTTCTAACCATTTGGGACCCGTTTCTAGCCTACCTCGATGAGGTTAGGGGCAGCAGCTGACTTGCCCGGGTAGTTCCTCATTGACCTCTTACACAACATTTCCTAGAAGCACATAAGCATCCTATCCAGCTGGTAGCACGATATTATTACAAAACTGTAATATTGAGTGTTGTTGTGGCATTTTGTTTGTTTGTTTGTTTTTTGTTTTGTTTTCCCCCTGTATCTGAGCCTGTTTGTTTGTCTTGTTCTGTTTCAGGAAAACTTGAAAATAAAATGTTGAAGAAAAAAACATAAAGTTTTCAGCTTTTAGCTAGTATCTGTCAACCCCTACTGTACTGGCAGTGAGAAAACACTGTCGACGTGCTTTTGTAACTAACGTTAAATGCCGACCCGGGTACAGCCATCGGCTACTGGCAGCAGTAACGCTATGACAGCATGTAACTGAAGTTGGTCGCAGTGTAGCTGCTGAATGTTGCCAAACTTCATTCATAGTTTACAGTTCACAATGCAACCGGCCGGCCGACTAACGCTGAACCGGAAGAAGAAATACAATTGAGTCTGACACGGAAGAGAAAACGTGGGCGGGGCAACATAAGGTGAGGCTTAGAAGATGCGTACCTTACTGTAATTTCTCCATTCTTGCAAAGTAAAAACAACTGTATAACCTACAAATCCCAAGGGCCACCATTTGGGCTCTCTGTGTACTCCTGTATATTTGACAAACCTAAATCAAACTGGCCAGGCCAGCTAAACGGCTAAAATGTAAATGTACAGAGGTGGTGCGAGTGGTAAAATGTAAGTGTACAGAGGTGGTGCGAGTGGTAAGAAAAATGGATTACTTAGATAAGAGGTTCCCAAATTTCTTCATAAGAAGGATCCTCAAATAGACCCAAATTGGACCACAGAGCCCAATTTGATCAGATAAGTTTTGCTCCAGAGCCCATTCGTCTCTGCTGTGGGTGGAGAGATAACGGTGCAGAGAGTGAAACCTCTAATCTGCCACACTATTCTCCATTCTGCCAGGCCCCTCTGGGGCACGCGGTCTGGCTCTTTCTTAAACACTCACTTAGTTAAAAACCCCTGGATCTTCAAGCAGCAGCACTATACATATCGGCGCTAGTACGTCACTTACAGTCTCTATGATTTATCATCAACCTCAAGAAAAGCTGTCTCTTTACCACTCAGAGAAACATTTCTTGGCAAAGAGCTCGACTAAATAACCACCTCCAATAGAGCTTGACTCAAGAGAGTTTCCCTCTTCTCTGAGAATGCGGTTATTCACACATCTCTTCCAGCTTACACTGCAAAATACTGAGCACTCCAGACGACGCGAGCGTCTGCCTGCCTGGCTGCTGCCTGGCTCCTGTCATCACACTAATTCCCCCGGGGTTTTTATGTATGAGGACGTTTCAGAAACGGGTACAAGCCACCACATACACCCATCCAAACACTTGTGCAGATATCTCTGCCTACAATCATTTACTTTCTCACATTGCTGCCAGGACTTTTGTGATAAAAGCCTGGCCTTTTCTACCATTTTGGGTATATCCAGCTGCTATCTCAGCTTGTCACATTGGTTTACGATGGCAGGGGTGCATCCTTTGGTTGCTCACACACGCAGGGGAACGCACGCGCGCACACACACGCGTGCACGCACGCGCACACACACACACACACACACACACACACACACACACACACACACACACACACACACACACACACACACAATCACAATCACACAGACACACACAATCACACAGACACACACATTCTCCCTCCCTCTTGGGACCTGTTCTTCGTGGCAGATGCATTAGGCTATTTGTTACCTTGTTTGCACAGACTGGGTGGTCCTCTGCATTTTGTCCAATTGGACTAGCCTGCATATGGCAATCTAATCAGCCAATGGGGTATGTGATTTACATGCGCTGTCACTCACCCCTCCTGCACCACCAGACAAGACATGTCCAAGGTCACTTTGCACACTAATCCAGCATATTCTGTCCAGTCTGTCCTATGAGCTGTTGGCTGTTGATGTAAAGACCTTTTTCTCCTCTGCCCTTTGCCTCTAAATAGGAAAGGAGGCTTCATGTCCTCTGTGCCGCGCGTGCGCTGCATACCTACATCACAGCGACCCCGTGCCCTTATGTAAGCAGCTATTTGTCTACTTTGCTAAACCTTTCCAAGGCAGGCCCACTGTCAAAACAGTCCTTGTTGCATTGGTTTGTATTAATCAGCAAATTATGACCAACTGTTAATTAATTTCACAGTTTATAAGCCCCTTATTGGCTAGACATGGTAATCAGGGTTTTTGTTTTAGCATAAATAGACGATTTCCAATGCCTCCAAGAGTGCAACTGGGAAATTTTGTCAAATCTCTTAAAATCTAAATAATAAAAGAGTTGAGAATTGAAGCAGGTAATCAGAGTTGAATGTATGGCCCCACCCACCCCTGCACCTCCATACCTTTACCTTCCATTTTGCTATCTCCAAGAGACATTCCTGCATGTTTCTAGTTGTGTGTAGTTGTGTCTCTTCTGTGTGCTGGGGAAACGTATTGATCTCACTTTTCGGGAATGGAGTACATTATTTTATTTTAAGACATAGCGCTCAGAGACCAGGCTGTTCTGAAAAATTCCACCTCAGCAGGCAAGGAAGCAATAGGTGGTGGCTCATAGGCACAATCTAGCAGACAATGGAAAAAGTACCACTTGTGTGTGTGCGTGTGTGTGTGTGTGTGTGTGTGTGTGTGTGTGTGTAGTGTGAGAACAGTGGGTTTGATTGACAAGAGAAGAAATTAAGGCACATCCTGTTGAATGTCACTATGCTGACTTGAACAATGCACTTAAAAGAGCTGATACTATAAGAAAAATATCTGCTATGCTGAATCTTTTATTAATAACAGCTATAAAATGATAATACTCAGATAAAACAATACAGCTCGATAAGCGCAACAGTCAGGCTTTCGTCATTGCCCTTCGAAACATTGAGATCCACATGTATTTTTCATATTGCAGAGATAGGAGTTAAGATTTATGATCATCTAAGCAGATAACTATGGTGAGCACACAGGAAGTCAGGATCATATAAGCTAGGGAGCCTACATAACTGGGCCATATCTGCACAAATAAGCAGATGAATGCAATGTTAACCAAGCACACTCAAATCAGGATGCAATGAATGCCATGCTGAGTCAAAGCAGCCCAGTGTGATTAACAGTGGAGTGCCGTAGTAGATGACCTCACCTCAAGTGTCCCCTTCCTTCTACTTTATGCAACCTCAAGTGTCCCCCTTTGTAAGAAGTGAAATCTACTATCACTCCTACTGTATAATACGGCGAGGGGGTCGACGGGCGCAGCATACAATTTCTCAATTTTGAAGAGAGCGGGCTGCTCGAGTGAGACACGGGCAAGCGAGCACACGAGGCATGCTCGAAATCAGTGTTGGGCAGTAGCTTGCTACAAGTAGCGAAGCTACATAGCTTAACTACATTTCTCAGTAGCTTGGTGGTAGCTTCACTACTTTTGAACCAAGTAGCTTTTTCAGTAGCTAAGCTATTTATAGACCCAAGTAGCTTGTAGCTTCCCGCAAAAGCTACAAGCTACTCGCCAGAGAAAATCCATGAGCAAAGCACGCAGTGGAGATTTCTGCTGCGGTTTGGATTAAACAGGAGGAGACATTGCATATGTCAAGTGTGCCTGTGTAGCCAATAAAGCACTTCCAGTTCCATTATGACAGACAACAAGTGTTGTTGTCTCATCCTTGCTTTTTAGCATCCTTGCCTCTTGCAGCAAGACCCAGCACTACTCTGCCTCTGATTGGGTTGGGTTTAGGCAATGAAGACTGACGATTGGTTAAGGGTAGGGCAAAATATGTCATGTGCTGGCGAAGTCACATCAGCAACGAACTTTGAAAGATGGCAGAGCCAGAGGGAGCCACTGGCAGTGATGAAGAAGACGTTCAGGTTTTATTGTCTGTTTTTGAATATTGTGCCAGTGAGAGTTTCAGTGTGTTTTATAATATTATAAACAATCAAAATTAGATTTTTTTTGCCTGCCTATTTGTTTGGTGGAAAGTTGTTCTTTGACATGAAGTTGATTCAATGTGAGAAAAAAAGTAGCTTTGATGTAGCAAGCTGCTTTTGCCATGTTGCTCGTACAGTAGCTTAGCTTGCTACATTTCTCTGGGGATAGCTTCAATGTAGTTTAGCTATATTTAATCGAGAGTAACTGATAGCTTAGCTTACTACATTTTCCAAGTAGCTTGCACATCACTGCTAGAAATGAGCTTGCGTACAATATTTATAATCACAATAAACATCCTAAATTTGCATGAACTTAAATGAGACAGGCTCAACAACACACATACTACAAATGAAAGACAATGTACTAACCAACAAATTACCTTACAATATAGATTGACTTGAGCCTACAAATGCTGTTTTAGGTTTTACAGAGCTATACTGTATCAAATTTGAATAGAACTCACATAAAATCATTTACACCATACTTTATCAAATCAGCTGAATGAAGACTAAATGCCAAACCATTACAGTGTGACAACACACACACACACACACACACACACAGACAGACTGGAGGAACCGGGAATCGAACCATCGACTTCTTTTATCCAAAGCGATTAGTGGACGACCCGCTCTACCTCCTGAGCTACAGCCGCCCCCTGTAGCAAGCAATCACTTCACCAGTTGAAGCAGCAGCTGAGGTGTTGTGACAGTGGGAACCGCAGAGGGTGAAAGGAGCAGCACATTGAGACAAGAGGCTATTCAGGGATGGACTGGGACTTTTGTCCAGACCAGTCCGCAGCAATCCACCATGACACCAACCAACACAACACAACCTGTCAGCTCTGCCACTCAGATTAACCCGTGCCTGTCATTTGATGTGAATTTCTTTAATGTGGCCCAGCATCACGGTTGGGTGGAGTTTGTGCTTCTAAGCTCTCTGATTAACTCGAAGGTCCAACTTGGTGTAAAACCTAACCAAACAAGTTGTTCAAGCGACCCAAACTAGTACAGTATAACCACCTAGAAACCAATCATGATTCTTTCTTTCATAATATAATATATAAAGTAAATATGACAAAATGTTTAAAGGTATTCATAGTATTCCCATGTCGTCACTAGGGGTGTCAACCATTACAAACATTTCTAAACGTGTCCACGTGACCTTCTGGCAGCATGTAACCGGTTAACCAGGTGTTTTTTTTTATTGTTTTTTGACTGCATTTCCACTGCCGCTTTTTGTGCGTGACCACATTTCCATTACGTGCAACGTTACTGCACTTGTGTGAACACTTTAGTGTAACGTTAAAGTTATCATCCGTAGTTTACAGGCAGCATTATCACCTCTAAACAGTGTTCATGAGAACAATGAAACACAGTAAGACAGACTCACCCGCTGCCGATGTTGACAGAAAAAAATGTGCTTTTACATTCGGTTGAGCAGCAAAATGTCCAGACAGCAGTGTGACACAGTCAGTCCGCATATTAGGAGCGGGTCAGAGAGTACGAAAAATCCGCTGTCCCTCGTTGCTCAGATTGTGTATCAGCAGGGCTTTCTTCCTTTCAAAGTTAGCATCAGCTAGCCCTAGTAGGAACGTTTCAAAGGATTCATGCCAGCGAACCCACGGGATCGGCGGCTCGCCAGGCAGGGCAAGGAACGGGGAGAGAGGTGAGAGCAGAGAATCCATCATCCTTGTTGCCAATGTTATGTTTAATAACTTGTGGACCACGACGTAACTGTTCTAATGTTTTTCACGTTTTTTCTACACCACTGTTGTAGAAAATTGAAGTTCTATTGGCATTTCCTAATCAATAAGGTAATAATTGCATACACATAATTAATGCTATGAGTCGTAGACAAGGTGACAGATGAAGGATGGGAGGGTTATCAGACAGTATAGAGTCTAGACAGAGTCCACATGTCTGGGAATGCCCATACAGGCTCTAGGAATGCCCACAATAGACGCTGGGTTAGCCTGGGGGCGGGGTAAATTCCCCCGTTCTATCCATTCAGCAAAGTTAGAATTTAGCTGATGGCCCAGCCCAGGCAGACCCGATCGGGGATTATAACCACCGCAGTAAACGCACATCTGAGCAGACGTCTTGTGTTCTGCTCTAGAACCCCCAAACATGTAGTTTAGAGCCGCAGCACCGTCTTTTGGTGAGTCAGCCCATGAGATATAGTATGGGCGGTTTTACCTCACTCGCGCGCCAGCCGTTTAACATTTTGTGGGCGTTCCCAGACATGTGGACTGTCTATGACGAGACGTGTCCTCAACCTATAAAGGAGATGAGCATACAACGAGCCCCCACCCCCCCACAACGAGCCCCCGCAACGAGCTGGTCGTTGGCATGTAAAACAGCTCTTAAGCCGATTTAATCTCTATTTAAAAAAGCCCTAAAGATCTTCGATAAAAAAACAATCTTCGCCCATATTTGTAACATTATAAAGAAGCATGATTTCCTTGATTTTGACCATTTTAAAACTTTTAGACAGGCCTGTTTTGTTTTTAAGTGTCTCCATGGTCTTGCCCCACCCCCTCTGGGAGAGTTTTTTAAACGGAGGTCCGTGGAGGGCATGACCACAGCTTGTGGCATACTCTTCGCGCCCAGCCAAGCGCATAGGGCGCATGGCGATTATGACGACATCGCACGGGGCGTGTCGGGGGGCGGGGCCTGAGACGTCCATGGAGATTTTTCTATCAGCGCGTCGGTTTTGCTGCCTGTGCCTGTGAGATCTCCGTGGTAGGCTATCAGCGGATATCTGCTGTGATTGAGTCCTCACCGTCGTTAAAGTCGCCTTCAAAGCATGATGTTCGATTATAACGAACTAGTTGTGTGGCTTAGCCTTCCCAAATGTGGAGGGGTCGTTTTTTATAATTTAATACTGTAGCGATCCGGGGTTTGACGTGTAATGTGATGTGCAACCTAAGTGTCTGGATCGCAGCTAGGAACTGATGTGTGTGGGTGTGTTCCTAGGGGGAAGGGGATATATGTGACCAGCGGCCGGGGCGGAAGCCAGTCAGTGTCATGCGGCGAGCAGACCGGTTGTTGCGTCTAGAGCTAGCGTTGTGAAGCTAGCTGCTAGGAGCAGTCAGGCCAGGGTGGGCGAGCTGACCGGGTGGTTTAGAGCTAGCAGCGAAGCTAGCTGCTAGGAGCGTGTATTGTGAAGACAAGAATAAAGAGCCTGTACCAACTTCAAGTATCCAGTTCCTTGGACGAATACCCACTTCGTTACATTGGTGTCAGACAGTAAAGCGGTAACGCCTCTGATTCGGCCGAGAGGGGAGAGGGTGAGAAGGAACGGCAAAAGAGACGGGTGGTGCGGCTTTTTGGCTCTACAAACTGGCGCTAGTAAGTTAGCTACCAGGGGTGCTAACTGCTAACTGCTAGCTGCAACCACGTGCGATGGTGCGCGGAGAATCAAGTATCTCCGGAGAATGGCCATCGGTGAACGGGAGGAAAGGAGAGCTGACGGCGGGGATCAGCTCGATGCTGGCGGGCATGGAGGCCCGTGTGTTGAGAGAGGTCGGACGGCTGGTGCAAGAGACTCCTGCCTGGGCAGTGGAGGTGATGCGGGCGCTGCGAGAAGTCATGCAGCGGGTGGACTTGATGAGCGCGGAGGTAATGCAGCGGGGAGAGCGGCCGGAAGAGCCACGAAAGAGACTGTGTTGGACCTGCAGAGAGCCGGGCCACGTGGCGAGGTGGTGCCGATGCGGTTCCGGGAGACGGACCGGGTATGCGGGACAACGACATGGACAGCAGGGAGCCTGCTGGACATGTACCGAGATTGGACATCTAGCCAGAGAGTGTCCAAAGGCTGTCGGAGATCGGGGGACAGCGGGAGAAGAGAGACGTGCAGGCGGCAGACAGGTGAGGCTTTGTTGGGCTTGCCAGTCGCCTGAACATTTAGCTAGAGACTGCACTAAGAGTGCGAACGCTGGAAGAGACACACAGCCAGGGGAGCAGCCTGAGCTACAAGCAGCGGAGCAACGGGGCAGTACAGAGCCGATTGTGCTGGGCAGGAGAGTGACTGTTGAGCCGGCCCAGGCTAGCTGCTCTGGAGCGGGGATCGTTTTGAACAGCCAGAGGGAAGTGAGCGACATCACCTGCAATGCTGTTACAGTCGGGGGAGCGGCGCTCGTGTCCCCGGGGGAGCGAGAGGGGTCAACGCTGGAGGAGCCGGCCCAACCATGCCGCTACACAACCCCCACGGCTGCACTGCAGAAAGTCGAGGCGGAGATCGACGCCGATGGTGTCCGCCCTGCTGTCCTCAACACGCCGCCCCCTGGGGGAGCGGGACGGGAGGACGAGCGAGTGCGAGGCCGGGAGGACGACGCCAGGGTCAGCTGGAGAGTCGACGGGCGCGAGTGGAGACCGGAGGACGAGGATGTCGATCCGGTGCTCGTTCGTGCATTTGCTATTGGAACAAACAAAAAGGGGGGACCGAAAAGAGTGCTTCAGGGGAATTGGTGAAGCTGGGAAAAGGGGGGATGGAAATGGGGTTTAAAAAAGAAAAGCTAAGGGCTTGTGGGTTGAATTGAAATGTGTGAAAAAGAAGGAAATAATGAAAAACTAGACATTTTGGAGTGCCTAATGGGAAACTAGACATTATGGGGGTACCTAATGGAAAACTAGACATTACGGAGTACCTGATGCAAACTGGACATTATGACGGGGGTGTTGGGAAGAAAGAAGGAACTGTTTGTGGGAATTATAATTTGATGTGGTGGGGGGAAAAATGTTATGGGGTTGGTGTGTTTTGGTACAGGGGGATATGTGTGGGTTGTGGGTGCCAGCGTGGGAGCTGGCTATGTCGAGAGGGGATAATGTAGCGATCCGGGGTTTGACGTGTAATGTGATGTGCAACCTAAGTGTCTGGATCGCAGCTAGGAACTGATGTGTGTGGGTGTGTTCCTAGGGGGAAGGGGATATATGTGACCAGCGGCCGGGGCGGAAGCCAGTCAGTGCCATGCGGCGAGCAGACCGGTTGTTGCGTCTAGAGCTAGCGTTGTGAAGCTAGCTGCTAGGAGCAGTCAGGCCAGGGTGGGCGAGCTGACCGGGTGGTTTAGAGCTAGCAGCGAAGCTAGCTGCTAGGAGCGTGTATTGTGAAGACAAGAATAAAGAGCCTGTACCAACTTCAAGTCTCCAGTTCCTTGGACGAATACCCACTTCGTTACAATACATAGAATTGGGAACGTTACATTCAATTTCATTCAGACTGCCTGGAGCCTGGAGCTGCGCACTGAGTATGTTCTGTTTTGGCCGGCGCAGAGTGCGCGCGCCCTCCTCGGAGCCCCGCCTCCAGCGCGTGCGCGAAGAGTATGCCAGAAGCTTAAGAGGAGACTGCGAGCTGGGCCACAGATGCACCGCTTTGGGGAAGAACGTCCTGTCCATTGTGGGCGGAAAAATATGGAACAGTCTCCCGGCCACAGTTAGGGAATGCCCCACCTACCCTACTTTTAAAGTCAAAATCAAGGAATGGCTCAAAACGACACAACAGTGCACCCATAATCAATAGCCTTCTCTTGGACATTTTATTTTTTTATCATTTTATTATCTTATCTGTTTGTGTGTATTGCTTTTATTCTGTGTATGTATTGTTATCCCTTGTGTATGTTTTTTTTTTACCCCTTGTCCATTTTTATTATATTGTTTTTTTATTCCCGTACTCTGTATTTATCCTGTAGTTGTTAGTTGTTTATGTCCCGAGGACTGCGGGTGAAAATTAGCTTCGGCTAACCCCGGCACTTTTACCGTTGTCACATATGGATGATTCTGTACGTGTATAACTGTTATTATATAATTATAAAGTAATTAGCCGCAGGGTCAAACCCAATTGATAATTCTGGAATTTTAATACATGTTGTTTGTTACATGTTGTGGGAATTTCAAAAACGTATCAAACATATTGCTTGTCACAGCTCACATCTCTTAGAAGCTCTGGACAAATATGAATGCTTGAAAAAAAGAAAAATAAGAAAAATAAATAAAGCTCGCACACTGCAAAGGCTCCAGTTAGGTGTGTTTTATTTGACACCGGTGGTTACGTTTTGGGCAGCATGCCCTTCCTCAGACAGTGTGACATAGGAAGACGCCATCTTAAATACATGCATGGAACAGTCACATGACGCAGTCAAGTGGGTCAACTCGGTCATGTGACAGGAAAAGCTTGGATGAAGAAAGTTACATACAAATACAATTATACATTGTGATCAAAAGTGAAATTAGCACAGTTATGGTATATTGGCTATACTCCAGACTTTTATGTGGACAGAACCAAGTCTGACCACAGAGAAAAACAACAAACACATCTCCCACAAAATGGGCCTGGGCATCCACTAGAGGTGCCCAGGATGACAGTATACAAAAATAGAAGTGGAACAATACAGATAATATATTATAAATGTCAGATAAAGCAGGACAACTCACATATGCATTGTACTGCTAATTTAAATGAGTTCCAAAGTGGTATTAATGCCTGAATGCGAGATCTGCATATGTGAAGCAGATATATATATATGTGTGACTATATGTACATACAGTAATAGGAGGAAAGCTCAATGGTGCGGCCCAACACCACCGTCAGGCTAGCGGGCCGTCATAAGGTGTGGGTACGCTAGAGAGGCGCCTCTATATGTCTTGAACTCGGTGTAACAATGGCAAAAAACGCAGGACCACGATTGCTTGAAGTACTTAAAGTTAAAAAGAGAATGAGAGAGACCATTCGAATGCAACACACAAAAAAAAGTTCAGTTATAGGAAAGGACGAATGTCCATTTCCTCATTGAGGCCCCTGGGCGCCAAAGTGTCCAGAGTGTAGATCCAGAAGAGCTTGCGTCTTAGAAGAAGATTGTTAATATCACCCCCCCTTCGTGGGAGTTGCACATGCTCTATCCCAGTGTAGCTGAGAGAGGCAACAGAATGGTGCATATGATTGAAGTGGTTCGCAACAGGGCTCATGGGATCATGGGTCCTGATATTGCTTCTATGCTCTGAGATTCTGTTCTTCAGAGGTCTGGAGGTTTTACCTATGTACATCAGGCCGCAGGGGCATTTTAACATGTAGATCACATTACTGGTTTTACATGAAATAATCCCCTTAATGTTAAAGGTTTTGCCTGTGTGTGGGTGATAGAATTTGTTGGTTTTTCGAGTGAAGTTGCATTGTTGGCAGTTACCACACTTGTAATTCCCTGGTTCCACAGGCGGCAGGAACGTAAGTGGAGTGGAAGGAGGGTTGGGTGGGCAGTCAGCCCTTACCAACATGTTCCTGAGATTGGGTGGTCGTTTGTAGACGATCCGAGGTGGGTGGTCCAAATGTCCCTTCAGAGCTGGATCTGTGGAAATAATGTGCCAATGTTTATTAATTACAGCAGACATGTCTTTTGCCAGAGGTGAGTACTGAAACGCACATGTAATCCTGTTTTCTCTGGTGATGGGTTTGGTGTGATGTAGGCATTCAGCTTGTGTGCGCTGATCAAACCGGTCTGAAGCTTGTTTCACCCACTCCTTTTTGTAACCTCTGGTGAGGAATCTGTTTTCTAGGTCTGTACTGTATTTGTTGAAGTCACTGTCTGAACTACAAATGCGGCGTATTCTGTTGAATTGTGAAAGCGGGAGGCCTTTCTTGAGAGGTATGGGGTGATATGATAATCCATGCAGTAGTGAGTTCCTGTCAGTAGGTTTTTTGTATAAACTGGTGCTGAGGTTACCATTGTTATTGATGATGAGTATGTCTAAAAAATTCATTTGGACGGGGTCATGAGCCATGGTGAATTTCAGATGTGAATTTTGAGTGTTCATGAAATTGTGAAAATCCTTGAGTTGATCCTCTGTAGAGGTCCATATGAAAAAAATATCATCAATGTACCTTTTATAGGTGGAGATATATTGTAGGAACAGATTCTTGTCAGGGTTGAGAATGATCTCCTGTTCCATGAGTCCAACGTAAAGCGAAGCAAAACTGGGGGACATCTTTGAGCCCATGCTGACTCCAGATACCTGCAGAAAAAAGTCATTTTTGAACATGAAATAGTTGTTGGACAGCACCATATCCATGAGTTCCAGCATGCACACTGTGCTAGGTGGATCGGGAGTGTTGGAGCTTTGCTCTGACAAATTGAGGAAGTGTTCTGCTGCTCTGAGCCCCCCCTCTACAGGAACGTTTGTGTATAGCGCCTCAATATCCATGGTGACAAGCCTGAGATGGTCGTCACTAGGTGGAACACCCTGTATAGTTTTTATAAAATCCATGGAATCTTTGGTGTAGGAGGGGAGAGAGGTAACACAGGACTGGAGAAAATGGTCGACAAAGGCTGAGATGTTCTCCGTGAGGGAGCCTATTGCAGCTACAATAGGTCGGCCTGGTGGGATGTCAGTATAGATTTTGTGTATTTTTGGGAGGGTGTAGAAAACCGGGGTAACTGGTGAGTTGATCAGCATGAAAGAATGTTCTTTTTTAGTGATCTCCTCTCTATCCAGAAGGTCATCGAGACATGCATGTACCTTGGTTTTGAATGCTGTGAGAGGGTTACCAGGAAGTTTTTTGTAAAAAAGTTTAATTTTGAAGTTGTTTGGTGATTTCCTGATTGTAAGCATTTCTGTTGAGGATGACCAGTGCTCCCCCTTTGTCAGCACTTTGAATGACAATTGATTTATCTTTTTTAATATTGTTCAGTTCAATGAATTGAGCCTGAGTTAGGTTGTGTGTGATTTTGTACGGTCTCTTTTTCCCTAGCAAAATAGCAATGTCTTTTTCCACAAGGCTGCAGTAAGTGTCCACAGATGCACTCCTATGTTTAGGAGGAATGAATGTGGATTTACCTCTGAAAGGTGTAATTGGTCTGGATGTGTTGACTGCGGGAATGCTCTCGTTTCTCTCATTCTCTGTGTCTCTGGAAACAACAGCGCCGTGAGTCCCTGGAGGGCCGGCCATGTTGGAAACAAGATGAGAGCTCTGGTTACCTTTAAAAAACTCTTTTAGACGTAGGTGTCGAAAAAAATTTTGTAAGTCAACAAAAACATTAAAGTCCTGACAGTGGGTAGTAGGACAAAATGAAAGCCCTTTGTTAAGAGCAGAGATGCAAGTGTTCGAAATGGGCTTACTTGACAGGTTAATGACGTTTAAATCCTCCCTCCGTGGCGGGTCTCGTAGGGTTCCCTGTAGAACACGGCGCCCCCTCCGTGTTTTTTTCCTCCTCGTTGGGCTCCAGAGGAAGGTCGAGGGGGCTCGTGGTCTAAAAAAAGATCATGTTGAGAGGTGTTGGAACCCGACTCCATGTCGCGTGAGGAGGCGGATGTAGATGGACTGAAGCGTCTGGGGTCTCTTCTTCTCCAGCGTTGTCCGCGTTGTCTCTGTCCTGCGTCTCTCTGTGTGGATTGAAGGTTCCGTTTCCACTGATAAACTGTGCCTTGTTCATAGTCTTTTGTGTCACGGTCAAATTTTTTCTTTTTAGACAAAGTTATTTCTTTTTGCAGCTCAGTTTGTTTCTGCTCACATTCGTTTAACAGCCGGGTCATTTCGTCTTTGTTGGGCGCATCCGCCATGAGTTGTTGTTGGAGTAGATTAACCTCTTCTTTTGTTTTCGCCAGTTGGGAGGATATCTCCTGAATGGTGAGTGCCATGAGGTCGAATGAGCACTTATTTAGTATCTCACACCAACGTTTGATATACTCTTCGTTATCTCTCCCAATGATCGGGCTTAGCAAGCCGTAGTCCCCGGGGGATCCTCTTGGCTCTCAGGTAGTCACTTAAAGTTACTGCATGTAAATATTGACGTACCTCCTTATCCTTGAGCTTATATAGGGTTTTGATAGACCCGTTATTAGTAGAGCTCACCGTAGTGTCGTTGAAGAGAGAATCTTTGAGTATAATGCGGGAATAGTCCTGCTCCGTGAATTCAAAAGTGTTCGACAGCAAGTCAGTCATGATAAAAGTTAAAATGTAGCGTAAAGGTAGCGTCATGTGACTGTTCCATGCATGTATTTAAGATGGCGTCTTCCTATGTCACACTGTCTGAGGAAGGGCATGCTGCCCGAAACGTAACCACCGGTGTCAAATAAAACACACCTAACTGGAGCCTTTGCAGTGTGCAAGCTTTATTTATTTTTCTATCATTCCTGCCTGTCCCCCAGTTTTGCTTCGCTTTACGTTGGACTCATGGAACAGGAGATCATTCTCAACCCTGACAAGAATCCGTTCCTACAATATATCTCCACCTATAAAAGGTACATTGATGATATTTTTTTCATATGGACCTCTACAGAGGATCAACTCAAGGATTTTCACAATTTCATGAACACTCAAAATTCACATCTGAAATTCACCATGGCTCATGACCCCGTCCAAATGAATTTTTTAGACATACTCATCATCAATAACAATGGTAACCTCAGCACAAGTTTATACAGAAAACCTACTGACAGGAACTCACTACTGCATGGATTATCATATCACCCCATATCTCTCAAGAAAGGCCTCCCGCTTTCACAATTCAACAGAATTTGCATTTGTAGTTCAGACAGTGACTTCAACAAATACAGTACAGACCTAGAAAACAGATTCCTCACCAGAGGTTACAAAAATGAGTGGGTGAAACAAGCTTCAGACCGGTTTGCCCAGCGCACACAAGCTGAATGCTTACTGTACATCACACCAAACCCATCACCAGAGAAAACAGGATTACATGTGCGTTTCAGTACTCACCTCTGGCAAAAGACATGTCTGCTGTAATTAATAAACATTGGCACATTATTTCCACAGATCCAGCTCTGAAGGGACATTTGGACCACCCACCTCGGATCGTCTACAAACGACCCCCCAATCTCAGGAACATGTTGGTAAGGGCTGACTGCCCACCCAACCCTCCTTCCACTCCACTTACGTTCCTGCTGCCTGTGGAACCAGGGAATTACAAGTGTGGTAACTGCCAACAATGCAACTTCACTCGAAAAACCAACAAATTCTATCACCCACACACAGGCAAAACCTTTAACATTAAGGGGATTATTTCATGTAAAACCAGTAATGTGATCTACATGTTAAAATGCCCCTGCGGCCTGATGTACATAGGTAAAACCTCCAGACCTCTGAAGAACAGAATCTCAGAGCATAGAAGCAATATCAGGACCCATGATCCCAAGAGCCCTGTTGCTAACCACTTCAATCATATGCACCATACTGTTGCCTCTCTCAGCTACACTGGGATAGAGCATGTGCAACTCCCACGAAGGGGGGGTGACATTAACAATCTTCTTCTAAGACGCGAGCTCTTCTGGATCTACACTCTGGACACTTTGGCGCCCAGGGGCCTCAATGAGGAAATGGACATTCGTCCTTTCCTATAACTGAACTTTTTTGTGTGTGTTGCATTCGAATGGTCTCTCTCGTTCTCTTTTTAACTTTAAGTACTTCAAGCAATCGTGGTCCTGCGTTTTTTGCCATTGTTACACCGAGTTCAAGACATATAGAGGCGCCTCTCTAGCGTACCCACACCTTATGACGGCCCGCCAGCCTGACGGTGGTGTTGGGCCGCACTATTGAGCTTTCCTCCTATTACTGTATGTACATATAGTCACACATATATATATATCTCCTTCACATATGCAGATCTCGCATTCAGGCATTAATACCACTTTGGAACTCATTTAAATTAGCAGTACAATGCATATGTGAGTTGTCCTGCTTTATCTGACATTTATAATATATTATCTGTATTGTTCCACTTCTATTTTTGTATACTGTCATCCTGGGCACCTCTAGTGGATGCCCAGGCCCATTTTGTGGGAGATGTGTTTGTTGTTTTTCTCTGTGGTCAGACTTGGTTCTGTCCACATAAACGTCTGGAGTATAGCCAATATACCATAACTGTGCTAATTTCACTTTTGATCACAATGTATAATTGTATTTGTATGTAACTTTCTTCATCCAAGCTTTTCCTGTCACATGACCGAGTTGACCCACTTGACTGCGTCATGTGACTGTTCCATGCATGTATTTAAGATGGCGTCTTCCTATGTCACACTGTCTGAGGAAGGGCATGCTGCCCGAAACGTAACCACCGGTGTCAAATAAAACACACCTAACTGGAGCCTTTGCAGTGTGCGAGCTTTATTTATTTTTCTATCATTCCTGCCTCAAGCTCTGCACCTGCCCTATACAGGTTTTGGATTGTGCGTGTCTCGCCTTTTTTCCAAATATGAATGCTTCCCAGTCTCACATCGGTGCTCAATATTTCTGGCCGATCCTAGCCAGCGTTGGAGCGGGGTGGAGCGCGACGGGGCTCCACCCCATCGAGTGCGTTTTAGGTTATGGGGAGATCTTACAAAAGCATCAACTTGGTCCTGCGTTTGGACTTGTTGCTGGACTTGTTATGTCCTCTTAAAAAAAGCCTCAACTTAGTCCTGCTTCCTCAGACCTGTTGCTGGACCTGTTTTACAAAAGTCTCAACTAGGTCCTGCTTGCTTGGACCTGTTTAAAAGGAGATCCATGTTGCAAAGATCCATATTGTTTGTTTACAAAAGCCTCAACTTAGTCCTGCTTCCTTGGACCTGTTGCTGGACCTACAGTATTTATAGATCCATATCACAAAAGCCTTTTGAGAAACCCACAACATGTAACAAACAACATGTAACAAACAACATGTAACAAGCAACCAAAAAGAAGTAAACAGCTATTTCATATTCATACTATAAAATAAAGCAATTTCCGGCAGACGAGACTGTCATAAAGCTGCCGTGTTGTCTTAAAGGCACAGCCACAACAGACGTGTACTCGGTTATTGATTTTTCTAAACGATTGTGATTTAATATCCGGTTAGCCATGTACACTGTGACACCCCTAGTCGTCACATACATTTCCTACCAATAGGCGCTTTATACATACATATATGGCTGTGTGTCATTTGATTGTAATCAGCTGTTAATTGCTTACATTCACCTGTTATTTTCCTACCAAGATGGCCGTGTGGTGATGTAACAGAATAGTATCAATCAGAGCCGTATAATAGAAGAGTTGCAACATTTCCATTGACTCCAATGGACCCGACTCCAATGAACCCGTTTACATTGCAAAAGGAACTTTTGGGAAGTAAGGTTCTGGATTAAGGAGCGCTGTCGAGTTGCAGCAGAATGGACCGTTTGTGATGTACTTTAAAAGGGTAAGACGGGGCCAGGTGCCAGGTGCCTCACCTGGTGGAGCGTGTGCCTTTGGGGCTTGGTCTTTCGCCCAGCCAACCCGGGTTCGGATCCGACCTGTGGTCATTTGCTGCATGTCCTCCCCTCTCTCCCTCCCTGCTTTCCTTCTCACTGTCCAACACATACTGTCCTCCTATCAAATAAAGGCAAAAAAGGGTAAGACGATTAAATAATCAAACTGTATATTATCAGCTTTATTTCATGCATTCAAACGTAGCACGAGCCCCCTCCCTGGATCTGCATTTTGGACATCCGTTGTCACCACTCTCTTACTACACCATGCTGGTATCAATAGCCTAATTGTTGTTTAAATGCCGTGGTGCCCCCCAACAAGGCAACAAGGCAAATGATGGCTGGTGCCCCCAGGCACTCACCCGATGCCATATATGGATAATCCGGCCCAAAGTCAGAGCTTTTCCACTCCTGAATATACTGTACATATGTCAAGTGAAACATAAAATGTGCAAGGTAGTTTAAAGTCCCAACCTATTTGCACCTGTGCTAAGGGCCCGAAATTAACACCCGCCAAGCGCCAATGGTGACTAGATTTTACATTTGGCGTGTGACGCTCAGGGGTCCACCCGCCACATGGCGGGTCCCAAAATAGTCATCATGTAAAATAAAAAATGTGTGTTTTGGAGCGCAGCCGGTTACATGAGTGCTTCGTGAGACTGTCTCTAGTTTTCTGGCTGGGTGGAGTCCTTCGGGCTAACACTGTTTAACACGGGGATCAACTCTTACCAGCATGCGCCGTGAGCACAAACGAACGCACTCAGCAGCAGGCAGAGCACACAGACGTGAGTTGCGGAACTGAAAGAGGCTGTCTCATAAACATGAAACTTCGTACACTTCTTTTCTAATTTTCAACCCAGTGTGAGTAACTTTACAAGTGTTCAAGTGAATTCAAGTTGTTTACTTTGTTTATTATGTTATGAAGTAGCAGCAGCCAGTCACAGATACACAGCTCTCATTGACAAGCTCAGTGAGCATACAGGCAATTAAGTCCGCTAACGCTATGGTGAGCCCACCTATAATTCACATTTTGTGGCAAATAATATCCGCACGTCAGACTGAGAAAATGTGGATGAAAATCGGCCAGGGGGAGCACAGATGAGGAGCTTTTTGTCACGAGTTTATAAGCCTGCAAGAAAGTTCACTATGAGCTGCAGAGCGGATGGTGCTGAGAGTCCTTTCAACTCCAAGTAACTAGTGTTACGTTTGTTTGTTCCTCTGTTTGTAACACCCTCCCCGGACTTTGATTAAGCTTTGATTATGATCGATTTTATCTCCCTGAAGCGTTAACGCTCTAAATTATGCTATATTCGCGACAGCCCTAGATATATGTATATGTGACAAAAATGCGATATATTATTTTGGCCCGTAAAAAATATGCCTGGCGGGTGGATTTTTACCATCTACACGCCACTTGGCGTCCAAGTCAAAAAGTTAATTTCCGCCCCTGCCTGTGCTGTTAACAGTCATGATTGTCAAGGTATTGGTGAATGTATTGCAGCAGGGGTTTCCAACCTTTTTTGTGCCAAGGACCGGTAGATACATGGAAAAGAAAGCCACGGACCCGTTGTCAATTTTAATGGTTTTAGTTATATTTACTCACCAGGTGGTGACAAAGGGTAAATAACAGCCTTTTGTGTTGTACTGTATGTAGCTTATACAGTATTTATGTTTTTGTTTTAACTACAAACATAAATAAACGTCAACTTGAAACTATGTTTCAACTACCACACACAGCCTATAATATTATAGCCTATGTTTATTTAAAGGTCCCATTCCGTGCAAAAGCTATTTTTACTTGTAAATGCATATATACTGCTGTCATCCCTCCCTGTAATGAGTGGTCACAAGCTCAGAACTGCCACAGTTGGATTTGTCCCTATCCAGCTTCCCCCTGCAGTCTCCTTCAAGCCACCCTCCTAACGCTCTGTTCCCCCAGACGGGTTAATGTGACGTCAGTTGGGTCCTTAAACATACTGCGCGCGGTCTCTCTCACACAAGCTACCTGCACCATTTTGTCTATAGCCACAAAATTAACACTTCTAGCTGGAGTGACGCCAACTGTACGTGATCCAGCAACTGCGGAGGTGCATTCGGTAAGTCTAGGCATTTTGAGATGTCCTCTTTAGTGTAGCAACCGTTAAGTTAGCGATAGCTCGTTGCTAACGTTAGTTGTGGACACAACCTAGCGTGCTGGTCCACAGACGCTAATCTGATTGAACTGTTAGTTCTGAATATATTATAGAAACAGACCATTCTTGGGACGCAACGAGATGAGGAAGTGACAACTCCCTCAGGACAAACGGGGTTGCTATATTTTCGACAAATTAATCCAGAATCATGTTTTATGGACCAGAGACACACGTTTTTAAGAGGTTACAGCTAGGGCTGCACGATATTGGAAAAAACTGACATTGCAATATTTTTTTATTCTGCGATATATATTGCGATATGAAAAAAACAGGAATTTTCACCAAAAGTCTTAAATAGGTCTATCAAGCCTTGCTCATTTAAGAAGATGGCCTAGTGGGTAACGTGCGTGGTTGACGTAGTAGGAAGTGAGTGTGTTTTTAGCCACAGACAGGGTGAGTTGCAGGATCCTAAGTGAGTAAAAGTACTATAGTTAGTAGGAAAAGAGCTTAGAAGAACATCACAGAGAGGGCGTGCATTACTGTATGTTATGAGTTAATTTACCTTACTTGACATTGCACGCTCTGCGATGTGACTATTGCGCATGTGCACATTGCGATGACGATGCTGAAACGATATATTGTGCAGCCCTAGTTACAGCTGCACGAATTGGGACCTTTAAAAAAATTAAAAATAAATAAATTTGACCGGCTCGCTGCCCGGTACCAAATGCGTTGCGGCCCGGTGGTTGGGGACCACTGTATTACAGCACTGAACACAGCACCAGAATATAGGATACCATGGGTCCAGAGCACTTAACAGAAAATGTTGATTAGTCCACTGTAGGCCTTCCCAGCCATTCAAGACCACAAGATCACTCACTGATGACCTGTATCAATGCAGCCAAAGGGAGGCTTTCAATGGCAGGTACAGCTCTGTTCACAATTTAAAAGCCAGTGCAAAAACCACCAGTGTCTAATGAGATGGACAAAAAAAATGCATCCAAAGCAGAGGGAGCAGAATACACAAAAGCTGTTTGCCTAATTCAGTTGGGATGTCACTGTAGGTGCTGATAGCAAAAACAATTACTGTGACTATAGACAGTAATTTCCACCAAGTGTTCTAGAGCTACAGCCTACAAGAGCACAAAGAAAGCAGACCCAGAATGTGTGCCAAAGAAAAAGGCTCTGAGTGAACAGGACAGGTCAATCCACCTGTGTGTACAAGGTACAATGATGAGTGAGAGCTTTACAGCCAGTAAAAGAAAAACACTCAGCGCTCCGCGATGTACAGCGTTAAAAGCAAAAACACATTGGCAGGGGTCGTGTGAACATAACACTGGTATGAAAATGATGGCAACCAGCCAGTGTTGGGCAGTAACGCGTTACTTAGGAACGTGTTACTGTAATTACACAAAGTAATATAAGGCGTTACAATTTCCAAAACAGTAATTATATTACAGTTACTAATCCAAGTACGCTGCGTTACTGCGTTAGATCATTGCCCAACAGAATGCAGTGTTTTCTATGTAAAAAGAGAAGAAATGAAAAAGTAATCCTCACGGACTCAGGTAGACCTGTCGCGCACATGTATGTGCGGTGCGATACTGACAGGTCAGAGTGTGGTTACTTCAAAACAAACCGAAGCAGCATGATGGAGGCTGAAGCCAGGAGAAGAGAAATACGAGTTCAAATGCTGGAGGTATTAATGCCATTATTTTGAGTTTGTCTCGGTCAAAGATGCAAAGAACATTATTGTCCGTTGTAAACTATGTGCGAGGAGCAAAACGTTTTCAACCGCGATGGATATGGGTGTAGTTCACTGGATTAACAGATCCACTTTGGGTAAGTGTAGATTTTGTTACTTTCTAAGGTTCTGGTCAAAGCCTTCTGACCGTAGTCAGACGGCCCAGAGAATGTTGATAGATCATCATAAATTTTCTTCTTAAAGCAACGAAGCTTGAAACGTTTGCATTGAGGCTGTGTTGTTTTATTACCACTCCGACAGTAACAGCATCTTTCTTTACACTCATGCTATCTGTCTGACTCTCTCATTTCACGTATTTTCCCATGTCAAGCTAGCCAGTCTTAACACACCACTTCCCTAACCGAATTTCAAAGTAAAATGCCTTTGGCGTTTCTTTTAACCATATAATACCAAAGCGAAAATAATGAATACAGTCAAAGTCAAAGTCAAAGTCAATTTTATTGTCAATCACTACCATATGTACAAGACATACAGAGCATCGAAATTCCGTATCTCACGATCCAAGGTGCACTCAAAATACAGATAGGAGACAACACATGACATAAAATACGAAGATAAAATAGATAAAAAAACATACAATAAAATACTACCGTAGGGGTCATAATAAGGTCATTGTAATCACTGTAATAAAAGTCAGATAGTGCAAATAGTGATGGCAGAAAAGTGCAATAAAATAAAATGAATAAAGCGACATAATAGTTTTGCATAAAGTGACTGGTGCTGAGTGAGGAGTGAGTGGTTCAAGTCCAGACTGGGGGCAGAGGGAAGAGAGGGGAGTTGTATGAAAAGTTAAGAGTCCAGACTGGGGGCAGAGGGAAGAGAGGGGAGAGAGTTTAACAGCCTGACAGCCTGGTGGACGAAGCTGTTGGCTAGTCTGGTGGTGCGGGCCCGGAGGCTCCGATATCTTCTCCCCGACAGAAGCAGGCAGAAAAGTCCATGAGAGGGATGGGTGGGGTCTCCCACAATGTTAGTGGCTTTGCGACCCAGGCGAGTGTTGTAGATCTCCAGGAGGGAGGGGAGGGAGGCACCAACGATCTTCCCGGCTGCTTTCACGATGCGCTGCAGGGTCTTCCGGTTGGCAGCAGTGCAGCTACCAAACCAGGCTGTGATGCAGCCGGTCAGGATGCTCTCTATGGTCCCCCTGTAGAAAGAGCACATGATGGGAGCTGAGGCTCTGGCTCTCCTCAGCTTCCGGAGGAAGTAAAGGCGCTGCTGGGCCTTCTTCACCACTGCAACAGTGTTGATGGTCCAGGAGAGGTCCTCACAGATGTGCACCCCCAGAAACTTGGTGCTGCTCACCCGCTCCACTGCAGCACCGTTGATGGTCAGTGGGGAGTGTTGAGGAGGGGCTCTTCTGAAGTCTATAATGATCTCCTTGGTTTTTTCTACATTTAGAAAGAGGTTATTCTCTTCACACCATGTGACCAGTTGGTTCACCTCCATCCTGTAGTTGGTCTCGTCGTTGTTACTGATGAGACCCACCACAGTTGTGTCATCTGCAAATTTGATGAAGTGGTTTCCGCTGTGGTTGGGTGCACAGTCATGGGTCAGCAGGGTGAAGAACAGGGGACTGAGCACTCCTCCTTGGTGGACTCCCGTGCTCAGTGTGATGGTGCTGGATGTGTTATTTCCCACCCGTACCGACTGTGATCTCTCGGTGAGAAAGTCCAATATCCAGTTGCAGAGTGACGTGTTCAGGCCCAGCAGGTCCAGCTTCTTTATCAACTGCTGAGGGATGATGGTGTTGAACGCTGAACTGAAATCAATGAACAGCATTCTCACATATGAGTCTTTCCTGTCAAGGTGGGTAAGGGTTAGGTGGAGGGCAGAGGAAATTGCATCATCGGTGGATCTGTTTGCCCGATAAGCAAACTGAAAAGGGTCCAAAGCGGGAGGGAGGATGGATTTAATGTGGTGCATGACTAGCCTCTCGAAGCACTTCATGATGATGGAGGTCAGTGCAACAGGGCGGTAGTCGTTGAAGCCAGATGGTTGTGACTTCTTTGGCACAGGTATGATGGTGCTGGCCTTGAAACATGTGGGGACCACAGCCTGACTCAAGGAGATGTTAAAAATGTCAGTGAAGACATCCTTGAGTTCTTCTGCACAGTCCTTCAACACACGACCAGGTATGTTGTCTGGCCCCGCAGCCTTGCGGGCATTTATCATGCAGAGTGTTTTCTTCACGCTGGCTGAGGACAGGCACAGTACCTGGTCGTCGGGAGAGGGCGGTGTCTTCTGTGCAGGAGTGGTGTTTTGTGAATCAAAACGTGCATAGAAGTTGTTGAGTTGGTTCAGCAGAGAGATGTTGCTGTCACAGGCCCGTGGAGAGGGTGTCACAATACAGTGACATGCTAGACATCTAACAACTTAAGTGTGAGGTCTTTGGGGTAAAAAAAGAAGTAACTAGTAATGTAACTAGTAACTTTTTGAAAAAGTAATCAGTAAAGTAACTTGTATTACTTTTTTAAGGAGTAATCAGTAATCAGTAACTAATTACTTTTCCAGAGTAACTTGCCCAACACTGCAACCAGCACAACCCCACACACACACACACACACACAAACACACACACACACACACACACACACTCCTACAACTTGGCGCCTCTGCAGTGCTTTCAGCTTAGTATTCAGGCTACATTGGCACGCATGATTACATTATCATGTGCAACGGCGCTGGAAGCACGGTGCGGTGGGCGCTGCAGCACCCCCTGGTGGCAAGAGATGTTAAAAAAAAAAAAAAAAAAAAAAAAAAATTACAGTGCCCCTGAACGCAACATGCAAAATACCCGCTGAATAAGTGTCCAAATCTTCATGTAATTCTGGCCAATACTCCACTTCTGTTATAACATTTCAGTCTGGAAGATATAATCTTTATGACTAAAAGGCTAAATGAATAGCTTAGAAAATGAATAGCTCCGGGGGCCCATGGTACTATTAATCCGGCCCTGGATATATGGGAGGAATAGCAGGTAGGCTATCACTGTCCCTGAGTCCTGAGGGTAAATTGAGTAATGCTGCAGAGAAGAGGAGAAGACACTGAATAATGACATCACAACAGTATAATCCTAATGTTAATTTAAAATAAAATATTCCTCTAAATATGGCTAAAAGTCCAAAAAGGGTGGGAGAGAGAATGAAGATTCCAACACAGCAGTGGGAGCAAGTGGTGACATGGAGGTGAGTGAGAAAAGGTGACTGAATAATGACACAATAGTCTAATCTTAATGTTAATATTCCTCTAATCTGGCGACAAAGTGGCCAAATTTCCCCGTCCCCCCAATGTTGAATCGGTGGCTACTAGTGCTGCACGATTTGGGGAAAAGGTGCGATTAGCGATTAGGGTGGACAATATTGCGATTGCGATTGTGATTGCGATATAATAAACAAGAGTTTTTTTTTTTTTTTTTTTTTTACCTTTATTTATACAGGGGGAGTCTCACTGAGAGCAATGCTCTCTTTTTCAGGAGTGCCCTGTTCACATTCACACACACATTCATACCTGGAAGCTGACCAGTACAACCACAGTCTGATCTGCTGGCCACTGATCAGCTCCACTGGAGCAGTTGGGGTTAAGGCCTTGCTCAAGGGCACCTCAGTGGTGGTAATGAGGGAGGGGCAAGCGCTGCCTTTTCACTTTCCCCACCCAGATTTATCCTGCCGGTCCCGGGGATTGAAGCTCGCTTCTCTAACCGTTGGGCCACCACTGCCACTAGGTATCTAGGGATGTGCCGGCATGAGTTTTTGACGGTATGATAACCTTGGACAAAAATACCACGGTTTCACATATCACAGACTAAAATAGCCTACATGAAATATGTTACAATTTAAAATATATTAAAACTAAAAAAATAAAACAATTTGAAATTAAATTATCTTTACAAAAAAATAAAACATTTTGAGACATTTGCCTGTCCCAAACATGTAAAAAAGAAACACCAGTCAAATAGAAACTGCACTGTGTTACAGCACATAGAAGATGGCTCAGCAAAGTTGCAAAGTTAGTTACATGTCTGTCCAGCAATACTAATGAATGATACACCCCGTTTATTTATTTTGTAGCGACAGATGGCCTTAAACGCCACACTCACGTGACGCTTCTTGAGAGAGAGAGGTGAGAACGTGCAGCAGACTTTTAACGAGGGGACCATGAAGGCGTCATGTGACAGGCTAGTTAGCTAGCCTGGAGGTGATGCTGCCAGTGCTGGCAGCTGCGACAGTGTTTTGCTATCAACCTTGTTAATCTCGTTATATTCTTCATCACAGCGGGTCATCCCCACTGTGTACTTAATCGCGCACTAGTTCTGCATAAGCACCTGCAGCTCTCTCCTTATTTTACTGACGTTCTCACTGATCACACGGCTGTTTACATGCGTTTCTGAACGAACGGCTAGCTAGTTATTAGCATAGCTTGCTGTTAGCGATCATGGATGTTCTCTCTCGCCCTCTCTGTAGATAATATGTACCTTGCTGCACATAACATTACTTATTTGCGGGAGTGCATGGGAGAAGTCTCCCGCTAGTATTGATGCCCAGTGTGATGGCTGAGAAACGTGTGTTTGCTGCGTCGCGTGTAACGTTAGTTTAAAGGAGGCTCTCACACACACACACACACACTCAAAAAGACGTGAAAAAAATAAAATAATCGCACACTTTTGCGGTTATGCAATCGCACGTGCTGACATCGCGATTGCGATTGCGATTTGATTAATCGTGCAGCACTAGTGGCTACAGCCTTGCAGCACCCCCTACCTAAAAGTACTTCCAGCGCCACTGATCATGTGTGTTGTGCTCCGGCTGGATCAGTGAAGGTAGTGATACTGTAATAAAGAGTTTGTGCTCCGGCTGGATCAGTGAAGGTAGTTATACTGTAATAAAGAGTTTGTGCTCAGGCTGGATCAGTGAAGGTAGTTATACTGTAATAAAGAGTTTGTGTTCAGGCTGGATCAGTGAAGGTAGTTATACTGTAATACAAAGTTTGTGCTCTGGCTGGATCAGTGAAGGTAGTGATACTGTAATATAGATCAGTGAAGGTAGTGATACTGTAATATAGATCAGTGAAGGTAGTGATACTGTAATATAGATCAGTGAAGGTAGTGATACTGTAATATAGATCAGTGAAGGTAGTGATACTGTAATAACGATCAGTGAAGGTAGTGATACTGTAATATAGATCAGTGAAGGTAGTGATACTGTAATATAGATCAGTGAAGGTAGTGATACTGTAATATAGATCAGTGAAGGTAGTGATACTGTAATAAAGATCAGTGAAGGTAGTGATACTGTAATATAGATCAGTGAAGGTAGTGATACTGTAATATAGATCAATGAAGGTAGTGATACTGTAATATAGATCAGTGAAGGTAGTGATACTGTAATATAGATCAGTGAAGGTAGTGATACTGTAATATAGATCAGTGAAGGTAGTGATACTGTAATAAAGATCAGTGAAGGTAGTGATACTGTAATATAGATCAGTGAAGGTAGTGATACTGTAATATAGATCGGTGAAGGTAGTGATACTGTAATATAGATCAGTGAAGGTAGTGATACTGTAATAAAGATCAGTGAAGGTAGTGATACTGTAATATAGATCAGTGAAGGTAGTGATACTGTAATAAAGATCAGTGAAGGTAGTGATACTGTAATATAGATCAGTGAAGGTAGTGATACTGTAATATAGATCAGTGAAGGTAGTGATACTGTAATATAGATCAGTGAAGGTAGTGATACTGTAATAAAGATCAGTGAAGGTAGTGATACTGTAATATAGATCAGTGAAGGTAGTGATACTGTAATATAGATCAGTGAAGGTAGTGATACTGTAATATAGATCAGTGAAGGTAGTGATACTGTAATATAGATCAGTGAAGGTAGTGATACTGTAATATAGATCAGTGAAGGTAGTGATACTGTAATATAGATCAGTGAAGGTAGTGATACTGTAATAAAGATCAGTGAAGGTAGTGATACTGTAATATAGATCAGTGAAGGTAGTGATACTGTAATATAGATCAGTGAAGGTAGTGATACTGTAATAAAGATCAGTGAAGGTAGTGATACTGTAATATAGATCAGTGAAGGTAGTGATACTGTAATAAAGATCAGTGAAGGTAGTGATACTGTAATATAGATCAGTGAAGGTAGTGATACTGTAATATAGATCAGTGAAGGTAGTGATACTGTAATATAGATCAGTGAAGGTAGTGATACTGTAATATAGATCAGTGAAGGTAGTGATACTGTAATATAGATCAGTGAAGGTAGTGATACTGTAATATAGATCAGTGAAGGTAGTGATACTGTAATAAAGATCAGTGAAGGTAGTGATACTGTAATATAGATCAGTGAAGGTAGTGATACTGTAATAAAGATCAGTGAAGGTAGTGATACTGTAATATAGATCAGTGAAGGTAGTGATACTGTAATATAGATCAGTGAAGGTAGTGATACTGTAATAAAGATCGGTGAAGGTAGTGATACTGTAATAAAGATCAGTGAAGGTAGTGATACTGTAATATAGATCAGTGAAGGTAGTGATACTGTAATATAGATCAATGAAGGTAGTGATACTGTAATATAGATCAGTGAAGGTAGTGATACTGTAATATAGATCAGTGAAGGTAGTGATACTGTAATATAGATCAGTGAAGGTAGTGATACTGTAATAAAGATCAGTGAAGGTAGTGATACTGTAATATAGATCAGTGAAGGTAGTGATACTGTAATATAGATCAATGAAGGTAGTGATACTGTAATATAGATCAGTGAAGGTAGTGATACTGTAATATAGATCGGTGAAGGTAGTGATACTGTAATATAGATCAGTGAAGGTAGTGATACTGTAATAAAGATCAGTGAAGGTAGTGATACTGTAATATAGATCAGTGAAGGTAGTGATACTGTAATAAAGATCAGTGAAGGTAGTGATACTGTAATATAGATCAGTGAAGGTAGTGATACTGTAATATAGATCAGTGAAGGTAGTGATACTGTAATATAGATCAGTGAAGGTAGTGATACTGTAATATAGATCAGTGAAGGTAGTGATACTGTAATATAGATCAGTGAAGGTAGTGATACTGTAATATAGATCAGTGAAGGTAGTGATACTGTAATAAAGATCAGTGAAGGTAGTGATACTGTAATATAGATCAGTGAAGGTAGTGATACTGTAATATAGATCAGTGAAGGTAGTGATACTGTAATAAAGATCAGTGAAGGTAGTGATACTGTAATATAGATCAGTGAAGGTAGTGATACTGTAATAAAGATCAGTGAAGGTAGTGATACTGTAATATAGATCAGTGAAGGTAGTGATACTGTAATAAAGATCAGTGAAGGTAGTGATACTGTAATATAGATCAGTGAAGGTAGTGATACTGTAATAAAGATCAGTGAAGGTAGTGATACTGTAATATAGATCAGTGAAGGTAGTGATACTGTAATATAGATCAGTGAAGGTAGTGATACTGTAATATAGATCAGTGAAGGTAGTGATACTGTAATAAAGATCAGTGAAGGTAGTGATACTGTAATATAGATCAGTGAAGGTAGTGATACTGTAATAAAGATCAGTGAAGGTAGTGATACTGTAATAAAGATCAGTGAAGGTAGTGATACTGTAATATAGATCAGTGAAGGTAGTGATACTGTAATATAGATCAGTGAAGGTAGTGATACTGTAATATAGATCAGTGAAGGTAGTGATACTGTAATATAGATCAGTGAAGGTAGTGATACTGTAATATAGATCAATGAAGGTAGTGATACTGTAATATAGATCAGTGAAGGTAGTGATACTGTAATATAGATCAGTGAAGGTAGTGATACTGTAATATAGATCAGTGAAGGTAGTGATACTGTAATATAGATCAATGAAGGTAGTGATACTGTAATATAGATCAGTGAAGGTAGTGATACTGTAATAAAGATCGGTGAAGGTAGTGATACTGTAATAAAGATCAGTGAAGGTAGTGATACTGTAATATAGATCAGTGAAGGTAGTGATACTGTAATATAGATCAATGAAGGTAGTGATACTGTAATATAGATCAGTGAAGGTAGTGATACTGTAATATAGATCAGTGAAGGTAGTGATACTGTAATATAGATCAGTGAAGGTAGTGATACTGTAATATAGATCAGTGAAGGTAGTGATACTGTAATATAGATCAATGAAGGTAGTGATACTGTAATATAGATCAGTGAAGGTAGTGATACTGTAATATAGATCAATGAAGGTAGTGATACTCTAATATAGATCAGTGAAGGTAGTGATACTGTAATATAGATCAATGAAGGTAGTGATACTGTAATATAGATCAATGAAGGTAGTGATACTGTAATATAGATCAGTGAAGGTAGTGATACTGTAATATAGATCAGTGAAGGTAGTGATACTGTAATATAGATCAATGAAGGTAGTGATACTCTAATATAGATCAGTGAAGGTAGTGATACTGTAATATAGATCAGTGAAGGTAGTGATACTGTAATATAGATCAATGAAGGTAGTGATACTGTAATATAGATCAGTGAAGGTAGTGATACTGTAATATAGATCAGTGAAGGTAGTGATACTGTAATATAGATCAGTGAAGGTAGTGATACTGTAATATAGATCAATGAAGGTAGTGATACTGTAATATAGATCAGTGAAGGTAGTGATACTGTAATATAGATCAATGAAGGTAGTGATACTCTAATATAGATCAGTGAAGGTAGTGATACTGTAATATAGATCAATGAAGGTAGTGATACTGTAATATAGATCAATGAAGGTAGTGATACTGTAATATAGATCAGTGAAGGTAGTGATACTGTAATATAGATCAGTGAAGGTAGTGATACTGTAATATAGATCAATGAAGGTAGTGATACTCTAATATAGATCAGTGAAGGTAGTGATATTGTAATAAAGAGTACAAAAATAAATGAAGGAGTCAGAGTTTCTGTACAGTAATGTGAGATAAAGGCTAAGCCCCAACATGAGAGCTCATCATATGATTAGAGAGAACATCATTTAGGGGAGCTAGAGTAATTACATAAGCAAGTAAAACGCAATAAATTCCTACAAAAAGTAGGTTATATTATTTACCTGGGCTTTGACCTTTCCCATCTTACATGTATTTTTCTTACATCTACTTAACTGCAGTTCAGTAAAGTAAAGTAAAGTTCAGTTCAGTTCAGTTATGTTTATAGCCCCTTATCACACAAGCATGTCTCAAAGGGCTTTACACAGTATACGATATCATATACTGTATCTACACAGACAAGTCATAAGAAAGGAAGAGATACTGCCATCAGCTCGGCGAGGAAGAGAAAGTGTTGCGACGCACGGCGATCAGAAAAAACAACCCAATCGATCTGCGGGGTTAGAGAAAAAGACATGATGCCTATGTGTGATTCGGTGTACACCTACAACAACAATCACTTGAACAATGTTCATTCGGATAAATTGTCTGGATCCTAGTCTCACGTGGACTGGAGCTGAGCTCGGCATCAGCGTTTAAGAGCTGCAACCTACTGCGAGCAGAAAAAGTAAACAATCTGCGGTAAGTGAGCCCGTGATGGACCTAGGCAGCGGCCGCGGCGCAGATTCTGGGCAAATGCTGACATGTCTAAAAGTTATGCCTCTACGTTTTTATATGTTTCATAGCGTAGGCTATGCTATGCAATGCAGTGAGAAATATACAATATACATATGTTGCTGCTGTATAAATTAAGGTTTTATTGAGGGGGAAAAAATGCATTTGGTATTGTTTGGACCGTTGCGGTCGGGGTACGTTTCGAAATCCCTCCAGGTCTGAAATTTTTTCTAGGGGAAACACTGAATATTATTGACGTGCAAATTAATCGCACGGAAAAAAAATGCTCCCGGTGTGTAAAGGACCTTACGTGTTCACATAGTAGAACCTTATAGGGCAGCACTCAGTGTTTGTAACTTTCAGAAAGCAAGCAAGTAAAGGTTCACCTGCAATGAATGTATTATTAATAGTACTAAGAGAGGTTATCAGTAAAATCTTAAAATCAATTGTAAAACTACCTGGCAACCCATGCAGGGAGGCTGAAATGAGACAATCAGCAATCTAAATGAGAAGAGATGAAGCCGCTGATACATGTAACCTTGACTGAACCACTTAAAACGTGCAATAAGCGATCTCAGACCTTATAACGAATCCTGAACAAAATATGTGCTATGTGCAGAATCCATTAAGATTCTGACGTAATGACGTAATGATATAAACCAATATCAACACACAGGGCACACATGGCCCTAGTACTAGCATCAACATGCTAGTACCAAGCGAAACTCCTGCTACGATTGGCCAATAAGGTAGGAGGACTTTTGTGACATATTCAACAACAATCATGCAATACACTATGTGTGTTGTAATGTCGATCTAGTGTGGTAAAGTCAATGTGAGAAAGGATCGCTGAATTGTGACTTTTTAGCCGGTGAAGCGGCGGTACCGTTACAGCACGAATAGACGCGCATCAAAATCCAAGTGGCAGCTGGCTTGACCGTGGTTTTGCAAACGACAGTCAGGTCATTCAGTAGTACTGAAAACAAAAAAAAACAAAAAAATTAAAGGGAAAGCTAGTACTGAATCAGTACTAGCTTTCCCTTTAATTTTTAATTTTTTTCTAGCTTCACACTTCCCTGTTTCCCTGTTCCCCGTTTAAAAGCAACCCCCAGCCCCTCCCATTCCTGAAAATGTCATACTGGAGAAATTGATGAAGCAAGCAAGTAAATTCAGTAAACTTGCTACCTACCTCTTCACCTGACACTGTGGGACATGTAACATTTAGCGGGAAGAAGTTCTGGCAAAGCGAGTTCAAGATTTCTCCACAGGTTCTTATAGCTTAGCTATTAAGCATTAATAAGCTTTGCAATTTTGTCCTTGATACAGTAGGTCTCTGCAGGCCGCTCTAGTCTCTACCTTTGCTGTGTGTGATTTACAAATGTGTTGTGGTTTATGTCGCCCTCTAGTGGTCAGACAATTCCGCTTATTGCAGCTTTATATAGCCTAGGGCGGCGATCCTCAAAGTCCGGACTCCGGTCCGCATTCCAGACCCAGATGCCGTCCTATCCCGACCGAGCCCTATAACCTACAAATCATTGAGAATTGTTACATTTACTTTTCTAGCCTTTACGGTACTGGTTTATCTGCAGGGAAGCTCACAGACCAATGCATGCGATGTAAATCATCACACGTGATGCTACTCAGCCAATCAAATATCCAAATCGATTCTGCCTGTTGCTTCCCAGTGCTGCTGCGAGAGTGTCAGTGACACACGGACGGAGGAGAGGCGAGAGACTCGGATGGCGTGCCCAAAAGAAACAAGTAGACATGTTCATTCATTGTTCTCATGGGCAGTTCAAAACCAGTATGTCTCATGTGACACATGAGACAGTATGTCACAGGGCACACTCACACATTCACTGCCCAACGGCATGCGAAGTTTGTATTGCGATCGATCGACAGACAGGCGGATAGATACAGTAGATAGATAGATAGATAGATAGATAGATACAGACAGACAGACAGAGGGGACAGACAGACACAGACAGATAGATATATAGGGCCCTATCTTCCCACTGGCCTTAGGCGCAAAAACTGGCATTAAACGCAAAAAAACACGCCTTGCGCCTGCCTCGGGAAGATAGCAACATGGTTTTAAGTTGTTATATCGTCGTTTTGAGCCCCTGTCACAGCTCTCCTCTGCCGATCTCACACTCTCTCCCCCCCCACCCCTCTCTCTCTCCCTCTCTCTCGCGCATCAGACAGGCATGAGCCCCTGTCACAGCTCTCCTCTGCCGATCTCACACTCTCTCCCCACAGCTCTCCTCTGCTGATCTCACACTCTCCCCCTCTCTCTCTCTCTCGCGCGTCAGACAGGCACAAAGCCAATGGGAAAAAAAGTTGTTCTATCATAGTTTTGAGCCCCTGTCATTCAGAGGCTGTTGAGCCACATGTGAAATCTCCCAGCATGCATTGAGGCTAATCCATTTCGACAAGAAATATCAACCAAATCAGCCTAAATTGCCTAAAGTGGTAGATAGAAATAATGTTTATATTCACACAACATGCAATTCTCGAACATTTCAATATTGGCCTAAATAAAACATAGAAATCCAAACACAACCCTATGTGAAACATACCGTACTTTTCGGACTATAAGCCGCGGCTTTTTCCCCATTTTTCGGCCCTGCGGCTTATATAACGGTGCGGCTAATCTATGGATTTTTACAGCTAACGGCCACTAGGGGACCTCCTAAATCTATGGATTTTGGTACGAGAGACAGAACGAGAGCAAGACAGACAGACCCTGATTGGATGATGTTGCAAAAAATGTGCCTCGCGACCTGCTTGGAGCACTGAGCCACTACGCTCTCTCAGCCACTACTGTAAAACACCCTCCCTCCTCCCACCCTCCCTCGCTCCGAGGGAAAAATGGCGGCGATTGAGCCAGAAAGACAGTCTGAATGAAATTGAATGTAACGTTCCCAATTCTATGTATTACATTCTAAAAAATTAACGGCAACATTTTGGAAGGCTAAGCCACACAACTGCTCGTTGTAATCTAACATCATGCTTCAAAAGATGGCGAACTCGCTGTGTTACGACGATGAGGGTAAGGACTCAAAACGGTCTCCGCTGATAAGACACGGAGATCTCTGTTACAGGCAGGCGCTACGCCTCCTCCTGGTTGGTAATTAAACATTAAAACACCTGCGGCTTTTTTAAATGCAGCCATTATTTTACTTGAAATGAGAAAAGAACGTATTTATTATTAGTGTAGGCTAGTTATTAGTTATTATTGTGCTTTCTGGTAGGCAAGCACAATCCTTGGAATCTCTCATACTTCTCCTTTCTTTATTTATATTTTCTCGTTCCCAAAGGTTGTGCTCGCCATTTCTCCTACAGTTTTCACAGGGGCCCTCGCTGGCGACGCTAAACTTTTAGCTAACCTGTTCGCATCTATGTTCGCAATGGCATCCCAAGTATCATCATACTATTATGGGATACGATGCGAACAGTTGTATTATGGGATGTGCATTTCCTAACGCACATGATGCTCCTAAAAGCAAAATGCTTATTGTTTTGAATGATTTGGCTATGTCAACACCAGTATTGTTGTATTGTAATAATATGCCATAAAGGTTTATTGAAATTTTGGGGAGAGCAAGAAAAGAAAAATCTCCTTTTTTTGTTTTTGCAAAAAAAATCTGGCCTGGCGGGGGCGTCGTTGGCCTGGTGGGCCCACCAGGCCTGTAGAATGGTAGGGGAAACACTGAATATTACTACTACTACTACTACCACTACTACTACTGCTGCTGCTACTACCGCTACCATCACCACCACTACTACCACTACTATTAATATTACTGCTACTACTACTACTACTACTACTACTGCTTGGACCCCCTCATCACCGCTTGCGGCTATATTTTATTTATTTAAAGTAGTTTATTTGTTTTTAAAGTAGTTTAACACCTCCTGAGTCTGTATGTGGACATGCAGTGGTACAATCATCAGAGATAGCACTGAAGGCCTCAATCTAAAGGAATCTACAGAGAATAAGGAGGCCTGGAAAAGAGTGGACTGAGGCACTACTAGGGCTTAGGAGTGGGGATGGAGAGGAAAGAGAAAACAAAACAACAAGACAGGGTTAGGGTACAGGGTTAGGGTACATTTCAGACCGGAGGGCTAATCCCTATGCCCTACAACCTGTCAAGTCACTTCCCTTCATAGTGAAATCTCTGAAGGGCCGCAGGGAAAGTCACGGTCATTTGGAATGCCCTTCGACGACATTTTTCAGGGCTGTTGCATGTGTCAACAGGGCTGGAAGATGCTCATCAGCGGCCATTTGTAGGTTTAGCAGTGTGTGTGTGTGTGTGTACATGCGCGCGTGCACCCGCGTGTGTGTGCGTACGTGCATGTATGTGTGTGTGTGAGAGAGGGGGGGAGACAGAGACAGTGCACACACTGCAGAGATGTATTTGTGCAGTCAATTTAGAACATTAAGCAAGCTGCAAAAGCTAAAAGTAAAAAGCAAAAGATTCTTGAAGGATTGCTGTGTGAAATAATATGCATAAGCCTCCATTCATCTGAAAGCTTGGGAGAGGTTTCTGAAATTGTTTATAGTTGCATGTTTATAGTAGAATGTCTCCATCTTAAATGAAGACAACACTTTACGTGCCAACAATAATCTACAGTGTGTGAAGAAGAAAAGTCACTCTTCATATAACATTTCCAGTGTTCCCACTGTCATAAATTGACATCAGCTGGGCATAATGACATATCAAAAACACCCTTTGAGAATGTCGTTCAAATGTTTAGGTATATAGTATATATATATATATATATATATATATATATATATATAGTATAGGTATTTTAATTAATTTTAGTTCAGACGTTAGTTCTCGTCCTCTGTCAGTAGTCCCTGTGCACCTGTCCTCAATAGCGGTATTTATGTGTATGGAAAAAACATCCAAAGAAGAGGAGGAGAACATGGACCCGGTCAAGGCTAGGGAACAGAGGCCAACCTGGTCAACTATGTATTAGCCCTCTACTAGCATTTAGCCCTCTACTAGCTTTTAGGGTCTATACTGAGATGATCATGCAACATTTCTATTAGCTGTTAGTAGATGTACAACGTAACTGTCACGCTAAATTTCTGACACTGTCAGAATTCGTCCTATAGGCTGCTATCTTTGGTCACAAGACTGTGACAATGGCCATCTTTGAACGTCTCTCACTGCATGACCACAGTTTTTATAGCCACAACCAAAGATATCTCCACGTTGGTCATCTTTCATCTGTCTGAAGGGAGTGACCCGTGTGTATCAAAGTCAATGGAATTTTTGTTAAATGCTTGAAATAACGTCTGTGGTTAAGCAAAGTTAATGAAAAAACTAACTATTCTTCACAAAGAATAAGGACAACTTTTTTTTCCTGATTTCCCCCCCATTTTCTCCCAATTGTACTTGGCCAATTGCCAGCCGCTTCTTTTCACCTGACAGCGGGGAGCTTCACCGGCAGGACCTAGCATGTGGGAATATCACACTATTCCCACCAGTTCCCTTCCGCCCCACACAGGTGCCCTGACCGACCAGAGGAGGCGCTAGTGCAGCGACCAGGAGCGAGGACCACTTTTATGATTTTTGAAGGGTAAACTATGCGGAGTGCTACACCCAGACTGCCAGTGCTGGCCTGGGACCAGTGGGCAATAGACTGGGGAAATTTATGAAGCCAGTCCTGAAATGTAATTCTCTCGAAAGGCCAGGGAAGGCGCATGTCACGGTCCGGAGGTGACATCACGTACATTTAACCTGACGCTGCCAGATGGATGTAGGTTACTTCACATTTGTTTCACAACCTACATCCATCTGGAATCGGCCAAGCTAAACTGCTGAAGAGGGCGGTCACTTTTTTCAAGCTACTTGGCGATTGTGATCTGTCTATCACCGTCTGGGCGTGCCAACGCCAACCAATCAGATCGACTTGCCTTCATGACGTAGCAGCTGCAGCGCCGGCAGGCCCGGTTCTACGGGGATGCAAAAGCATGCATTGCACCCTTATTTTAATTGTCTGCATGCTCAGTTGAAAAGTAAAAGATTTTTTTTTTTTTTTTTTTAATAAATGCTGCAGCTGCACACTTACTGTTTAAACTTGAATTATAATTGTTGTTTTTCTTTGTTCTTTGATGTGAATGTATGGCTTTTGGCACCTATATGTAACCTTTTAAGGTTGAGATAATTGTATTATCATTATATGGTCCAAATATTTCAGTAAAGCACTTGAAACACTTGAAATATTGTTGCTTGGGTGGTATCATTCTACTTGAAATGATGGTAAAATGCATTATTTAGTAAAATAACATGTCAAATTTTTCGGCCGGGCATCTGCATCCCTAGTCCTCTTGTTCTGGAACCGGCCCTGAGCGCCGGGAGAGAAATGTAAACAGGACTACAATTTTAGCATCAAATGTTAAGAGCTAAATATAATAGTTAGCATGGAGCTCGCAGATTTTTGCTGCTTTTGTAAGGTGAATATGTTGGGTGCAAACATTGACTATTCATTTTGCCAAAATAAATAAGAATGCAATGTCTGACTGAGGATGAACGCTTAGTGCAGGTAGGCCATTTTTGCACGTTAAATGTTACGGATTAACTGATGTTACGCTAACGTTAGCAACATTTGCGAGTTAGTTTGGCACCAGCAATCCACAACTAGCTATACGTCTGATGATTAATGTTAACGTTAACAGCGATTAATTACTAACATGTATCATTGTTTGTTTCTTCAGGGAACTGATGACACGATATGACACCGAGTGGCACGCACCCTGGAGGGCTAACGTCATGGAGACGCAACGGCAACGCTCTCTAGGATCATGGCAATAACATCAGCCAAATGCATTGATACAATATAATGATTTAATGCTACTATTTAGCATTAAGGACAGGTGAATTTTAACATATCCATCAGTGGAATGGTAGATGTCCACGCATGACTGGAGAATGTTATTTGCTTACTTTTGTGAGAATAAACAGAGTGGCCGTGTGGTGTTGTTGTTACTTTAGATAATCTGCTGGTCAGAGGCACGAAAGATGTTGATGTCAGATGCATCTGTGAAAGGGAGCTACCTGGGCCCAGAGGACGTCAAGGTATGCAAGGTATGCACAGAGTTTTAACGAACCAGTTACATTTCTTTGCATTCTCAGACATTACCGTTTGATTTATTTAGTATGTTCTTTACAATTGGCCAAGCTAGTAGTTAGTTTATGGGCTAGAAATTCTGCCAGATGACAGGCACTAGGCACCATTTTCTCCTTCATTTGGAAGAGAAAATTATCCTGAAATGAAGATTTGATTGACAGCTGTCATGTCGTGATATGATTGGTTGCAATGGGGTAGAAATGTGATAGTACTAGGTGACGTCAGCAAACTGTAGATTACTGTTATGAATGAAATCTTGAAAAATGAACTTTTGATCTTGATCTAACTTCTTTCTCTCTCTTCTTTCTCTCTCTTTATTAAAAAAAGAAAGAAAAAAAATCCTAAACTAAAACTCGTACCACTGTTCCTTCAGGATTTGTAGTTGTCATAGACTGTGCTCCATAGTTGATTGCTCTATTGCTGACAAAAAGTGTGTTATTGTAAGTCGCTTTGGATAAAAGCGTCTGCCAAATGACGTAATGTAATGTAATGTAATGTTGATGTGAAAAAGTGTGAAAAACTAAAGAAATTAGATTTTTGTGATTTTTTTGGCATACATTATTAAATAGGTGCACTGAATACCCAGGTATTTGAACTAAAATAAAATAAAATTCATTATTGGGTTCAGCTCGACTTTAACACATTCAGTGCCACAGCGCTTCAGTAAAATTGTCTGGAGCCTGTGCCAGATTCACTTCCATTCAGTTGAAAACAGCTATAGAATTTTTTCTATTATGGCTATATTAACGGGGCTGGACTTTAATGAAACATTGAACACTCCTGCTTCTTCCAAAGAAGAAATTTTGTTTCTAGACAGTTCCATTATGAAATTACAGCCTCTCAAAAAAGTGCACTTTCAAGGGTTTTCTGTCGTTTTTTTTTATTTTACAAGATATAGGCCCTTTTATGAATACCTTTTGCACTCTAATTTCGAGCACATTCACTGACTCTGGCTGGTGTTTTCTGATGTGGTGGCGTGTGGTGTGGTTTCTGTGCAGCCTGTGTGTGTCACACACCCCTCTCCCCCCCCCCCCCCCCACCCCCCCCCTCCCCCCTCTCCCCTCTCCACCTCTGAGCTGCGGGCTCCTCCCACACGCACAGAGTTTGTTTTCTCGTTTTTGCCCCGGACAGATCCCAGCGCCCGTCAAGGAAATGATGCGCGCTGGCAAACGCGACTGAACGAAAAGGCTTGGCCGTTCGCCTTCGGATGCTGGCTTTCTAGGAAATCGTGTGGAGATAGATAGAAGCATAAGAGCTCAGTTGTGAGCGCGGATGCAGCCGAGCCCACTCTCCGCTGTAGGCAGAGCAATATATACGGCGCTGGCAGAAAGCATGCATCGGTTTCCACTTTCTCCGCTGTCTCCTGTACAAAGTAAAGGATCTGAGGTGGGTGGAGCAGCTCCTGTGACGATGTTTAAGGTGGCGCCGTGTGATCCCTTGAAGGGATTCATGCTCACTGGCTAGGTACGACCTTAAACAGCAGAATTATGGAATAATATGAATTATGATTTTAGGACGTCCACAGACGTCCTTGGCACTCCTCGTTACTTTTTTTTAGGACGTCCACAGACGTCCTTGGCACTGAATGTGTTAAGAATGGTTCCTTGTTTGTTCCTCTGTTTGACCCCAACATACAACATAACTGTTGTACCTAGCCCACTGGAGCTAGCCTCAGTAGCCGCCGCCATGTTGAATAGTGAAAGAACTACAAGGCACAGGCACTTCTCGGTGGCGTCACACCCGGTCTGCCTAGAGCCCGCCCGTAGCTGCCGCTGATTGGGTCGCCTGGGCGCGGGCCGGTTTAAACTCCAATCTTGAGCCGAGACTAGATGGAGGTGGGATTGTGAATTTGTGATCTCAATACCGCCCCATCTGATTGATTGATTGATTGACTTTATTTGGTGATAAAAACAGGACATAAGACAACATATCACCGAGGATAAAAACACAATAAAGCCCGAAGGCTTATTTCCATTGTGGTCCCCATGGAGACAAGACAGACAACGTAAATACGTGTAACAAAGAAGTGCAAGTGGGAGCATAATTTAAAACTAATACAACTCCATTAAAAGATAAATTACTAACTCAGTTTATAATTTACCAAAATAAAAAAATAAAAACTAGAACTAAACATATCAATCAATAAAATAAAAGCTATACCATAAATAAATAGCCAATTCAAGAACTAAAAAAGACAGGATAAAACGGTTTAAAGTGCGGATGTTTGTAACCATTTTTTTAAGCCTTTTTCTGGCGGAGCAGGTTAACGTGCATTGGCCTCAATGAAAAAATGACCCGACTTCTCTCTTCGTCTGTGTCTTAAATAAACATTTATGGTCTGAATAAACAATTTCAAGTATTTTTCATGCTCTCATGGGCTCCGTTTTCTAAATTATGGTCCCATTTCGAGTAAAAGAGGCGATAAAAAAGACTAACTTTTGGGGCGAGGTTTCCTTGATTGACACCTGCCACATACCTTCCTGACTTTATACCCCGGTATTGGTTTCATTAGCAGGGGGCAGGGGGAGGGGGGGGGGGGGGGGATTGCGCAAGTTATCATCAAAACCTCAAAACCAGTTGGCTATGTTCCTGTTGTAATACATTTATATATTGTATGTGGTAAAGTGGTCGTAAACAATATAGTGTTGCTTGAACTGCCTGTTCAGAGAGACTGCCCTCTACTGACATGTGCTGTGCACTACAACGTCACCTCAATGCAGCATTTCATTTTCCATAATTCAATTTAATAGAAAGAGGAGTGTCTGTATTTTTGACGGTATTGAAAATCATACCCCGGCCCGGTATCTAAATACTCCGGTATACCAATACCTTAATACCGCCCAAGCCTAATCCCTGCGGCACTCGAATGAGTCCGGAAGACCTGGATGTTAGCACTTCCGGCTCTTACGTGTAAAAGAAGGATTTTTGTCTGGGGATTTTGGTTAAATGTTTGAAATATGGTCTGTGGTTAACACAAGCTTATGAGAGTGAAAAGTTTGTGTTCAGCAGGATAATCTTAACAAATGAGGATCACTTTTATGATTTTTGAAAAGTAAATGTTTTTTTTATGCGATTTTCAGAAAACGCTTCAAAAGTCATAAAAGTGGTCCTCATTTGTGAAGATTATCTTGCTGAACACAAACTTCGCTGTTTCATAAACTTTGGTTAACCACAGAGCACAGACCTTATTTCATGCATTTAACCGACATCCCCATACAAAAATCCCATTGACTTTTACACCTAAGAACATGGAAGTGTAAAGACTTCTGGGTAAGCCTAAAAAATGTCACCCCTGCGGTAGGGTTGGCACGATGGACGATGGCATCGACCATCGTGATGGGCCGACCCCCCATCGACCTCGGAGCCTTCTACATCGGATCATCGTAATTAAATATCTGTTAAAATAAAAATTGTGCCGTTTTAATAATAAAAAGGCCAAGTCCACTTACCGTGACACACGGGCGACATTAAACAAGCACACCCAGTTCAGTTCAGAGAAGCCTCCCCTCCCCCTCCTCCTCCACTCTACTGCTTCTATGAATTGGGTGTGCTTGTTTAATGTCGCCGGGGCGTCCCCCGCGCGTGAGAAGTCGGTAGTTTTGTTGTGAAAACTTTTTAAGACAAAGAAGAAACTTCACGTTCTTTCCTGTTTTCAACCCAACGTGAGTACAAGTCTTCAACTGTGAATTTAACTCGCCTGTTTCCAAAGTGAAAGTTGGAGTCGCTCCTAGATACAGCAGCTGCTGCTGCTGCTGTGTCTCTCGAGCCATTTCTCCTCAACTCACTCTCTCTCATTAGGTTCAAAAGCCCACGCGAATCTAATGTTATATCAGCCAATAATTCAGTCAGTTTTCTGCCAGCTAGTTAAATTCAACACACACACGTTGTTGGTGAGGATCTGTAACGTTAACGTTATTTGTTTTGCGCCGGTCAAATTGCTGGTAGTGACAGCCCCACTGCTTCAGTTGCCTGGCTCTGTGCTGTTAGCACAGAGGCTACGTAGCCTATCCAAGCCCGCTGGTCTCATGTAGAGCCCAGCTGTCTTGTTAATGTGAACGCATTGCAGCAGCGTAGCCAAATCGCACCACAGTGACTTAATAAATAATTAATTATTCCCCCCACCCCCGTCAATGATGATGCCATCGTCCATCACGATGGTTCACTGTGGAACCATCACGATGGTTATTTGATTGTCATCGCACAACCCTACCGTGTGGTACTATTATCCTCCTCATATGCACCCATGACACATGCACAAACACACATAATTTGTGTTTTGCAAATTTCAAACCAGCACTTTAAAGGGCCACAACATGTGTTATACAGGACTGCACCACATACTGCATCACATCGACTCCCCAAGGACATACGCCAGGATCCTGTTCATCGACTTCAGCTCGGCGTTCAACACGATCATTCCAGAAATCCTCTGTCCCAAACTCACCCAGCTCGGTGTGCCTGCCTCCACTTGTCAGTGGATCATAAACTTCCTGACAGACAGGTCGCAACAGGTGAGGCTGGGAAAAACCACATCCGGCATCCGAATAATCAGCACTGGCGCCCCCCAGGGGTGCGTGCTCTCACCCTGGTTATTTCTGCTATACACAAACGACTTCACCTCAGGGGACCCATCCGTCAAACTCCTGAAGTTTGCAGATGACACAACAGTCATTGGCCTCATCCGAGATGGCGATGAGTCTGCCTACAGACAGGAGGTTGAACGCCTGGCCCTCTGGTGTGGTCAAAACAACCTTGAACTGAACCAGCTCAAAACTGTAGAGATGATTGTAGACTTCAGGAAAAGCCCCCCTGCATTGCCCCCCCTCACCATTTCCAACAGCACAGTGTCTACGGTGGACTCCTACAAGTTCCTGGGATCCATTATCTCCAAGGACCTAAAGTGGGAGGCCAACATTGGCTCCATCATCAAGAAGGCACAACAGAGGCTGTACTTCCTATGCCAGCTCAGGAAGTACAAACTGCCCCAGGAGCTGCTGGTACAGTTCTACACTGCCATCATCCAGTCTGTCCTCTGCAACTCCATCTCTGTCTGGTTTGGCTTTGCCACCAAACAGGACAAGCACAGACTTCAACGGACAGTCAGGACCGCAGAGAAGATCATCGGTGCCAACCTGCCCTCCATCCAAGACTTGTACTCCTCCAGAGTAAAAAAAAGGGCAGGAAAGATCATCACGGACCCATCTCACCCTGGCCATGATCTGTTTGAACTCCTCCTTGGGCAGACGCTTCAGACCTCTGCACGCCAAAACCAATAGATGCAAAAACAGCTTCTACCCACAGGCCATTACTCTGTTGAACACCTTAAAACCACTTAAAACCATTTAAAGCAGCCACTCACTTAATTTATGTTCATTGTTCACTGTGTTCACTGTAAACTCAAGCCTCGTTCACATTGAACGGCATACAACTGTACCGTGTACTGTGTAATATCTGCATAATCCTTGTCTACGAAACTGGTTGTTTAGTGTTGCACATTTTACTGCACACATTTATTGTACATTCCCTTATATACTCATATTTAAAATGCAATCCCTGTATAAGCCTTGTTTAGAAACCTACATAGCGTTGTTGCACTACTCTACATCCCATTATATATTCATATATAAAAATGCAATATCTGTATAAACCTTGTTCACAAATGTTGTTGCACACCGCCCGTACACTTTGACTGTACACTCCCTAATATATTCATATTTAAAAATAGCCACTTTACTACATTGTATGTAGCACAGTCACCACATTGTATATAGCAGTCATTGCAAAAAGAGTATTTTTACAAAGTATTTTTTACAAAGTATTCTTGCCTTGACTATGTGTAACCTTCTTTCTCCTTTTTAATTTTTCTCTATATGTGTGTACTTGTGTACTCTGTGTGTACTTGAGAGCAAAGCTAACCGGAGCCCAATTCTGGTTAGCTCTGGTTAGAATTCTGATTCTGATTCTGATGTGTGTCCACATGTGCATGCTCTGTGTGTATGTGCTCAAAATAAAAGAAAAGGAAAAAGATTTAAAATGCTCAGAATTGTGCAAAGTGTTGTTCTGCTCTTCTGTCCTTTAGAACACTCGTAAGTGTTCCATGCCCGGGCACGCCAAAGCACTCCCCAGACCACCTTTTCAAGTGGTTCCTGTCACGGTTCCCTGTTTCGCACCAGGGCGCGGAACGGAACGGAACGCAACCTTCACACACTCATCAAATGTTCAGAAACTGAGGTCAATTTGGGGACAACTGTGCTCGGGGACGGTACCTGGGCGCTAGTGAGAAAGCACCCTTAGTTGTGATATTTGCAGCTGGCTTTTCATAAAGCCACTAACATAAGTTACGGAGGTAACTATGGTTTTGTGAATTCCTGGATGACTGCCAGTGGCAGTTTAACTGTGAATAATGATCTCGCGCTCCGCGACAGACGAGTGTTTTTATACCAACGTAGTCACGTACGTGACGTGGGGCACCTGCGCGTCTATAAAGGTGCACCGTGACCCACCATACGTCATCTCAGAATCTTCTCGCACCAAAGGTTCCGAGTGACCTGCATGACTGGCAGTCATCCAGGAATTCACAGAACCATAGTTACCTCCGTAACTTACGTTCCGTTTCATTCCTTCCTGACTGCCAGTGGCAGTTTAACTGTGGATGACTTATAACTGCGGCGTCACGAGGAACCGACTCACCTACTGGTCCATCGCCGCCAATTGCAGGACTACCGCCGCCAGCGTGGACCCTGAGGCCACGTTGATGCGGTAAAATCTGGAGAATGTGCAGGGTGCTGTCATGAAGCCGCCGCACAGATCTCCGCCAGGGACACTCCCCTCATCGCAGCCCAGGATGTGGCCACACTCCTGGTCGAATGACAAACAATGTCAGAGGGCACAGGCTTCCCTGCTTCATCGTGTCCACAATCCAGTGGGACAGCCTCTGTTTGGACAGAGCCTGTCCCCTGTTCTTCCCGCGGTAGCAGACAAAAGCTGCTCTGAGCGTCTGATGGTCTGCGTCGCCTTGATATAAAGCCGCACCGCCCGGACGGGACATAACGAAGTGTCGCTCTCCCCTGGCTGAGAGCCAGCCGGGGAAGGATGATACGCCTCCAGCTCTATGGCCTGGTTAATATGCGTCGGGGACAAGACCTTGGGCAGGAACGCCACATTCGGCCACAGAGTCGCCCCCGAGCCATCCGCCTTCCACCGAAGGCATGTCAGGCTAATGGAAAGAGCGTGGTGCTCCCCCACCCGCTTGGCCGTCGTAACTGCCAGTAGAAACGCAGTTTTTATCGACACTATTACGCAACGTCTCGCACACAGAGGGTCCGAGGCCCGTCAGGAGCGCCCGGTCCCCTTTAACGGCCACACCCAGCTGAAGGTGGGCCGGACACCGATGCCAAACCTCCCCGTCCAGCTGGGACAGGAGGTCCACTCTCGCTGGGAGCTGTCATGGTTCCCCGTCCAACAGTCCGAGGAGTGCCGGGAACCACAGCCTGGCTGGCCACTTGGGGGCCACCAGGAGAACCCTGCGACCCAACGACCTCACTCCGTGAAGCGTGAGCCCTATCAGGGGGATCGGAGGGAACGCATATAGCAGATTGCTCGGCCAAGTGTTGGCGAGAACGTCCATACCCAGCTTTTTAGAGAAGGCAAGAAGTGCTTCAGCACCAAGTAAATCGTCTGCAGTTCGAGGACATTGATGTGCTGCCCCCCCCCCCCCCCCCCCACAGAGGGCACCACACCCCCTGGACTGACCTCCTTTGCCATACCGCCTCCCAACCCTGGGGCGAGGCATCCCGTTGTCACGACCTCCCACCGTGCTGGGACCGAGCCGAGAGGCACCCCGTGCAGCAGGAACGTGCTGTCTGTCCCGCCAGCGGCGGAGATGGATAAGAGGTTTGTGTGTGACCCTGACTTTGACCCACCTGTGAAGTCGAGGATCCATATGGAGGCTGCTGAACCCCATCTGTAGAGGGCGCAGATGCAGCCGCCCCAGGGGCGTGATTGCTGCAGCTGCTGTCCGCATCCTTAGGAAATAGTTGGAGTAGAACCCATCGCTTTGTATACGTGGGTTCAATGGTGTGATAGCCCTTTTGTCCAGGAGTTTGACTATCTCCTGTGACAAAGCTTGCACCCTTGCGGGGTCCGTGACGAAGGTCATCCTGACCCCGGAAGGTGGTGGGGGCCGGCGGTGGAACTGCAGCCTGTAGCCTTTGGACATGGTGTCCAGGACCCATGGGTCCTGTGAATGGGCCGCCCAACAGGCCAGGTGCTGATGTGTGAATCTGCCCACCGCCGGCCCTGACCTCTCAGGCTGTGCCTGGAGGACCTCCCACGGCTCTGGGGGGGCGCCGGTCGTAGCCGCGCCCACGCCCCCGGGGGCGGGGGGTGCATCCCCCTGGGCTGACGCCCACTGTCAGTCGCCTCCTGGACACGCTCTCTTGCCTGCCCAGGCGAGTCCCAGTATTGCGAGCGCCGTGGCTCCCGCCTCTCGCTCCGTCTCTCGCTCCGTCTCCCCGAGACGTAGGCCGAGGCCGCCCCTGCGCCTCTGCTGCGCCGACCCCAGCCCTCTGAGGCCTGGTTAGACTGTTTTCTGCGTTCCAGGGCCCTTTCTGCCTCTGGCCCGAACAACTGACCGGGCACCACCGGGAGCGTCCTCAATGCCCGCCTGCAGTCATCAGACATAGGCGCCTGCGCAAGCCACACCTGCCGACATGCCACGACCAGGGTGGACATAACACGCCCCAGCTCCCTCGACATGAACCCGAAGGCCTGCAGGGCCGCCTCATGTGTGTGTCCCAACTCTGCCCCCTGATGCGTCGCCTGCATCATCTGGGACTGGGCGAGGAGGAGCACGGAGAGGGAGTTTCCCATCCGAGCCACCCGAGCCGCCGCCTCATACGCCTTCACTAGCAGGTCATCTGTGACCCGGCACTGTGCGCTAGGACACTTGGCCTTGTCCCCCAGCGCGGCGTCCGGCGAGAGGACCAGCGACGCTATGCAATGGTCCACTGGGGGCATGCGGGCCAGACCATGTATCGCCGCATCCCGCATGGAGGCCAGGGTCCTGCCATCCTTCGCATGGCGACCCCGCGTCTCCGTGTCTGCCCAGCAGCTCTTCAGTGCCTCCAGAAAGGCGGGAGAGGGCGGGACCTCAAAGGGCAGCTCTGACGGAGCCCGCCTAAATAGTGGGTTGCTCGGCTGAACTGCCATCACGTCGTCCAGGCCGACCCTAGCCACGGCTGCCCGCAGTATTGCCTGCAGTGGCTGGGCACCGACCCCCCGCTCGGTGCACGCCGAACTCCTGAGGGAAGTCTCTGAGCCGTCCCTGGCCTCCGTGCTTCCCCCTCTGACCGCCAAGACCGACCGCTCCGGGGAATGATCCTCCCCGGGGTTGTCATATTCCTCCTCGCGGTCCTCCCCGCGGTCCTGGAACATGGTGTTCGACGCTGCCATTGACAGCGCGTCCTCCCTGGCCATGCCCGCCCAGTGCGCAGGCGGCACCATCAGAGCCTTGAGTTGCTCCAACTCTGCTCGCAAGGCCACCATGTCCTGGCGAGAGGAAGTCTCCTTCTTCGCCTTCTTCCGTGGACTACAGTTCTTCGTCTGCGTCCTGCTCTTGCGCTTCTTAGCGGCAGCGGCAGACCTAGTGCAGACCCCCGATGGTGGGAGGGTCACCTCAGCCAAGGCCGGTAAGACCCTCTCCCCCCCGCGGTCCTCCCCCTCGGGCTCCTCCTTGTCCCGCTTGCGGGGAGACCGCCTAGGGCTGCTGACCACGGGTGGGCGGTGACCAAGCAACCAGCCTTCCACCTCACGCAACCGCTCCTCCTTTACGCGGAGGGGCAGGATGCCACAATTAACGCAGGGGTCCGTCAGGGCCTCCCGGAGGTGACCCACCCCGAGGCAGCTGGGGCACATCTCATGGCCATCCTCCACGTGCAGCTCGACGCCACAGGAGGAACAGGCCAGCATCGTCAAACGAGCACAGGGGGTCAAGCCAGTAACTCGGAGCGGGACCTGGGACACAGTCCAGGACACGTCCGCACTGCGGCGACGAGGGCCCGGCTGGGAGATCGGAGCGGGCCCTGGGACCCAGTCCAGGACACGTCCGCACTGCGGCGACAAGGGCCGGGCTGGGAGATCGGAGCGGGCCCTGGGACACAGTCCAGGACACGTCCGCACTGCGGCGACAAGGGCCGGGCTGGGAGATCGGAGCGGGCCCTGGGACACCGTCCAGGACACGTCCGCGCCCAACAAGCTAGCTTTACAATATAATATAATACAGTATGATATCATACAATATTATATATAATCCTCTACAATTATACAATCTAATTGTACAAAAGGCTATAGGCTATAGCTTAGAATCTCGTAATATAATATAGTATAGTATAATATAGTATAGTATAATACAATATTATCATAATAATATATACACAATTATGCAATATAATTGCTACCATATAATACTTGCTGCTCGCTATTTCTTTAGTAGCAATAGGCAATATACAAGCCCGACCAGGCAACCTAGACGGGGGTAGCGTGCCACGCACACCCACGGCTAGGGCCGGCCGCCTAGGCCGGAGGCAGCCCTGTAACGGAGCTACCTCCCGACCAGAGGAGAGGTGGTAGGCAGCCACCCACAGCCTTAGAGGACAACCCCGTTGCACTCTGACTCTCAAGTCCCAGGCTGATCGGAATGGCTGACTTACACACCTTCAGGCCGTGTACCTACCTCTCCTTTGCGTCTGTCTCTGATCAAAGTGGAGAATCCGAATCACGGAGCTCCGGAGCCGCACACCTGTCGAACCACGCAGGTTGCGAGAAGATCAAAGATGACGTATGGTGGGTCACGGCGCACCTTTATAGACGCGCAGGTGCCCCACGTCACGTACGTGACTACGTTGGTATAAAAACACTCGTCTGTCGCGGAGCGCGAGATCATTATTCACAGTTAAACTGCCACTGGCAGTCAGGAAGGAATGAAACAGAACTCCTCTGTGTTCAGACAAATCAAACACATCGGTGACTATTGAAGACTTCTGGTGATTATAGACAAAGGCCACATTGGTCTGACTGTTCCAAATTGTCAATAGTGTTTCAAGGCCATTCCTCCAATGAATTTAGAGGTGATGAGCTTCCCATTAACCTCTTCTAACCACCACACAGATCAATCCCATTGGTACCACAGACTATTGATTGGCAGGAAATGGGGACTAATCCCTTTTTCCTATAAATCAAATGTTGGTTTGTGTAGGTAATGGTATGTTACAAGCTATTTATAAAAGACAATTGCTTGCTATCTGATCCCCAGAAAGTGTTTTTGCAAGTATCAAATGCCTACAAAGTCACTTCATTAAAGCCCCCTACTGTAGGCTACATGTAGAATTTGTATCTGATCATCCTCCAATTATTTTTGATATTGTTTGTATGTGTGCTGCTTTCAGTCTAGGAATTGGCGCAAAGTGTTGTAACCCAGAAAAACCAAACAATGAATCACAGGCAGTTTGAATGCACTGCAGACTAGTTGTATTGCAATCCGCCAAAAACGCAAAGAAGAAGAATGCAGACTAGATTGAACACAATGATTTAACAGGCGAAGCTAATTGGCAGAGTACCAGATGGAAGACTGTTAGACCCTCTGCAAAACAATAACCTTAAAGTTTACAGTTGAGAGGGAGAGGGAGAGGGAGAGGGAGAGGGAGAGGGAGGGCAGAGACGGTGGACACCGGAGCTCCCCGGTAGGCCAGTGGATCGATCGGCTTGTATCCGTATCTGGCCCCCCGCAAGGCCGGGCCAGCAACAGACCCCTGGTCACCATGTGCTAGTCTGGGCACCTTCCACTCCGCTTTTTGTCATGGGGGCGTAAACCCCGGACCCAGAATTAACACCGGATGGCAATGCGCCTAACAACGTCTTTGTTGCCGTTAGCTTGACGCGGTGATGTTACCTAAACTAGAGTCTGATCAAAACAAAGCTAGCGTTACATAAAACAAAACGTTTATGCAATATGGCATCTCCGCCACCACCGCCTGACACACCGGTCAAAACGGTGAAAGAGGATTCTGATACTTGGGTCAAATTGTCAAGTTAACGTGAAAGTTGACGAACTAGAAACGCTGCCATCCGGTCTAGGGCGGGCTCTAGGCCGGAACCAGTAGGGTGACAAAATCAATTGTGGGCGGGAGCCAGGCTCTTTCTCGCCGAGAAGAGCCTGGTGACGCGAGGTTACCATGTGCAGACAGCGTGACAAAGTATGGAGTCAGACCGAGCAGTGAGTGTTCAATCACCGCGGAGGGAGCTGAAGAGATTTAACCCACACAGAGCTGGCTTACTTTCTCCTACACATGTAAGTAAAATACAAATACTAAGGCTCTCAAATTGTGTTAGGAACATGGTTAGGAAGCTTTTACATATTACCCGTGTTTAGCTACCGGTAGCTATATATGCGGTTATGGAACAATTAATTAGCATGTAGTTTATTTGTGTCACCTGTCATAGCAAATTAGTTTCACCTGTTGGTAGGCTACATCATGTAGATGTACGTAACACTGCCGACAGAGTGGATCAACAGAATGCGAAAGAAACTAACAGTCATTAACGCTAGTGACTTACATTAGTGATCACTGAGCAGCATGGTGTTCCTCCTGTCCAGTGTGTGTGCAGGTTGTGTTGGCTGAGTTCTGACGTCTTGTGGCCGGTTCGTTAGCATTGTCCAAAATTAGCTGCAGGCAGGCTAACGCTATATTCACATTTCACAATAAATGGCAGCGATCCCCCAAACATCTGTTAATGCCAAGTTAATCATATGATTTCATACATATTTCTAGCATCAACGCGAGGCGAAGGAAGAATGACTGAACAGTCTTGCTTTGAGGCTAACATATTTCATACTTTTGTTTTGAGACCTCTCATCAGTGACATTTCCCCCTCCCTGAATAGAGGCATGCAGTGCATGCAGACTTTTACCTTGACCAACGTGGTTTTGCTGGGATATTTTTGCTAATTTTGAAAAAGTTATGGCAACAGTTAGGCCTACTGATACTTCAATAGATTAATAGATAGTATTATCATTGTGCAAGTACAAAGCCAATGAAATGCAGTTGACAGCTAACAAGAAGTGCAAAAATATGGTAGGCCTATTTTAATTTGACAGATAAGTACAGCATAGTGATGCTATATCTTAAATTGTCCAGTGTTATTGACAGTGGAGAGCAACATAGGCTATATACAGAGATTATATAAATATATAATATATGTAATGATAATCAACTCCTGTGCGTTAAATGGTTTTAATGCACGACATGGAGACGAAGAACAAGAATTGTGATTGGGAATGGTGCCCCCCCACGCACCGCCAAAATATAGTTGAGCCCAAACTTTGTGAAACAGGTATCTCTCCGATCAGCGTTGCAACCTGCGCCACAACCATGGCCCTAAACTAGAAACTAAATGCACTCTGATCTCCCGTGGGGACTGAGGACACACCATGAAAGTCAATTGCGGGGACAGCAATTAAGGTAAACATGTGTTATCTTATCTCTAAGTTTGTTGTCAGCTAACAGTGTTAATAAGTTGATGTGCATCTCTCTGGCCTGTCTTACTTTGCGCGGGCAAGACAGACAGACATATGCAGCACTGCCCCAGCAGGGCTGTGTTGTGACTTTGTGGCTACCAAAACAACTATTTGAACGTTAACGAACAGCGGTGTTTATAAACTGCATCTCAGCTTTGCAAAAGATATCCGCGCACCGCACGTGAATATACTTGTGCACAAAATGTGGGAGTTATATTCTAATTCGCATGTCAATAGATACAGTCTTCGCTCGCAGAGGGAGGCTGCGCTGCGCTGTGTATGGGAAGTGCTGTGATGTGATTCAACACTTTTTGCCATGTTTAAGCACCACGATTGGCCTGAATGTCCAAACTCCGCCCAGCCGGGAAAATGGAAAATGCAGCTTACCTCTGAAGCAGGCACAACTTTTGAAAGAAGCCCAGAGCAGCACAGCACAGCAGCAGGACAGCACACTGATGATGTCAGAGGGCTATGATTGGTTGATTGCAATGTTGGTCCAGGACCAATGTGGGATGTTGATCCAGGAAGACGTCCTACTTGGCAAAAGCACGTCGTGCTTCAATAAGCCACATTTTTGCTACCATTATGCTATACCATCATACTATGAATTACTATAGGTTTTTTAATATATTTTGGCTCCCAGCTAAGTGTCCTTTCTCATTAATTAACAGGCACTACTACTAGCTGCTGTTTTTCAGCTGTCTCAGAAGTCTTTGGGTGCTGACGAAATTGTCGGCTACAGCAGGGATGGGCAACTTTGATGATAGAGGGCCACAAAAAAATGTCCTCGCTACCAGAGGGCCAGATTTTGCTGAGGGTTTGGGGCAGAACGGCGCCGGCGTGAAAAATTTGGGGCATTTGAAGCAAGGTTTAGAGGAATAACTCATTTTAAATTAACAGTTGTGATGTCATTATTCAGTCTTAGGAAAAATTATAGAGGTCCGCACACTGTATAATGCTCCCGAAGTGGATTTATTAAAAGCACAACGTTTCGGACGTCACGTCCTTCATCAAGGTGCATTGCACCCCTCCCTACCTTGCGCCTCACGTCTCCATAGTGGGATTGCGATGGGCGGCGCTTAGCGGCAGTGCCCTTGGAAAATAGTTTCCAACAATCCAACTTGCCCTTTTCAGCGTGTAGCAACGAGCTAGCATATAGGTTTCTGCCGTTAGCTTGCTAGCTAGTTAGCGTTGTTGTTTTCACTGCGGCGGCAGGGCACTATTTACAGTGACACACAGGGGAGGGAGCGGAAGCCGCTCTGATTGACATGGTCGGAGCCAATGACAGAGTTTGTAATAAGCCGGGAGCGGACATCCGGCAGCAACTGAAACAGTCGCTCCAATGGGGAGCAGCTGTAGAGCAGGGGAGGTCTTATCCCAGTTGCCTGTTTCCGCGGCGCCAGACTCCTCTCACGGTAGGGAGGGGAGGCTGGCCAGCGAGACTACAAATGCACTCTTGAAGCTAAATAAATCAAAAAAAAAATTTTTACCGAGTTAATTATTTAAATTTTTACTTCAATCTAGAACAGTCATTTCTTACACATGAGATTACTTTTAGCCTTTTAGTCATAAAGATTATTGAAAGATATTCCATATTCCAGACTGAAATGTTATAACAGAAGTGGAGTATTGGCCAGAATGAGATGAACATTTGGACACTTATTCATTGTCAGATACTTATTCGTATCTTGCATGTTGCGTTCAGGTGCACTGTAAAAAAAAGAAAAAATGCAATTTGCAATTTCAGCGCGGGCCGCCAGTTGCCCACCCCTGGCCGAGTGGATGTGGACAAATCTTCGGCATCCAACTTCCACAAGGCGTTCCCTGTCTTCCCAACCTCAATGTTCAGCCTTGGCTGTGAGTTCAGTCTATTCAAGCTTCTTGCTCCTATGCCTCACCCAGGGCCTTATTGCATCTTGCCATGGTAGCGTGAGCTCTACAAAGTGAACAGATCGCTGAGTGATGCATCACACACAACAGTCTTAAGCTGCTGTTGGCTATCTTTAGCAAGACAGTAAGTTGATTTTTGTCTGCTGGGATTTCCAAATCCCTTGACTGCCCTATATCTGTTGTAACTCATAATAATACATACAATGCCAATAAATCTGTTGTGATTTCGATCATATCTCTCTCTATATATATATACATACAGTACAAAGCCATTAGGGTTTCTCTCTTCTCACAAGTAAATAATTAATTTCTCTTCATTTACTCTGTTACTTCTGCCATGCACTTCACCAATTGGCTATGCTGCCAGCTGTAACGGGAAGACCTACTTTGCATCCTTTCAGGATAATCTAAGCATTGCTTTGTCTTAAAACAGAGGAAATGTGGGCTCTTCCCTTCACCCGGTTGAAGTTTCCGGCTGTTGTTAGCACATTATAAGATGCTCCAATGGTGCATCTAATCCTAGGCGGCTCCGACAAAGTTCTTTCTGACTAAGCTTCTTCCTCACTCCATTCTCGTTCATCCCTTGTTCCTACTTGAATACACAATTGAAAAGGAAACCTTGTTGATGGCAATACAGTAGATGCACGATCTTTTACAGTGATGAAAAACTGCAATGCCACTCCTTTTCTTGTTTTCGTGTTCACTTTAACTTGGATTTAGCTGTCCTCATGACTTAGCCTACCAATATAACATCTTTTAATTGAAGCAAATAAATCATGAGTAGAATCACAAGTGACATGTATATAGTTGTCCCCCAGCAAAGGGGCAGTCACAGTCACACTGTAATGTTGACTTTGTGCACCTAGGGGTGGCATTGACAATACATGGGACTGACCCAAGGGTGGATCTACATCACTGGTGGGGGACATGTTTACTATTTTCTTGTTTCATATCATACAATTCACCAAACAAAATATTTTGTACACAATATAACAACATGTAATTTCCACAGTCAGGGATACATTGATGGTATCCACACATTTATATATTGGTGGTACTCATAAAAAGCTGTATTGAATACTTTCAGCTGTATTGAATATGCCCATGTTCATTAACATCTAATTGACTGTACTAGTGAAAGTAAAAGGGCCATACTGTACACAAATTAGTATGGTTCAAGGATGTTATAGCTGTATGACTGCATAGCTGTATGTATGTACTGTAGCTGTATGACTGCTGCAGGAAGTGTTGGCAGAAGCCATTCTTTTGGGTATTCTCCATCCCAGAAACTTGCAAGCATAAAAGTCACATCGCACTGCAAATTATTTTAAGTGTAGAGAGCTGACTGGCAGGCAAGTTCTTTTAAAGAAATATAACTACCATGGCCTTTCTGAAGATGTACATCTAAAAAATCGGTATTAATATGTGAACTTTTTTTTACTTACTGAAGAATGTTCAAATCTTTTGTTAAGGAATAATCAATAGCTAATATATAGCCAGTATGGATTTTCATTAGAAATGAAGGTGGGGTAGACAATTCTGGGGATAATTTGATTATTTACAAAAGTTTATACATTCTCTGTGAGATGCACCTATCCCAGATACTGTGTCAGATGGTCACCAGTCAACAGCTTGTCAACATCATCTGCATTAGAGCATCATCGATATGCATTAATTTAATCCGTTTTTTTTGTTGCCCATCACCACCGCTTAGGTGATTGGCTCAGCAGATCAGGAGAGACAGATGTCCTTAGATTCAAGATTCAAGATTCAAGATTTTTATTGTCACTCCGTAGTACAAGTATCACGTGTGAAATTCTTGTGCTGTGGACTCCGTTTACAACATAGTACAAATATAACGGGGCATATGAGTGCAAAAACAACAAGAGACACAACAAGCAATAAGGCAGTAGAGTGATAAGACAAGTCAGAGACAGTGGCATATTCACTGCACATAGGTGCACATGGCATGTGCATACTTTAGACGTACTTAAACATTTTAAATTCGACGTTCTGTTTGCACAGGTGCAAATAGCATATACCGTACCTAATTAAACATACAATTAAACATTAGACATACGTAATGGTAGCAGCTACAGTACGGTACAGTACAGCTACTACACTATTTGTGTATGTTAAGGAGTCTCGTGGCCTGCGGGAAGAAACTGTCCCTCAAGCGATTTGTGCGTGCTTTTGGGACCCTGTATCTCCTCCCTGAGGGTAACGGGGAGAACAGGCTGTTGTGGGGGTGGTTTGTGTCTTTGATGATCTTCAGGGACCTCCTGAGGCACCGCTGGTTATACAGTTCCTGCAGTTCTGGCAGCTCACATCCTGTTACGTGCTGGGCCGCGCGCCTCACTCTTCGTAGCACCCTGCGGTCCATGGTACAGTTCCCGTACCAGGTGGTGAAGCAGCCAGTCAGCAGGCTTTCAATGGTGCCTCTGTAGAAGTCCCTAAGGATTTCTGGCCTTAGCCCAAATTTGTTCAGGCGCCTGAGTCCGTGTAGTCGCTGTTGGGCCTTTTTGACAACAGTGGCGGTGTGGCCGGCCCATGTTAGGTCCTGGTGGATGTTGACTCCCAGGTACTTGAAGCTGTCCACCCTTTCCACCACTGTGCCGTTGCTGGTGATTGGGGGGTGTGCGCCCCCCCCCTCCTGTAGTCTACAATGATCTCCTTGGTCTTGGAGACGTTCAGAGAGAGGTGGTTGTCCTGGCACCATTGTTCCAGGGCCCCCACCTCCTCTCTGTAGGCCGTCTCATCGCTCTTGGAGATCAGCCCCACGACTGCTGTGTCGTAGAGGTAGCGGAGAGGGGGTGGGGGGGTGGAGAGGTGAGGGGTGAGGGGGAGGAGAGCAGGAGGGGTGTTGAGTGCAGTGTTGTCTGAGTCTATCTTGGTAAAGTGTAGCCACATTTTTGGACCGCTTTCGGCTGGTCCTGTTTTGCTTTCAGGACAGGTAGAGTGACGTACTGACGTAAAGCGCTCTCGCGTGTTGCCTTAAGGTTCCGTCGGAATTTCTATTTTACCCACTCTTTCTATTACTCAGATGCGTTCAAGTACCGAAATTAGGTACCGTTGGTTTTTATGTGAACTGGTACGGGGCAGTACCGACGTATTTCGGTCGGTGCCTGTAAAAGTACCGAGTTCGGTACCCATCCCTAGTAGGAGAGGAGGGGGGGAGGAGGGGGGGCGCTCTGGCAGAGGGGTCAAACCTAGCGTAGAACGCGTTGAGTTCATCCGGCAGGGAGGGTGATGTGTGAGGGGATTGCTGTTTCTCCCCCTTGAAGTCAGTGACAGCATGGAGTCCTCTCCATAGATGCGTGGGGTTGTTAGAGTCCAGTTTGGACTCTAACATATTGCCATATTCTCTCCGTGCTCTTTTTATAGTGGTTCGGAGGGCATATCTTGTCTGCTTGTATTCCTCTGGTGTTCCAGAGTTGAAGGCGGTGGTCCTGGCATGAAGGGCAGCCCGGACATCACTGTTGATCCAGGGTTTCTGGTTTGGCATTAGTTTGATTATTTTTTGGGGGATTATGTCCTCTGTGCATTTTTTTATGAAGCCTGTTACCGTTTCTGCATAATCGTCCAGGTCCCCTGCAGCCCTGAACTCTTCCCATGCTACTTGGTCGAAGCAGTCCCTCAGGATGTCCTCTGATTGGTCTGACCAGCAGTGGGCGGTTCGGAAGGCCGGGGGGGTGTTGCTTGAGCTTTTGATGGTACCTGGGAACGAGCAGGATGGAGGCGTGATCCGATCTGCCGAAGGGGGGGCGGGGTGTAGCCTTGTAACAGTATCAGATGTTCGAGTAGCACTGGTCCAGTGTGCGTTTTCCCCGTGTGGAAATTGATGTGCTGGTGGAGTGTAGAGGATCGCACTCCAAGTTAACTTTTTTGGAGTGCCATCCTCTTCTCTTTTTATCTTGACATTCATTGTGGATTCAGCACCCAGTTATTTGTTCAGTTGAGTTGAGCGCGTTTTTCGTTTTATTACTGGTGGAGTGTAGGCAATCTCTTCCTCAGGTTAACCCTATTGAAGTCGCCTGCTAGTATCAATGCTGTTTCTGGTTGTTTAAGCTCCTGTGCGCTGATCGCGCGGTGCAGTTCCTTGACTGCGTTTGTGGCGTTGGCCTGGGGGGGATATACAGTACACTGCAGCAAGGGTGACTGACGTAAATTCTCTCGGGCTGTAATATGGTACGCATTGAAGCATTACGTATTCCAAGTCCACTGTGCAGTGCGTTCCGATGTTAGTGATATTCACACACCAGTTCTTATTTATCATCAGACAGACCCCGCCGCCCCTCGCTTTCCCGGATCGCTCCGCGTCTCTGTCTGCTCTGTGTATGCTGAACCCAGGTATTGTGATGGCGTGGTCCGTTGTTTCGGGTGAAAGCCAGGTTTCAGTCAAGCACAGGACGTTACATCTCGCTATGTCCGTTTGGAATTGTGCCCTTGCTCTCAGTTCACACATTTTATTCTCCAGTGATTGCACATTAGCGAGGAGAATGCTGGGCAGTGGTGGTTTATTCGCTCGCCTTCTCTGCCGGGCAAGCAGACCCCCTCACCTTCCTTTCTTTTGCCGTTTAAGTTCAGGAAATTCAGAGAGGTCGGGAGCCGACCAGTTTTGTTTGGGGTGATTTCGCGCATTTCTGATGTTTAACAGCGCGTCCCTGTTGTACCTACGTACGGTGATACTGCTGGCGCCGTCGTCGTTGTCGTCGTTGTTGTCCTCCATCTTGCTTGCCTTGTCCATTTGAGGGGGGGGGGGGGGCGCAGTGAGAACAATAGTCCAGCGGTAATCCAACAGTATTCCACGCTGCTGCGCTCTTTCTTTTGCCAAAAAGTGCACATACGCTACTATGTACACTGTATAAAAGACACTGATATATACACTAGATATTTACAAAGTGAATAGAAGCAACAAAATTATAAACAAAACGAAATTACTCTAAAAAAAGACCTATTTCTCTACGAAGTTCACGGAGCTCCACAGCTGGTCGCCTCTCTCTCCTGGCGCCCTCACAACAGCTGATTGGATATTGGGAAATGGAGAAGGGGCAGTTGTGATGTCACTCGAGCAATTGTGATGTCACCAGTGATGTCACTCGAGCAATTGTGATGTCATCATTGATGTCACTCAAGCAATTGTGATGTCATCAGTGATGTCACTAAGGAGTTACACACCCTGAATGACGAGAGGCATGTACGCATGGGGTGGTCTAAACTATGCTGTAGAGCAGAGGTTCTCAAATGTTTTTCAGCCAAGGACCCCTTACAAGATAGAAAATATACCGGGGACCCCCTCATTCTGATTTGTGATTTTGGGCTAAGCTTAATTGTTTCCACGGTAACGTGCTTGATTTTTAAATTGATAGGTTTGTTAGATTAGAATGTAATCCATGAACAATTTTAGATTTAAAGCATACAATATTTTCGTTGAACTATGAAGCTTTTGCAAAAAAGATATATTTTTTTATTTTCCTGAAAACTTTTTGCGGACCCCCTGGCAAAGTGCCACGGACCCCTGGGGGTCCCCGGACCCCCATTTGAGAACCACTGCTGTAGAGGTTAGACTTCCATGATTGAAATGCAGTCAAAGACCACACTTAGCTGTTGCATCTTTGAGCAACAGCTTATCCAGATCTCATTATTAGAAATGTGGGTTATTTATTACATCCTTATTGTTCTATTTAGCTACAGCAGGTTAACTCATTGAGTGCCAATGACGTCGATCGGCGTCAAATCAAATAGTAACGTAGAGTGCCAATGACGTCGAACGACGTCAAATGCGTTTTTTGACGGTGGGACGTGGATCAAAGCCTCATGCATCTCCTGTAAAAATATTGGAGCTATTGAAGGTGTATAACCTATTTTACGGACCCATTAGGTGGCGACAGTGCTCTCCAGATTAGAGAAAGTTGAGGAAAAACAGCAGAAAAAGCCGTGATGAAAGAGAAACCGATGCATGAGCCAGAGTGGCACAGATTGCTCTGGCTGGAGCTAACGTTAGCTGCGAACAGCAGCCAATCCGCTCCCACAACTGAGCCCCTCTGTCTCTGCTGCATAGTTTCTCCACACGATTAGCCGCCAGAAAAGAAAGCCAAACCATTCTCATGAGAATGGTTTGGCTTTTCGGTGTCGCGCTGGGAGCCGGCGCACAAGGCGGAGCGCTCCGAAAATAGACTCTGGGTGCAGGCACTTTGAAACGCGCAGCAGAAAGCCTAGAATCGGACGCAGCTTCATCCCAGCTCACAACCGAAACCCCAGAAACGCAGACGAACTCAGTGAGCCCGATCCAGACTCCCCCGACGAGCGGCCGCCATCCGAACGTGGATCCGCAGGCAGCAGAGCCTGCCATAGCAGGCAGCAGAGACTCGCCTGACACACGCAGCAGAGCGAGCAGAGCCACCAGAGACACTCCCACGGAGAAGGAGTTTGGAGTTGAGGGGGGTGGGGGTGCTGTTTATTGAAGGAAATTACTGTTCAGATGTTTCAGGTCAGAAAATATTAGCTTCAGAGTCAGTGATTTGCTTGAAATGCTTCATTTCACAAAAGGCTCATTATCTCAGCTTCTAGATGGAAACGTCTGTTTTTGGTGAAATCAACCTATCTTCTCCGGCTGATAACTAAAGAACGGGAAATGATATCAATAAACTTTTTTTTGCTGATGATAGAAGAGAGTCTCATCGTTCTTTGGGCGTGTTCGGTGTTTACATAGTAATATCACACAATATTCTGTGGGCCTCGAGAAATAACTGAAAACGCTCTGAAACTCGCACTGGGAGCATCCGTTTTCCAAAAGTGGCTGGCACTCAATGAGTTAATTAGTCACAGGGTAGCTTACAGTTTATTTAGAGGCTGGAATTGATAATGACTTTATGCACTGCCAAAGCTGTGGGCTCAAGATTCCCTCCTACCAATGTTATTATTGTAGAAGTAAAACTGAGATGGTGTTAAAAAGCACAAACAAAAAGAAAGAGATTTGGTCAAACTAAAACTGACATGAAACCATTGTGTTTATTAAAACTAGAATACCATACAAATACACATACATACTGTATATACGTATGTGAAATGTTTTTATTTTGGTTTATGAGGTAAAAAAGAGAATTAATTTTGGGCTGAGTAGCCTAATTTTTGGCGAACTATGCCTCGAGATGGTGATATCCTATCAGCCGACTTGTTCCCATGAGCGCTTCCTGCTCTCAGAACAATGACAAAACTCATACTGGGGAGAAAAGGTCACAGTCCCATTTGGTATGATTTTGACCTACAGACAGTATATGGTCTGAATTCAGATTGTCAGTCAGCTATATTTCATTTGTGCAGAATGAAACCAAGTGGTCCCAACTTGGTTTCATGCTGCGCAATCTGGGAACCCTGAGTCTATTTCGGCACGTAAATAGACTGGGACAGCCCTACCTTTTTTTTAGGCTTCCTGTACAGCGCGGATCTTCCGCCCGGGACTTCCACTTCCGCACAGCGGTGCTTTTTTAAAACATACATTGCGTCGCTTTTATTTTGAATGCTAAACGTCAAAATTCTTATATATTCACTAGCATTCGGGACCGGAACTCTTATATTATTCGCCCGTACAACAACAGCGCGGAGGCGGAAGTCCCATGCGGAAGATTTGCGCTGTACAGGAAGCCTAAAAAAAACGGCTGTCCCAGAGTCTATTTACGTGCCGAAATAGACTCTGGGTTCCCAGATTGCATGCTGCACAAATGAAATGCAATTGTATTTAAATAAAAGTACATTTTGTACTCTTTTTATTGCCCTGTAATGACTGCTTATGGCTTTGCACAGCACAGTGGCTCAGTGTTAAGCACTTTTGGCTGTTGCCACACAGAAAGAAGGTCCTGGCTTTGATTCTCGGCCCTGGGCCTTTCTGTGTGGAGTTTGCATGTTAGTATGTTTGTTTGCTCTAGTTTCCAGTTTTCTGCTACAGTCCAAAGACATGCACGTCTGGTGAATTGGAGACTCTACATTGCCCATAGGCATGAATGTGATTCTTGAGTGTGCTTGATGTAGTATAGTATCATGTATATGCTGTACATGTACATGATGTCGTATGATATATGTAAAGCCTTTTGAGACATGCTCGTGATGATCTATCTGCAGGCATGCATTGCGTGGGGTGATGAAGACGTTCCTTGGTGTGGTATCTTGCTGTTAGACTCTCGTTCACTCTGACCGGGGAGCTATGGTGTCACTAGATACATGTACATGTATTGCAACTTATACCATGGTCTGGGTGAATACTCGATTCTGATTGGCTGCAAGGTGTCCATTAAAAAGTGATATTGTACAGTGATAATGGACACCTAGCTAAATGGTCTGTTCACCGTTCATATCAATGCGCCATAGTTTCATCAGTGTTATCAGGAGAGCAGTTTGAGCTCTATACCCCCGTTAAGGGTTAATATGACAATTTTGGACGTTGAGAAAAAAATTGACTCAGTCAAAGTAAGTATTTAAATCACCCCTGTGTGCTCAGTTTATCAAAAATAACTCTTATTTACAATTTTGATTTTCGTTTCGGACATTTCTAACCTCGCGTCACCAGGCTCTTCTCGGCGACAAAGGAGATTTCCCTCGGCTCGTGCACGAGCTGGGGCCTGAGAGAGAGAGAGAGAGAGAGAGAGAGAGAGAGAGAGAGAGAGAGAGAGAGGTCACCACAACAGCACACGCAGTGCGAGCCCCCGCTGCTCTGTCACTTCCTGAAACTCTTCGCTCTTAAATGTTAATATACTTGGCCAATACGTATCTATCATACAAAATAAAGCAAGCTGCCAAACGGTAATGTCTTCATTTAATGTAGAACGCAAAACATCGTTAAACCCGCATTCCTGTGATAAAATTAACGTTTGAGTCGGCTTTAAAACAGAGGGTGGTGGAAGTGGGAGGGACTATTTTATTTCGTGGAAGACTGATTTACAGTATGAATAACAGACATTTAGCCATTTAGATTGCTTTATTTATTACACATGGAAATATAAATGACTGGTCTTATTGTTTTGTTGGCAACTTTACCCTTCGAGGTGTACATTATCACTTTTTAAGGGACTTCGTCGTCCCTTAAAAAGTGATAATGTACACCTCGTCGGGCATTAACCCTTACATACAGCATGCACGATTATGTACACTGATGTAGGCTACATGAGGCATTGTTTAAGCACAAAAAATGCTTTGTTCATTACCAAGCAACTGAATCGCACACTTAGGGTCGATTTTGCCCCAATAGGGTCTCAATTTAGCCTAAGACTAAAATAGTTAGAAATACAAAATGCCTAAAAGGTCATACTCAGGAGGCAGAGAACAGAAGAAAAGCAGCCAGAAAAGAAACAATTGGGCGAATGTAACAAGATTACTCACCAAAACATTACCTCAACCAGTAAAGGTGCCTTTAGGGTACAGTAGATATTACACCGATAGAGGTATCTTTTCTTTGAAAAGCTCACTTTCTGTCAGTGCAGAGTAGACGATTAATGAATGACTGAAAGTGGTATTCTTTTACCCTCTAATTTTGAACCTTTATTTATCCAGGGAAGGTCGACTGACAATGCATTGTCTATTTCAGCACTGTTTGATTCACATTCAGTGGCTCAGCTTGACAGCTCTGTCTGTACAAGCAGTCCTCACAACCTCCTGGGGCTTTAGTGCCTTGCTCAAGGTGACTCCAGCAGTAGTTGTTGAGACAGTGAAGAGTGTTTATTATTCATGTCCAAGCTGCACCACTTGGACCGACAACCTTCCGGTTACAAGCCTGCGTCTCCAATGCTGCCAAGTTGGTGGTGCCATTCAGGTTAGGCAAATTAGGGTGATTATTATTTAGCTACTTGTAATTTGCCATCAAGGGCAGAGAATACTTTATTGTAGAAGCTGTTCAGGTTTGTTACCGTTTATTTTATGGGCAGATTCTGGAATGCAGGGTATTGAGAATAAATAAAACAGTCAAGTAATAAATAAATTCCAAAAGTGGATGACATTGTTTTTATTAACTGACCTCAAAGGAGACATTTCGCAGTAGAAATGCAAGATACGCAATAAAGTTTTCTCATGTACTCTGCATTCTAATTCACAGAGATAGACAGAGCATTTATTGTTTCCTAGGTAAAAGCTGAATATTTCTTTACATCATATTACAACCTTTACAAAGTCCAAAAAGGGGGCGACAGTGAAAACAATCCTAAAATTTTTAGGATTGTTTTCACTGTCGCCCCCTTTTTTTTGCATCCAGTTTTCAATGTACATGTAACACGGCTCAAGGAACCAACACACAGTGGAAAATGAAGCCCGCTTGTCCACAAAGCTTGAGAGACCAATCAACAAAAGGAACGATAGGTAAACAAATTTCAAAGCCAGATTACAGTTATTACTTTGTCCAGCTAGCTAACCTCACCCAAGTCTAACAAGTGCATTTTTGCTAATTCACATAAAGATTCAGGGTTTGTTGGAGCTGACATGATACCTATGATCTCTGAGGGTTTGGCAACAAAAGTCTTTGATAATATATTACGTTGTGAATGTGATGATTCTTCAGTTTGCTGCTGGTCTGACTGCATGAGCTTGCCCAAGGTAGTGTCCTCTAGAGAGAGAGTGGCGTCAGCGGAGGACCAAAATGCGTGACTCATTAGCCAATGAACAGCCAGGAATGGGTCTCACGCTACTTTTTCTCTATACTGTAGCTGTGAGCAGCAGCTCTATACTATAGCTGTGACCAGCAGCTCTATACTATAGCTGTGAGCAGCAGCTCTATACTGTAGCTGTGACCAGCAGCTCTATACTACATTTCGAAATGCAGGGTGGCAGAAGCAGAGTTGGGTGGGCTCGGGTGCCCCTGCCATCCTGCATTTCTTAAATTTGCATGACATGTATGTCATGTGGTCGCAGACTTGCAGCTATTGCAAATTCACGTTTGTTAAGAGTCATGGCCCTTGTGCCTGGTCCGGGTGGAAGGGAACTGGTGGGAATAGCGTGATCCTCCCGCTAGTCTCGGCTCTCCCCAGATCGGCAGAGGGTGGAGCAGCGACCGGGGCAGCCAATAGGGCAGCATGGGGATGAATTGGCCAAGTATAATTGGGAAGAAAATGAGGGAAAATCATAATAATAATTATAAGAGTCATGGCATTCGGTCACAGTCTTCATCCAACGCTACACTATAGTGGAGCACATTAGTTGCCTACTGCTAGCCTTACTTCTTTTGTAAAGGAAAAAACAGACAAACAACAGAAGAAGCCCAGTGCAAAAGGTGTTACTCAAAACATCACTTGTTTTTGTAATCTGTGTTGTTGTCCGAATCCCCCATGATATTTTTTTGTGTGGGTTGCATGTAGGCCTACCTCTGTAATGGATAAGCAGCAGGTTGCATGTAGGTCTACCTCTGTAATGGATAAGCAGCAGGTTGCATGTAGGCCTACCTCTGTAATGGATAAGGAGCAGGTTGCATGTAGGCCTACCTCTGTAATGGATAAGCAGCAGGTTGCATGTTAGCCTCAACGCGAGACTCTTCAGTCATTCTTCCTTCAGAGTCTCGGATGCGTGGTCCCCACAGCCACTGCAACGCCTGCTAAGTGGCTGCACGCGATATACACGCTATCAATCACAATAAAACTGTACCTACGTCCGAGCCAATGTTGTTACCCAAGATGACGGTGCCCAGGCACTCCCAAATAGTGCGTAGTTTCCAATACCGAGCACTTTTTCACATGCCAGTGCCGAAGTTTTTAGGTGCTCCACAGCGCCGGATGTATCGGTTCGGTCAATGGGTTCGGTGCTCAGTGGTTGGGAGGGTGTAGTGCAGTTTACAATTTTGAGCATCGGCTCCGTCATGTGAAAAAGTGCTCGGTATTGGAAACTACGTAATATTTGGGAGTGCCTGGGCACCGTCATATTGGATAACAACATTGGCTCGGAGGTAGGAACAGTTTTATTGTGATTGATAGCGTGTATATCGCGTGCAGCCACTTAGCAGGCGTTGCAGTGGCTGTGGGGACCACGCATCCGAGACTCTGAAGGAAGAATGACTGAAGAGTCTCGCGTTGAGGCTAGTTGCATGTAGGTCTACCTCTGTAATGGATAAGCAGCAGGTTGCATGTAGGTCTACCTCTGTAATGGATAAGCAGCAGGTTGCATGTAGGCCTACCTCTGTAATGGATAAGCAGCAGGTTGGGACAGATCTGAATCATTTGAGAAATTAGGTCCAATGTTCGCTATTTGGCCATTGACAGTAGGGATGGGCATTTCTAGTAAAAACACTATTCGAAATTCGCTGGCCAAAGTCGACTTTTAATCGAAATTCGAAAATAAAAATAAAAATGTAAAAAAAATTAAAAATGTATTTTTTATTTTTTGTGAGTGAAATGTTGCATTGTCTCCCCTGATTCTAAGTCTAAGGCTTTATTAATTAATAGAAAAAGCTTCTGCTGTGGATTTTTAGCTCAAACAAGCATTGCACCACTGAAGTAAAGAACATGTTACATGACATTTACATTTTCGAAAATAAAAAACAGTTTTGACAATCATGAGTGGTTCATTAAATATTTAGTAGGCTCAGGTCTGAGTGCCAAAGGGGTGCCAAAGTTAAAATGCTTATAAAAATTGTTTTACTTGCTCAAACCAAGCGATTCGACTATACTTAGAATCAGGGGAGACAATGCAACATTTCACTCACAAAAAAAGAAAAGAAAAAATTACATTTTTATTTTATTTTCGAATTTCGACTTTCAATAATAAAAGTCGACCTTGATAATAACAACGATTATTCGAAAATTCGAAATTCGATGCCCGTCCCTAATTGACAGACACGTGTGCACAGAGAGAGCGAGAGACAGACAGACAGAAAGATCAAGTGTGAGTCAGACAGAGTGAGAGTGAGAGATAGACAGCGGGATAAAGAGAGAGAGAGCGAGAGAGAGACAGAGGGATAAAGAGACAGCCAGAGAGAGAGAGAGACACACAGACAGACAGACTGACAGAGACACACACACACACACACACACACACACACACACACACACAGTTAAATAGACTGCTAAACAGGTGAAAGCAAATTATGGGCAGATTAGAGCAGATCTCCTATATACTTGCGGGAAGCACGGCTGGTACCTGGGACAGCGACAGGCAGACATCTAACTCCAGAGGAGCGCTGTTGTGTTCAGCACCTTGGACAGCTCTCATGCCACTGACAGAATGTGGTTGCTGTCTCACACTCCAGAATTGTGCTTTATAAAACTGATGAAAGAAAACAATATCAAAATTGACTACTGCAATTTACAAATACTAAGGGACTGCAACATTTCATGAGGGAAAGGAGTGGTGTGGTAAATCATATCAACAATTTAGTTTGGATTTTTTTTTATGGGGGGAAAAAAGCCAGCTGTAATACATTGTATATTGTACCTACATTGTAACACCAAACAAAACAAAATCAGGTCAGAGGCTGCTCACTGGCTCATACTAGGCGCACACACACACACACACACACACACACACACACACACACACACACACACACACACACACACACACACACACACACACTGGAGCTGCTCAGTGCCTACTGCTGGCTGCTGAGCAGGGGTTAGGGTTACATCCCTTGCACAAGGACACCTTGACAGGCAGCAGTTGCTGAGGGAGGGAGCAGCATCTCACAGTGCCTTTCCCCTGCCCAGATTTTTCCCAGCTTGTTTCTCTAATTACACGACACCACCCCAAGGTCACAGGGTGGGAATAATCTGTTTTCTACTACTGCAATGACTCAGATGAGATGGCTACATCACTGTCAGCGGCACCATAGGCTTGGCATCTCTGGCTGTCCTGGTTGGACCTTTGGGCACGGCTGCGTCAGTGTCGAAATCTGGCAGATCCGCTGAATAAGTGGGCCCACTCACGGTGTTATCGCCGGGGAGGTTGATGTGCAAGGGGGGGTGGGTTGGGAGAGAGAGAGAGGGAGAGAGAGACACCCTTCCAGCTGTCGAGAGCAGACACTGACAAGTTGCTCGGTGAACAGTGAGCCCTCTGCAGTGCCCACCGCATGCCCGTGTGGGACCTGGTCTGTGTGATAGCTGCCAGCCTCTGAAGCAGCCTCGGGTTACAGGGTTTGCCCCTCCTGGCCAGCACCAATCTGAGATGGGTAGAAGGAGGGGGCGGGAAGGTTAGTTTGAAGAGGGCAGGCTTTGCGCGGAGACGGCGATTTCACCGCTGGATTGAAAAAATACAAATAGCCTACAAGCCAAACCCAGTGGACAATAACTGAGGGAGAAACCAATCGGACCAAACGTCAGAACCTCATTAACTCAAAGGAAAACGAGTCGGGGGAGAGAGAGAAAGAGAGAAAAGAAAACAGCAGGAAGACAACGTTTTCTTCTGCTGGTAAGATATTTTCTAGATGTTTGTCATGGGCAACATTACCTATGGTGTGTAGGGTTACCTTATTATGGAGTGTTTTGCACATGTCGCTGCCCTCACATTCGCGTGAAAGCGTTGCAAATGTGTTCAGCTGCAATGTTTCATTCACATGCAACAACTGCTGTTTGTGTACCGCATAATTGATGGTTTAACAGGTCCCCGTCGGGTGCGAAGTGGGCTTTGAACCAATGCTGACCGCTGGAGAATGCGGTGTCGCCGTAGCCCGTTTCGCTGGTCATTTAACTACTGTTTGCGCTGCTAAGCAACAATTGAAATTTAGTTTGTGTTTTTTTAAGGCATGCAATTCCGACAATGGCGCGGTGTGAATGATTTTCCAGCACGAGTCGACTTGTCAGGACAGTTCTCGTCGAATGGCAACACAATGCGACACTGGCTGTGGCGATAATTGTTACTTTTCGTTAATGGCCAATTAAACAATAGTGTGCGGTGTCTGCTGATGAATCCACACCTGCACTGCAACTCCAGTCGTGTGGGTTAACCTAGCGCGTTGGAAATCCTGTTAGAAATTGGCTACCGCAACCAGTGACAACACTGTTGAGCAGAGGAAAATGCACACGCTAACTTAACCTTGGAATAAAACCCCATTATTGCAAGAGGTTATAGGCTAGCTCTCTGTGGTCCCCCCCTCCTCCCCTCCCCTAAAATTGGTAATACAATTTCAAGTCGAAGCCGTGCTTAAACGTTACGTACGGCAGTTTATACTGACTGAATAGCACTGATTTGTTAAGTTTGACTGACGCAAATAGCAGATTGATTGATGACAACATATTTCAACATGTCGGTGCGGCAGCATGTCTTCGTTTCATCTGTCCAAAATAGCAACGCTGTGTCTCTTCTGATATAGCAAGGAAACATTAAGCCTGCCTTATAAAAGAAGAAGAAAAAGGGGGGAGCTCAAGTATTCTCGCTATCGACCCCATGGTCAGTCTCTCTCATTCTCTCTCTCTCTCTCTCTCTCTGTCTCTCTCTCTCACTCTTGTCTGTCTCTTTATCCTGTGTGTGTGTGTGTGTGTGTGTGTGTGTGTGTGTGTGTGTGTGTGTGTGTGTGTGTGTGTGTGTGTGTGTGTGTGTGTGTGTGTGTGTGTGTGTGTCTCTGTGTGTCTCTGTCTGTCTGTCTGTGTCTCTCTCTCTCTCTGGCTGTCTCTTTATCCCTCTGTCTCTCTCTCTCTCTCTTTATCCCGCTGTCTATCTCTCACTCTCACTCTGTCTGACTCACACTTGATCTTTGTGTCTGTCTGTCTGTCTCTCGCCCTCTCTGTGCACACGTGTCTGTCAATGGCCAAATAGCGAACATTGGACCTAATTTCTCAAATGATTCAGATCTGTCCCAACCTGCTGCTTATCCATTACAGAGGTAGGCCTACATGCAACCTGCTGCTTATCCATTACAGAGGTGGACCTACATGCAACTAGCCTCAACGCGAGACTCTTCAGTCATTCTTCCTTCAGAGTCTTGGATGCGTGGTCCCCACAGCCACTGCAACGCCTGCTAAGTGGCTGCACGCGATATACACGCTATCAATCACAATAAAACTGTTCCTACCTCCGAGACAATGTTGTTATCCAATATGACGGTGCCCTGGCACTCCCAAATATTACATAGTTTCCAATACCGAGCACTTTTTCACATGACGGAGCCGATGCTCAAAATTGTAAACTGCACTACACCCTCCCAACCACTGAGCACCGAACCCATTGACCGAACCGATACATCCGGCGCTGTGGAGCACCTAAAAACTTTGGCACTGGCATGTGAAAAAGTGTTCGTATTGGAAACTACGCACTATTTGGGAGTGCCTGGGCACCGTCATCTTGGATAACAACATTGGCTCGGACGTAGATACAGTTTTATTGTGATTGATAGCGTGTATATCACGTGCAGCCACTTAAAGCAGGCGTTGCAGAGGCTGTGGGGACCACGCATCCGAGACCCTGAAGGAAGAATGACTGAAGAGTCTCGCGTTGAGGCTAACATGCAACCTGCTGCTTATCCATTACAGAGGTAGGCCTACATGCAACCTGCTGCTTATCCATTACAGAGGTAGACCTACATGCAACCTGCTGCTTATCCATTACAGAGGTAGGCCTACATGCAACCCACACAAAAAAATATCATGGGGGATTCGGACAACAACACAGATTACAAAAACAAGTGATGTTTTGAGTAACACCTTTTGCACTGGGCTTCTTCTGTTGTTTGTCTGTTTTTTCCTTTACAAAAGAAGTAAGGCTAGCAGTAGGCAACTAATGTGCTCCACCATAGTGTAGCGTTGGATGAAGACTGTGACCGAATGCCATGACTCTTATAATTATTATTATGATTTTCCCTCATTTTCTTCCCAATTATACTTGGCCAATTCATCCCCATGCTCTATACTATAGCTGCTGGTCACAGCTATAGTATAGAGCTGCTGCTCACAGCTATAGTATAGAGCTGCTGCTCACAGTTACAGTATAGAGCTGCTGGTCACAGCTATAGTATAGAGCTGCTGGTCACAGCTATAGTATAGAGCTGCTGCTCACAGTTACAGTATAGAGCTGCTGCTCACAGCTACAGTATAGAGCTGCTGCTCACAGCTACAGTATAGAGCTGCTGGTCACAGCTATAGTATAGAGCTGCTGCTCACAGCTATAGTATAGAGCTGCTGGTCACAGCTATAGTATAGAGATGCTGCTCACAGCTATAGTATAGAGCTGCTGCTCACAGCTACAGTATAGAGCTGCTGGTCACAGCTATAGTATAGAGCTGCTGCTCACAGCTACAGTATAGAGCTGCTGGTCACAGCTATAGTATAGAGCTGCTGGTCACAGCTATAGTATAGAGCTGCTGGTCACAGTTACAGTATAGAGCTGCTGCTCACAGCTATAGTATAGAGCTGCTGGTCACAGCTATAGTATAGAGCTGCTGCTCACAGCTATAGTATAGAGCTGCTGGTCACAGCTATAGTATAGAGCTGCTGCTCACAGCTATAGTATAGAGCTGCTGGTCACAGCTATAGTATAGAGCTGCTGGTCACAGCTATAGTATAGAGCTGCTGGTCACAGCTATAGTATAGAGCTGCTGCTCACAGCTACAGTATAGAGCTGCTGGTCACAGCTACAGTATAGAGCTGCTGGTCACAGCTAAAAAGGATGTGTTTTCTGTGTACAACACAATTCTGTAGGCTATTAGCCTTCAAGACAGTGTGTTTATGACAGCAGACATAGATAGCAGATAGCAGTGGCCTTAATGACAGAAATTTCACAACAGGAAAGTTGCGATATTGTGTTCATTCTTCTGCATCATCTGTTCATGGTTTTTAACCATATTATTTTCAAGTGAAAAGCCCAGGGCCAGCACCAGAGGCCAAGCCCTGGTCTTGGCTATGGGACATCAGGCTATATAAGGCACCATTCACTTTAAGTTCACTCTTAAGTTCACTCTCCTCTGGGCCCTTTGCCAGCCAAATGAGTCTGGTTGAAGAAGTTCCTCCCTTGCCCTGCGTGTCAGACGTGCACCTCTCGTCCGACATGTGCACAGTCATTGTGGATCTGAGTCTGCGCCACTCTCTCATGCCATCTTTCACTCGGCATGCTACCGGGCTGATAATGTGATGACTCCCTGCACTCTGAATGGGACCACAAGTAAATGACTCTGCTCAGCCAGTTTCTTCATCTGTTGAGACATATGGACGGGGCAGAGCCCCTCTCACAGTAAATGGCTGTGTGGTCGAGAGAAAGGAAACTCAGATTTATTGCTCCAACAGGGAATGTATCAGGGAGAGGACAGTTCTTGTGGAGTGAAATGGTGCTATCTTCTTTGAGAGTGATGGATGTGACTTAGCAAACCTGATACCTCTGAAGTGGGACATTTAGAAGACCTGTTCACGCAGATGCAGTAAAGTTAGGGCCGAGCGATAATTCAATATTATCATTTATCCTCTTTCAGTGGAATCATATTGTGATGATATGGTGATTTTGGCATATCGTGACACTCAAATCTGCTGTCTAAATTGATGATAACAAGCACATTTTATTCACTTTAGTTGACAAAATGAAGTATGAATTTATTTTGAATGAACATTACTATTCAGTTCAACTGGATATAATGAGATTGTGCATTATGTGAACCATATCATGATATATATCTATACAGAAAAAACCTTTGTGATGATCATGATATTGATTCCATTTCAACCATATCGCCCAGCCCTAAGTAAAGTCAAACAGAGTAGGCAAGATAGGGGCAGATTGTTGCAGGGATTAGCATTTCTATGTTGTTCCTTGAGGCACATTGAGGCATGATGCAGTAAAATGCAAAACAACTTGATTGATTGCAAAATAATAAACAGGGGCAATGTTTTCCAGTGTGTTAAGAGAAAGCACCGTCTTTGTTTTCGCAGGAAGCATATTCCAGCCATAAATTAATGCTAATGTTTACAACACGTTTTGTAAATACATGTAACTCGGTGCTAAATAATCAGGTTAGCCCCCACTACTGTCTGAGATTTTTTTGAATAAAGGAGCATGCACAAACATCTCCCTCCTTATTCAACAAAGCCTGTTTTTTGGATATGTCAATATGTGCTGAAATCAGAGCTCCACCACACAGCTCAAATAAAGAGGGCTAAGGCATAACGACTGAATGATAATGATGATAGCTGACAGGAGGTAATCACCAGAGCTCTCTAAGTATAGTGAAGCCTCGTCTATGTTCATGTCCGTTATGACCAAAAGCTTCCAGGGAAACTTGCAGCTTGGGACCAGAGGGGAAGCGACTGGGAGTAGAGGACAACAGGAGGAAGGCAATGCACGTTTGATACAGACTAGAAGAAATGGAGACACATTCACTCAGCCTACCCAGCACAGCCTAACACAATATGAAGGCAGTGAGCTAATTGATGATTTTGAGGTGGTGGAGTGCTTCTACATTCAAGGCTATTGAAAATCTGTTTAACGGCTGCATCATCACTTCCTAGATTTTTGCATATTTATTTTCTGTCTTGTTGAGCGCCCATCTTTTCTCCATTTATGTGCAGGAGAAGAGTAAGATTAATCATTAAAGCTCAATCCACATGAGAATAATATTGCCCTGGGATGCTCAGTCATTTGTAATAATTGCTGTGATTGGTGTCTGTAATTTGTCAAGTGAAAATTCCACAATTCCCTCCTGCATTTTGGTGAAGACAGGACTGCAGATAAGACTAATATAATGTGAGTGTACAGTACATGCCAGTAATTTAGCGACTAAAACTGCTTGCCAACAAGTAAAAGCAAAGCAAGTCTTTGACTATTGCTTGATGACAAATTGTTGCTGGTTGCAGTAGCACAGTATCTGCAAGTTTAGACAGTTTTTCTCCTTGCTAGATTATCATCGAGATTGATGCGCTGTTGAAAGGCATTTCATTCAGATTGTGCATTTGGTGTTGTTATTAATTCCTGTTGAATTCCTTTGTAGCTGAACACTTCAGTGTGAAATAACAGTTAGCTCATTTAGTAGAACTTGAACCATACAAATTTGACAGAGTATGCTTGTTAAACACATAATTCATTAGGTCGTCCTCAGACGAGACTTCCAGCGGAGTTTCCAGTCATCTCCATCCTCCATACATCTGGCTAGCTTGCCATAGACTCAGCTCTCAGTCTTAATCCGTTTCACTACCTTAAGACTGAGAATATTATTATTTAAATCTTTTCATAATGTTAGGTGGTGCTGTTGGAAGCCTTGCATCGGAGAACCAATCATGAGTGTTGTGGGCGGGCCTGCTTTCTGGGGGCAGTGACGCTCATGCAGAACCGGTGTCTCGCAAAACATCGCCGCGTTTGCGGAGAAACATATTAATCACTTACAAACAAACATAACCTGTTAATAGGACGTGTTTCATCCGGCCCCGGCGGCTAGAGGTCTTTCCCCCAGTGATAAGCCCGACTCCCGAGGCTAACGTTACAGAGCCTGCTGATGACTTCACAGTAGCAAGCGGACCACTTCCGGGTAGGAAAAATTATTGTAAAATAAACGGGTATAAACTCTCTTTGCAGCACATCAGTGTCCAGTGTCTTGCTCTATATTGGAACTATGAAACATTGCATTGCCGCTACCAAATAAAATTCTAATAATAAATGTAGGCGTGTCTGCTGCCGGCCGTTCTCGCCGGGCCCGAAGAGACAGATTTTGACAATGAAATTTCCAGACGTTTGGTGGTTAGGTGGCGCTCTTGGCGCGGCTCACCAAACGTCTGGAAACCGAGACTAAGCTCGCCAGTACTTTTTTGTTTGTAAACTGTTTTCTACTTTTTCCACTCTTCTCAACCCTCCACCCCCTCCCCCCCCCCCCCTTCCCTCACTGCCGACGATTTCATGACCTTCTTCACCAAGAAGGTAGATGACATCAGCTCTGCTTTCCCCCCTCCAGTCACCAACAGCAGTTTTTCCGTCACCAGCACACACTCTCTGACCCCCCCCACTGGTCTTGCCTCCTTCTCTCCCCTCTCCCCTGAAGATGTACTCAAACTCATTATGTCCAACCGTGCTACCTCCTGCCCCCTCGATCCTATCCCCTCCTCTCTCCTCCAGGCTATCTCCTCTGATATTTCCCATTTTCTCACCTCCTTCATCAATTCATCCTTGTCCTCTGGTTCTGTTCCCACTCTCCTCAAGACCGCTAGAGTCAAACCACTGCTCAAAAAACCTTCTCTAGACCCCTCCACCACCCATAGCTACCGTCCCGTGTCCCTTCTCTCCTTCATATCCAAAACCCTCGAACGTGCAGTCTCCGATCAACTCTCACTTTATCTCTCCCAGAACAATCTATTAGATCCTCTACAATCAGGTTTCAAGCCATATCACTCCACCGAGACAGCCCTCCTCTCAGTCACTCATGCCTTACATTCTGCCAAATCCTCATCCCTCTCCTCTGTGCTTGTTCTTCTAGATCTATCCGCAGCTTTTGACACCGTAAATCACCAAATCCTTCTCTCTACTCTCTCTCACCTGGGTATTTCTGGTTCTGCACTTTCTTGGTTTACTTCTTATCTTTCTGATCGCTCATACCAGGTGTTATGGCGAGGTGCCCTTTCTAGACCCTCCACTCTTACCACTGGTGTACCCCAGGGCTCAGTCCTTGTCCCTTTCCTTTTTCTTCTGTACATCAGATCGCTCGGCCATGTGATAGCCTCTCACGGTTTCTCCTACCATTGTTACGCCGATGACACGCAACTTTTCCTTTCTTCCCCCCCTCTGACACCCAAATTGAAGCCCGCCTTGCCTCCTGCCTCAATGACATCGCTGCCTGGATGTCCGCACACCATCTCAAATTGAACATTGACAAAACTGAGCTCCTCTTCCTCCCGGCTAAAGACTGTCCTCTCAGTGACCTCTCCATCTCCATTGAAAACACGACCGTACTGCCCTCTCAAACAGTAAAAAACCTTGGCGTAATCCTTGATAACCAGCTATCTAACTCAGCCTTCATCGCAGCCACTGCCCGCGCCTGTAGATTTTCACTCTATAACATCCATAGGATTCGGTCCTGTCTCTCAGTTGAGGCGACTCAACTCCTGGTCCAGGCATTGGTTTTCTCCCGCATGGATTATTGCAATGTTCTGTTGGCCGGGTTACCTGCATCTGCTATCCGACTCTTCAACTAATTCAAAACTCTGCAGCCCGTCTGGTGTATAACCTGCCCAAATTCTCTCACGTCACTCACCTCTTCCATAAACTCCATTGGCTTCCCATCCTTTCACGCATCAAATTCAAGTCTCTAGTACTGGCTTACAGGGCACTCCACCGGTCAGCCCCTATGTATCTACAATCCATGGTTAAGCGCCAACCATTGCATAGCTCTCTCCGTACCTCCACCCGTCCTGTCCGTCTAGCCCCTCCATCAATCTGCGGACCTGGGGGTCGCTCATCTAGATCCCGACTCTTTTCCTCTTTGGCGCCACAATGGTGGAATGAACTCCCCCTTTCGGTCAGTTCAGCTGAAACACTGCCTATTTTCCGTCGTAGACTAAAGACTCACCTATTTGGACTATATTTTGGCCCTTCCGGATCAGACCTTTCTTAAGTGCTACTTTTCAATTGTCGATTGTTTACCGTGCTTATTGTTTGCTATGTCTTTATAAGTGATACTTTTTATAAGTGTTTGTTGTTTTTTACCTTGTTCATTGCTTGATATATTTTTCTGTATTGCTGCTGATAATGTGTATTCTTTGATTTTATATTGTACTGCACTGTATTGTATTGCATTGTAAGTCGCTTTGGACAAAAGGGTCTGCTAAATGACATAAAAGTAAAGTAAAGTAAAGTTTGTTTTTTATATATATTTTTTTCCATTTTTTATATGCGATAAAGACACACAAGAAAAAAAAGAGGAAAAAAAAGACACAAGCTCAGTCACAGGAAAGGAAAAGAAAGAAAAAGCATACACATATCAACATTACAACATCATAGTGAGGTGCTACCACGAATCCAGTGTGAGGAGTCAATGAGAGAACAGTTGGGTGAGCTACTCGTTGCCCCTAACCTCGTCCAAGTAGGCCATAAATGGGTCCCAGATGGTAGAAAACTTCAAGTCAATTGGTCCTCAGGAAACTGAGTCTCTCCATACGTATAACAGAAACCATGTCTGACAGCCATAGCTGAAAAGAAGGTGGGGAGGGGGACTTCCACTCCCTTAGGATGAGTCTCTTGGCGACGGTCGTCCCCTGCGTCAGAGACTGCTGCACAGCAGTAGGAAGGAGCAGAGAAGATTCAGAGCAGCCGAAGATGGCAAGTTCCGCCTCCGGCTGAAGGGTTACTTTATAGGCCTTGGAGCACCAAACAAATATTTTGGACCAAAATGTAGATAATAAAGGGCAAAACCAAAAGGCATGGGCCAATGTACCCTCTAACACTTGACACCCTCTATCACAAAGTGGTGAGACCGAGGGGTAGATCTTGTGCACCTTAGACTTCGAATAATGAAGACGGTGAGTGACTTTGCTCGCCAGTACTTTCTACCCCTGCATCTTTCTTCAGTACATCTGCGTACGTTGATGTGGGACGCCCTCGTGATCGATGGCCGTGTGTTGGATCCCACAGCACCAGTTTGCTGGCTGGGAGCTCCCGCTGTCTCTGGCAGTGAGCAGCCAGCCTCATTCTCCTGGATGCTATTTTCTTGCTCACTCTCGGTAACGCTCCATACAGATGCTTGATGGTAACATGCTCATACTGGTCGATGTTCAGTACTGCATGCAGCATTCTGCTGTAACACCCATCTAGGCTTCAGGTCAGGGTCCAGCCTTCAAAGCCATATAGAAGAACGGACTCTGGTTGCAGTGAAGAAGCTGATCTTGGTATGTCTTGTATGTCTTGGGAGGTTGGACTTCCACACACTGGCCATGCCATTCAGAGCCTCCCATGCAAGCACCTTCCTCAGTTTAAGGTCTTGTTGTGATGCAGGGATCCGGAGTGCGCCTATTTCGGCGCATTTTCTCATCTGCCAGTGCGCCTAAATATTTTTATAGGTCTGCACCTGGAAATTTGTAGTGTCTTTTTCTCTCTCTACCACCCCGCTCTTGTGCCACAGCGCGCCGCACTGTCAATCTCTCCCCCCTCATCAGGCACACACAGAAAGACGGAAATACAAATGTTTTCAATGGCTTCTCGGTGCTTTTGAAAATCGACTGGAAGTCGTACCGTTCTTATCGCTAGTCGAACACAAGACTGTCTGCAGCCAGCCATCCAGATCCCTGGCGTGACCCGACTTGCAGTCACAAACAGATGGAATTAAAATGTGTCAGACGATGGTTTTGTATGTGGGAGACAAAAGCTACGGCTTCAGCAGGCATGAGTTCTGGCTAACGTTAGCTGGCTGGCATGACAATGACATCTTAACGTCTAATGTTAGCATCGCTAACGTAGCTAGCATCCTGCCAACTATAACTATCAAGCAAATTCTGGGAATTAGTTACCCAACATGTAATTCAAGATCACTAAAATGTGTTGTTGGAAATATGGCTATGCTGTCTGTCAGCTAATGTTAGACCATCTAAGAGCAGCTATCTGCTATGGTTTGGCTATGGAAAGCAACGTTAGGTGATAGCCTACTCTGCTCAGTAATTTTCACTGTCTGCACACTGAGGTTATCATTTCACAGCACACTGTGGGATATGTCACTTAAAGTAAGTAAGTAAAACTTTATTTATATAGCGCCCTTCACAGCACAAATGCACATGAGTGCAAATGAGTGCTTTACATAGGTAGGAAAAGCAAGGCAAGACAAAACAATACAGTGCAATAAGATAATAAGTAAAAAAAAAACAAAGGTAAAATAAAAGCATGGGATAAAACAACAGATACGACAAATAAAAAAAGTAAAAGCAGTGATTGATTATAGATTGCCAAAAGCCTGTCTGTAGAAGTGAGTCTTTAGTTGTTTTTTATTTCAGTTGGGACGGTTCGCAAGGCCAGGGGGAGGGCATTCCAGAGCCTTGGGGCCATTACCCCAAAGGCTCGGTCCCCTTTTGTTTTTAGTTTGGTCCTGGGGACCGCCAGGAGCACCTGGTCAGATGACCTCAGTGACCGGCTGGAGGAGGATGGGAGGATGAGGTCTGAGATGTAGGAGGGGGCGTGACTGTGGAGGGCTCTGTGAGTGAAAATGAGGAGTTTGAAGTGTATTCTGAAGTGTACAGGGAGCCAGTGCAGGGCGGCAAGGATGGGCGTGATGTGACATGATTTTTTTGACTTAGTGAGCAGTCTGGCAGCGGCGTTTTGAATTAACTGGAGTTGGTTGACAGATGATTTGTTGAGGCAGGTGAACAGTGAGTTACAGTAATCAAGTCTGGATGAGATGAAAGCATGTACAGACATTTCCAGTTCGGTGTGTGATATGATGGACCGGAGTTTTGCAATATTTCTAAGGTGAAAGAAACAGGTGCGGGCGGGTGAGGGATTTGACATGCTTGTCCAGGTGCATTGCTTGGTCGAAAATGACGCCCAGGTTTCTGAGGTGCGTGCGCACGTTTTCTTTAAAAGCCCCCAGGTGCGTGGACACTCTGGAGGCGATGTTGTCGGCGGCTAATGCTATGATTAGCACCTCGGACTTTGCAGCGTTGAGTTGAAGGACATTTCTCCCCATCCAATTTTCGATGGTGGAGAGGCATTCCAGTAAAATTGGGAGTTTCCCTAAATTGCCGGGTTTGAAAGAGCAGTACAGCTGGATGTCGTCAGCGTAGCAGTGGTAGGAGATACCTGGGAATTTACTGATGAGAAAGGTGAGGGGGAGCATGTATAACGCAAAGAAAAATGGCGCAAGGACGGCACCTTGAGGCACGCCACATGAAAGGGCAGAGGGGACGGACTTAAAAGGGCCCACAGCCACAGAGAAACTTCTCTCCCTGAGGTAGGAGGCACACCAGTTTAGGGCACTCCCAGATATGCCCACCCACTCCCTGTACTTAGTCACTACACTAATCACAGTAATGTGAACATTCACAATCATGACCACCAACCATTACATAATGTTAGGCAAACAACAGATCACTAAATAAATGGTTAATGATAATTGAATTACAACAATAGCTGATGAGCTGCATTGAGTCATTCTGGTAATAAATTCATAGTGCATCATGAGAATACGGTACTTTAAATTAAACTAAATTGCAATGTATCAGAGACCATTGTGCAATTCTTTATGTGCTCCTAACTTTTTCAATTTAGGAGCATAGTGTAAGGTGAAAAATCACACCACAGACAGACACCCAGTTCATAAATGCTGCAATACTTAAAATGCAAAGGCTTCCATCAATGGGCCATAGGTTCAATCGCCACTGTGTTAACTCAGTTGGTGATAGATAGTGACTTAACAGACATTTACATGAAAATCTTTGAGCGTATCACTTTAAGAAATTACCAATATGTATACAAAATTACAAAGAAGGTAATTAAAATGTATTATTGCGGTGCCAAAAGGCATCGTGAAAAATGTGGGTGCACCTAAATGATGTGCTGGTGCACCTAAATTAAAAAGTAAGGTGCACTGGTGCAACCACTGTAAAAAGTGAGTCTGGAGGAGCCCTGTGATGAGTTGAATCAGGAGCCCAGGCGTTTAGTCATTGACTTCTTTCAGACCAGTGTCTCCTGCTGTCGTCAGAGGTGCATGTTCCGGGAAGATGTTATAGACAATTTTTCACAGAATTGTGTTCCTGGGAACAGTTTGAAACCTAGCTTATTTCCTGTCAGCTATTGTATTAGCAAACACTATTAAGCTACGGGCAGTTTAGAATGTTTTTGTTGTCAAGTTAAAACTGTCTATTAGGTGATAACCTCGGTTTTTTGTCCGACCTTGTGGCACTGTCTCCACTCTGGTCAGGGGCTTCTGTGCCTGCTCCACTTGGTCAGATAGCAGGCTGATGTCATCCGCGTCGTCTAGGTCTGTTAGGACTACAGCACAGAGTGGTCTAGACATCCTGGGTGTAATAGTGTCAGTGAGGCCGAGTTCCTGCTCCCTTCCACTGATGACCTGCCTATAACGAAGAGGAAGGGGGCGAGTTGTGCTGAATTTGCTCTTTGGGTAGAATGATAAACATGGTGAAATACAGAGTTTAATTTGTTTAACCTTTGCAATATTTAGCACACTTGCCTCCATATGAGTTCATGAAAAATAATGTAAAATGCATCATCTATGGTCACAACAGATGTTCACCTTTTGCTTTTTGCTGTCGAGTTGCTTGTACTGTATATATTTGGGAATCTTCGTCTCAATGTGTCCTCAAACAGTTGCGATAAATGTGGGTCGCATGGCCTCGCTTACAGTGCATGTGGCAGAAAAAAGGGAAGCAAATCACAACGGGCATCATCTAAAGTGACTTCTTTGATTTGGGACGAACATCAAATATGCATGTTTTGATTTGGGACTAGCAAGAACATCAAATGTGCATGTTTTTGGTTGTTGTCGGGATGAATCGCTTTATTTTGAGCTTAAGATTGCTTATTTCAAGATCAACTGATTGAGCTCTTGGAAGTGACTCTGTCCTCACTTGTATTCGTCTACTCTCACCTAAACAATAGGCTATTCTTAAACTTCAAAATGGTCAGTCAACGTGTGTCCTGGTGGCTCACCGGGCAGCACGTGTACGACGGAGGCTTGGTCCTTTGTGCGGCCAACGCGTGTTCGAATCCGACCCGAGGTCCTTTGTCGCATGTCATCCCAAGGGCTTAAAGTTCTCCGTCGCTACGACGGATTTCCGTCTATTGGAGCCAGATATGAAATGTGAAAAATACCAAAATGAAAGCCCCTTTGTGTATATTTTCAATGTGTATTGTATTGAGTTTGAATGAAAGCTTTTATTTTGATAAATTCTGACCGGACGTCCAAATGATTCTCCTGTGCTGTGTTCAGGCCACAATAAGTCTGAAAATGTTTTGCTACGGTTTCCAGGTTGAACGTCATGTTTCCTTGCCTGTTTCAATGCACCACCATTTTCGTTAATTAGTTAGTTATTTTTGTTTGTGTTGTATTTTGTAGTTGGAGCATATTTTTGTTGTAAACTGAAGTTGTTTATTCAAGCTGTTGTTTGATAGATCAATTGTAACTGTTCCAATGTCTTTATGTTGTCTTTTTATATTATGTGTTGGACCCCAGGAAGAGTAGTCCTACACCTTGGTGTGGACTAATGGGGATCCTTAATAAACAACAATAAACAACAAACAACAATAAACAACAACCACCATGTTCGCTGATTAATGTTTTGCTATGTTGTGCTATGTTTTCGGCCCGCTGAACGCGTCAACGCGACCCTGCAAGGCCACTCCTAATATGTGATGCTAAACAAAACACTGCTGCAGATTTGCCTCTCAGACAGCGTTAGTTCCCAACATTAAATTATCCCTAATGACGGCATTGGACTAAAGAAGTTTGTTATTGTGAGAATTTGAGTTAATTTATTACTGCAAAGGTGGAAGAACTTTGAAAACATGCGTGATGCGGAGTTGTCTTTTATTCGACAGGTAAAACTTGCTAACACACACACGCTCAAACGTTTGCTGCAGTAACGTTAACGTTATTATTTTCGCTGTATTTTTCCCCCTGACGCTTTTTCCACGACCACATGTCACTAATTGTCATTTCCACCATAAAGATGCATGTCAGCAGAATAACGTTATTTGATGGAGAGAAAAAGTCTAGTGGAGTTTCACTAGCGGCAACGCTAACGTTACTGAATGAGCTATAGGCACCTATCTGTAACACAACGTGATAACATTAACAAACAACTGTTGCTAGCGCAGTAACTAGTTGGTTACTAACTTTCTGGTTAGCGTTAGATGTGTCAGCTGCTGCTAGTCTCTGAGTTAGTTGATAACAAGATGTTGATTTCATCTGTTACCTGACTCCATGATACTAGTTCTGTAATTCTGAGGGATGTTTTAGATGTAACCGTGTGCAGTGGGATGTTTCCTCTTCACTTGATGCTGGACTGTAACACTAGCGTTAGGTGGTTAGCCTAGGCAGGCTAGGTGTTGTCTGACAGTATTAATTGGTGTGTTTTCATAACAATAGGCTATCAGACCATCAGCTCAGTGGGACAGGAGGGGTGAGAGTTTGGGTTGGGTGGAGCTGGGCTGTGTGACTGGTGGAAGAGGACCTCCTTAGTTGGGACATATGTTTGACAATGTAGTTGTAGTTCCTGTGGCTACTGTTAGTTATTATTGTTATACTGATCCCTTAACCTACTTGTTTGACTCGATAAAAAACATCTATATATTAATTGTGATTTATTATAGCCAGTAATTTTCATATGTCTCTGTTGGCATACCTACGTGGAACCTTATAACATAGCCTACTGATTCAGCCCAGAACACAATTCATGCATCATTAGGCCTACTCGATGTTTGGGAACTTGAGAGTGAAATGAGTGCGATGTACACACTGCCGTTTTTTCATGAAAACCCATGTGAAGCGACGGGGACGGCGGGAAAAATACGGACACGCTAAGTTAAGTTAAGTTAAGTTATCCTTTATTTATCCCCTTGGGGAAATTCATCCTCTGCATTTGACCCATCCTCTACTAGGAACCTTCCTAGAACTAGGAGCAGTGGGCAGCCACTGTGCAGCGCCCGGGGACCAACTCCAGTTCTTTTTGCCAGTACCTTGGTCAGGGGCACTGACAGGAGTATTAACCCTAACATACATGTCTTTCTTGATGGTGGGAGGAAACCGGAGCACCCGGAGAAAACCCACACGGACACAGGGAGAACATGCAAACTCCACACAGAAAGGACCTGGGACAGACCGGGGTTCGAACCCGGGACCTTCTTGCTGTGAGGCAACAGTGTTAACCACTGAGCCACCGTGCCGTCCAAAAAGAATCCCCAAATAGCTAAAATAGGCCTGGAAAAAATGTCAGTCAAAAGATTTTTTTTTGCTTTAACCCCTGCATTCCCTCTGTCTCTCCCCACCTTTCTTGTCTGTCTATTTTCCTGTCTAAATAAAGGCAAAAATCCCCCAAAAATAATCTGGGAAAAAAATCTGCCCTTAGGGCATTGTAAAGGTCAAATTATGTTCAACTCAAAACATATCTGACACCACTAGTCTGATTTGGGCAAAACCTGGAGGGTTGATAGTACATTGTGGCACTGTGCTCTGGTGTTTAAACACATTGCACTGGCCTGATGGGGAAGCTATCAAGGTATGAACATTTGAAAGACCATACAGTGAGATGTTACTCATCTAACTTGGCCGCCTTACTGACACATTCCCAAGGTATTTTTTATTTGATTTTAAAGGCCCTAAATCCTACACTGCTTGCATACATTTAAGTACAATTAGAAATTATCGAGATTGCCCTACTGAGAACGCTATTGATGAAGGTTAATCTAATGAGGACTGATGCATATTGTTGCTTGTTGTTGATAGAGGAATTAGTCCAGTCTAAAAAAGCAACATTAAGAAGAAAGAAACTGGGCAGAAAATGAACCCAAAAGAAACAGTTTATTAGCACATTGATCCTTTAAGGCGGTGTGCCACAGCTGTGGAAGAGTCTTGGCACAAGCAAAGATGAAACAAAGCAACACTCCTAGAAAAGAGCAAATTAGCTGTAGAGAACATTGGCAGGACAAATCAGCAAGATTATGGCAGCAAATTTGTTTAAGCCGCAGTAGGCACTTTTGCACAATGGCAACAAGAAATGTTTCAACTTCATCACACAAAGAATCTAACCTGACGTCGTTGACCATGACCTGTATTGAGGTCCTAATCTCACCGATTAAGGCCTTAGGAAGTGATGATGGCATAAGGGTTGCAGAAGTGGCTTGTCCATCCTACATTATCCGCAATTTCAGATAAACATGTGTTTAAGTGTATATACTTAACACATTGAGTGCCAGCGACGCCATATGGCGTCATTAGAAATTTACCGTAGGCTGCCAGCGACGCCAAATGGCGTCAATAACTCGAAATTGTTTTTTTGACGGGGGGGTGTCGATCTATGCCTCTTACATCGCCTCTTACAATATGAGAGCTATTGAATGTGTCTAACCTATTTTACAGAACCCTTAGGTGGCGACAGCGCACTCCAGATGAGAGAAAGTGGAGTAAAACACACAGAAGAAGTCGTTGGGGAAAAGGAAATCGCATCGTATCCGTCCGTATGCAGCTGCTTCATTGAAGCATAACGTTAGCTGTGCCCCTGCAGCAGCCGATCTGCTGTCACAATTGAGCACCTCCGTGTCCGCTGCACAGCCCATTCGCATGATCAGCCGTGGAGTTGTTATTATTCTCAACTGGAAGCATCGGAGCTGGTGACAAATACACGCGGTTGTAAAAAAGCTGGATGTAGCGGACTTGTCAGTGCAGAGCAAACGCAGGCAGCAGAAAGCCCCAGAGACACTCCCAGAAGGAGGAGTGTGCAGTTGAGGGGGTGGGGGGGGAAGGGGGGGGGGCACGCAGAGCAGCATACAACACCCAGACAGCAGGACAGGATTAGCAAACGCAAGCTAGAATATCTGATGCCCACCAGCAGTAAATCAAGAACAGCAAGAAGCTGCAACCAGCAGCGCACGCAGGGGCCAGCGCTGCTGGTTGCAGCTAAAAAATATTATTTGGCCAAACAAAATTCCTTTGTTTTCACTCTTTTATTGAAGGAAATTATTTTTGAGGTGTCATTACATCAGAAAATATTAGCAATGAGTCAATGATGTGCTTGAAATGCTTCCTTTCACAAAAGGCTGAATATCTCAGGTTCTAGAAAAAAAGTGGCTGTTTTTGGTCTAATCAAGCTATCTTCTCCGGCTCATAACTAAAGAACGGAAAATGGGATCAATAAACTTTTTTTTGCAGGTGATAGAAGAGAGTCTCATCGTTATTTGTGCGTGTTCAGTGTTTACATAGTAATTATTAAAGAAATATGACTGTTTTAAAATGCATTGCGGCCTATGTGGCACAGTACAGCTCCTTTTGCCCAAGGGCCGTGGCACTCAAAGTGTTAACTGTCATGTGTGCTGATAAAATGTGGTTTTGAATTACTGAGTAGGCCTTTGGTGACCTGCACGAGGTGAGTGAGTTTAGGAACCTATGAAAATATTCAAAGCAACACAATAGAATTAATCTTTTAAGTTGCTCATAAATTAATCATGCTCTGTCTTTATATATATATATATATATATATATATATATATATTAGGGATGGGCATCGATTTTCGAATAATCGTTGTTATTATCAAGGTCGACTTTTATTATTGAAATTCGAAATTCGTTTATTGAAAAAAAAAATTTTTTTTTTTTTTGTGAGTGAAATGTTGCATTGTCTCCCCTGATTCTAAGTATAGTCGAATCGCTTGGTTTGAGCAAGTAAAACAATTTTTATAAGCAACCTCTCCCTCTTCATGGGATTTCATCCGCCATTCATTTTTCCATAAACCTTGCTTAAAATGCTTATAAAAATGGTTTTACTTGCTCAAACCAAGCGATTCGACTATACTTAGAATCAGGGGAGACAATGCAACATTTCACAAAAAAAAAAAAAAAAAAAAAAAAATTACATTTTATTTTTATTTTCGAATTTCGATTAAAAGTCGACTTTGGCCAGCGAATTTCGAAGTGTTTTTGCTAGAAATGCCCATCCCTAATATATATATATATATGTATGTATATATATGTATATATCACTTTTACCTGATCTTGGAATTATTTTTCTTCCAGTCCCTGCTGCAATGGATGATAGCAGTCATAGCACATGTATTTTGAGATTCAGAAGGCTTATCCACTTCAGGACATTTATTTTAATTCATAGATGGGGGTTCCCATTGATTAAATTTAATTCATCCCAAAATTGCATTTGTGTGACTGATGGCTCAATGGTTTAAGGAGAATTTACTGTCCATTGGTGATTTCATTTTAGCTCCTTGGCTGTTCCTGATTGGCTGTTTTTAGATTGTCCTTATATTGATTGTAAAAGCAAACTGAGATGTGTGATGGCTCACTGGACTGGAGCGAGTGAATCCTATTGATGTCTTTGTCTTTAATGACCCTCCCTCTTTCGTGAGTAGCTGTTTTTCATTGTCTATAAGTAATTAAAAAGCGGTATTTTTTAGGCTTTTGTATTTGCCTTCATAGAACCAGATGGGTCGCAGCTTATGCGCTTGCTTATTTAAATACTCATCCCAGATATATAGGACTGGTAGGTACCGGCTATGTATAGATGATAAACTCACAAAGTGGTGTTCAGCCTGTCAGTATATTGGAATATATATAATGTTCTTTTAAAGCATTATATACAGTACATCGTTGAACTTGACCATTACATTACTTACACTGACTGAGCTCGTTACAACAATGAAATATACAAAAGAATACAAACTTATGCTTTCCATTATATCATTTTAGAGCATGGCCTGCTTAAACTTGAATGACATTATCTACATATATGCTAGGAGCCTGGGCTAGTAATATTTTTTTTTGCAGGGGGGGGGCTACTTCTGTCCCCCTTGCTAGGATCACACCCATCTTCGAACTCGGCCTTCATTGTGATTGCAACTACACTGCTGTAAAGTTTTATGACTGGATCTTAGGTTGTGACGATATCGCGTTGACAAAAAAAATCTGTCCACTCTTCAAATCGTAATATTGAATCATGATACTTGTAGAATCGCAATACTTAAAGAGCATGGTGGATTTTTTATTTTTTTTACCTCAGAGCTACAGTCTTTTATTTAGATATATTTACACATGGAGCATGTCACCACCATCACCACCAGTTACAAACCCCAGTTGCTCCAACTGTATTTCTTTTTTTTATATATATTTTATTTTCAGTTTTCAGAACAACATATGAACAAGACAAACGGGCTCAGACACAGAACGGAAAAAACAAAAACAAACAACAAAAAATAAAAATAAATACCGGTACACATTTTCAACATTCAGTGCTACCAGTCGTGTAAGGTGCTTATATTTTTACGAGAGGTACATTATTGTGCTCATCCGGCTCCCGCAACCTCAACAAGGTAGGCTAGAAACGGGCCCCAAATGGCAAAGAATTTCTTTAGTGAGTCGGTCCTCAGGAACCTAATCCTCTCCATCCGTATAACAGAGGTCATATCCGTCAGCCACAATAGACCCTTCTCACGGGGGCCATTTTGTGTCGAGAAGCCAGGGTAAACACAGGTGCAAGCAAAACACTAATGAGGGTTTCCAAATTCCAATCATGGAAGTTGGAAACCCTCATTAGTGTTTTGCTTGCACCTGTGTTTACCCTGGCTTCTCGACACAAAATGGCACCCGTGAGAAGGGTCTATTGAAAAGAAGGCGAAGTAGAAGACTTCCATTCTTTCAAGATTAGTTTTTTGGCAACAATTGTCCCTTGCGTCAGAGATTGCTGCACAGTTGTGGGGAAGTCCAGAGAGAGTTCCGAGCAGCCGAAGATGGCAAGTTCTGCTTCGGGCTGAAGGGTTATTTTATAAGCCTTCTAGTACCAGTCAAATATCTTAGCCCAGAATCCGGACAGTGAAGCGCAGAACCAAAAAGCATGTGACAATGTGCCCTCCGACCCTTGACACCGACACCTATCACATAGCGGTGAGACAGAGGGATATATCTTATGTAGCCTATGCTTGGAGTAATGGAGACGGTGAGTGACTTTAAACTGGATCAGCTGATGTCTGCTATTAACTGAGCAGAGTTGTACAACCGACAGGCTCCTTTCCCATATAATGTCAGATAATTCAGTACCAAGTTCTTCCTGCCATGCCTCTCTGATCCTCTCAGTAGAGGCCATGGTACAGTCATCAAATAGACACACAAATCTAGAGATGAGGTGCCTGGAGTGAGGAGGGCTCAGCAAAACATCAAAAAGAGCATGTTCATTTGGGAGCGCTTCAAAGGCCTGAATGCTGGATCGAACATAGTTTCTGATTTGTAGGAATCTGAGCCAGTCCGTGCCGGGCAACTCAAACTTCCTTTTCAGTAAATCAAAGGATGCAAAATGATCATCTATATATAGGTCTTTGATGGAAGCCAGACCCCTCTCACTCCAGGCATGATAGTTTCTATCTGACCAAGGAGGCAAAAAAGAGTGATTCAAACAAATTGGAGTGTGGATCGAAACATCTGGTAGACTCAAACTTTCCTAACTTGGTTTAGAATTCTGAGGGAGTTTCTCACAACAAAACCCAAATCCTTAAGAGTCCCCGGCCTCTCTAGCTTAGAAAATAAGATGGCTGGCAGAGAAGAGTTGACAATAGAGCTGGCCTCCATTTTCAGCCACAGGGGGGCCCCGAGAGCTAAATTGTCAGGGGTCCCTTGCCGCCAAAACATTAGAGCTCTAACATTGGCAGCCCAGTAGTAGTGCCTAAACACCGGTAAGGCCAACCCGCCTTCAGACTTGGGTTTCTGCAAGTGAATTTTCGAAATTCTATGATTTTTATAATTCCAGATATAGGACAGAATTATTGAGTCCAGTTCTTTGAAAAATGCTGATGTAAGGAAGATGGGGAGGTTTTGACACAGATAGAGGAACCTGGGAAGTGAAACCATCTTAACTGAGTTTATACGGCCAATCATAGACAAGGGCAAGATTTTCCAGTTTTCTATACATTTAAAGAGCATGGTGGATATTAGAGACCACTTTGCATTAATATGTGGGACTTTTATGTATCAATTAGGATTCTCTTTTGTTTTTTGTTATTTCCCCACACATAGCTGCATCTAGACTGGTTTTTGTGAAGCATCTGCCACGCTCACACAAAAACGCGCAAATCAAGCAATAACCCCTGTGATGATTTTAATAAACAATAAATAAATGTTCCCTCAGATCATTACCTCCGTACGCCGAGCGTGTCCGTCCATCGAGAGGCCGTTTGCTGCAGTACACCTCCCCTCTCTGGAGCTAAAACTCCAGCGAGTGCCACTTCCGTCCGTCTGCGACGATGTACTTATCCGCCTCAGGCCATTCTGGAGCCGGCTTACATCAGATGAGATGGTCGGTCGGCTGTGCTGTCTCATGGTTCTCCAAAATTATATTTCCAAATAGGCGTTATTCTGAAAAAACAATTGCATATTGGGGGTCAACTAGTTTTACTACTAGATACGTTTGACTACGGAAACTATTAAAACTTCATAAAGTGCTGCCATATTAACCATAGATAGAGCCCAAACAAATAGAAACTAAATAGTTGCCTTGCAGGGAAAACAGGGCGGCACAGAGTCTTCTCTGCTGCTTCAGTGCTGAAATGCATTCTGGGCAGTTTTTAATTATCGTACCAGAGGGTCAAAATTATCATTACCGTAGTCGTGTTTCCATTACCCTCAGAAATGCGCAAAATCTAAATATCGCAATAGAAATTGGGTAATGGAAACACGTAAATTTCGAAAAACGTCCCAAATATCGCAAAAAGTTTTTGCGCTCTCATGAGGTGGTTTTTCAGACGTGTCGATATAGCAGTTTATCGCAAAAGTGTAATGGAAACACTTTTTCCGCATTTGCATGTCATGTCCCATCTTCTCCTTTGGAAAAGGAGCGGAAAATGAAAGGAAATGAGGGAGAAAGGGTTCGATACGCCGTGGCAAAACCTCTGCAGTAAGTGGAAAACTTTGAAGCAACGCTACCTACTGTAGCAGAAAGACGAGTGTTGTGCAAAAGCGCGGAGCCGGGGAAAATAGATAATGTTTAATGGCAGAAATCGATCCATGGTGACAGGCTGCCTGTGCGCGCGCATTTGGCACAGCGGCGAGATGAGGGGATGAAAAGCACGTGCGGTGCTGCTGACTGAAGTGAATACACTGAGTAATACATGTTTCAGGTGCAATGTTCTAATTATAATACACGGCATTCTGATTATTGCACTAAATCGGACCAGTTGTATTAGGCTACCTTTTTTCCTCTGCCTGTCGCGCTCACTGCATTCACCGCAGCCAGTTGCCATTCATTTTCTTTTGAATTGATAATCAGGCTTGTTTATATGCTTGGTAACTTCATGTTGTGATTTGCATTGACCATTGGTTGGATTTGAGCATGCAGGGCCGATCCCCGTGCGTAATCACTGTGGCAGCTGCTGGTAACGGGGAATTGCGTTCAGGTGTGTGCGCTGTCACTCAAACTCAATTTCAATGGAAACGCCTACAAGTCGCAATTGTACATTGTCGAAGTTGTAGAAATATCGCAATTATTTTGCGAAAAACTAATGGAAACACAGCTATTGTTGGAGGTAAATTATCATACAAATACGATAATTATCATACATCTGGTGTTTTGGAAAGTTTTCTGCTGTACACATTGACTGTATATTATTATTATTATTACAGTAAGTACTAGGGCTGGCACGGATCACGGATAATCTATGATCCGTACCGATCAGCCTCCACCGTTCGGAACACGGTTCGGAACGTCCATGGTCCGCGGACCCTTCCCCCCCCCCCCCCCTGTTTTTCATTGCATTTAACGTTTAACGCTAGTGTATGAGAACGCCTGCAGCGCAGCCAGACACAGACAGGCATCATCATGGTGAGCGCAAGTACGAGCTGACAAGCAGCTGAATTGGAAAAGCCTCCCGCATCATTTAAATCAGCTGTATGGGAGCATTTTGGCTTCCCTGTCAAATCTGGCTACTTAAGACTGCAGCGCAACAAACTTAATTCAACACCTCCGAAAAAGCACAGGAATGTGAACAGCGTGTTGTAGGGCTGCACGATATATCGTTTACACATCGACATTGCGATGTGCGCATGCGCGATAGTCACATCGCAGGACGTGCGATGTCAAAAGCAAATTAACTCGTCATGTTGCTTGATAAACTCTCACTTTAGGGGTAGCCTACTGAGTGAAATGCAGGCTCTCTCAAAGGAGAGAGACGCCCCGCTACTGTACTCACTCATTTAATGCTTAGCTTCAACACAACAAACATGCACAGAGAGCAAAATTGAATTGTTTTTGCTTATGTTGCGTTGCTGACAGTAGCCTGTCTGTAAACGATGTGATTGCGAGGCGGACTTGTCCACAGCTTGCAGCGCACTAGTATACAGCAGGCTGGCTGCTGTAACTCAACATGTCCGTGGAGTGGAGATATTTACTCTTGAAACACCAAAAAGCAAGACCGCAACTTATGACACGAAGGCTAAAGTGATTACTGAGAAGTTGTCCGTGTATCAGCGCAGCTCTCTCTCCCCCTCAGTCTGATGATGCATCAGATGATAGCAGTAACGTTACGGTAGAGGTAATCATACATAGCGACTCATTTACACAAAACATGTCGGTGAAAATAAAAAGACAATAGAAATAGCTGGCAATTAAATATATATTTATTTCTTTTCACGAATGAATTGTTTGTCACCGGTCGGCTGCATGTGAATCCTCGTCTCTGTACTGCCCTGCGTGCGCTCAAAAACCGGAACTCCCCAAATGCGGAGCGTACCACTTGGTAGTTTCTGGAGGGGGGTCAGACCAAGTGTGTGAAGTAACCATGTGTGAAGTGGCAGCGGTGTTTCATTGTTGATTTATTGAAACGTTAGAAGAACGAAAGAAGTTGAAAGCAGTGATTATAATCAATTAAATCTAATGTTTTTCTGCAAATAGCATCATTGGGAGGTAGATTCTGGCACTCAATATTAGGGGTGGGCAATATATCAAATTTATATCCATATTGTATTGTGATTTGAGACTATATGGTCTTAGATGTTGGATGGTAATATGGTGATACAGCATACATGTTGTCTTTCCCTGGTTTTAAAGGCTGCATTACACTAAGTGAAGTATAGGCTAGTGACATTTTAAAGTAGAATGTCATAACTCACTTTTTCATGTACCGTATGTAAGTCATGGAAATCCATTGGTCAAAATGTGTATGCACCCTGATAGATGACGCTCTGAGGCCTAGCAGTAGGCCACAGCCCAGTGGTTGAGAAACATTAAAATACCTAATTTCCCCTCCAAAATCAGATGGACTCCTCTACAAAATCATCCCAATCATTCTAGAAATATTATTTTCTTTCAAATAGAGCTAATCTGGTGAAAATCTGTATTTTTTCATATCGCAATATATATCGCATGGGCGGGGAATATCGCAATGTCAGTTTTTTCCAATATCGTGCAGCCCTAGCGTGTTGCTGCGGGCTGCACAAGATATAACGAGAGCCACCACACGCGCGCGCGCACACACACACACACACACACACACACACACACACACACACACACACACACGCACGCACACACACCGGACGGTGAAATGTTGGCTTAAGACACATAACAACAAAACAACACGTGGGGCCACCGAGTAGCTGTTAAGTAGCTGCAACGTTATGTGTCCAGACTCACCCTGTCTGTACCCGTGTCAAGTGACTGCAGGTTAGCAAGCAACAGCCAGGAAGTTAGGCATAGCAGCGCCAAGCTAAAACAGGAAGTTGGGTTGTTCTGCCTTTAGAGTAAAAGCATAAATTGTATCACTTATGAGAAAAAAATATTTTTTGAGCTGTGCAGGGCAACAAATGGTTGGAGAATCACAGAAGTAGCTCCTTTCCAAAACCCTTGAACGAGCAGCGTCCGAACAACTTTCTCTCTATCTCTCCCAGAATGACCTCTTGGACCCTCTGCAGTCCGGTTTCAAGGCTTCTCACTCCACTGAGACAGCTCTTCTTGCTGTCACAGAGGCCCTTCACACTGCTAAGGCCTCATCCCTCTCCTCTGTCCTTGTCCTCCTTGACCTGTCTGCTGCCTTCGATACAGTCAATCACCAAATCCTTCTTTCCACTCTGTCTGACCTCGGCATTTCAGGTTCTTCACTCTCCTGGTTTGCTTCCTATCTCTCGAACCGCTCATACCAGGTCTTATGGAGAGGGTCCGTCTCCAGATCCTGCCCTCTTACCACTGGTGTCCCCCAGGGCTCAGTCCTGGGCCCCTTACTTTTTCTTCTCTATATCAGATCTCTTGCCTATGTGATCTCTTCTCATGGCTTCTCTTATCACTGCTATGCTGATGACACCCAACTTTTCCTTTCCTTCCCCCCCTCCGACACTCAAATCGAGGCTCGCATCTCTGCATGTCTCAAGGACATTGGCGACTGGATGTCTGCCCACCACCTCAAGCTCAACCTTGGTAAGACAGAGCTACTCTTCCTCCCAGGGAAAGACTGTCCTCTCACAGATCTCTCCATCTCCATCGACAACACCACTGTACTGCCCTCCCAAACAGCTAAGAACCTTGGGGTGATTCTCGACAACCAGCTGTCTTGCTCTGCCAACATAGCTGCGACAGCACGCTCCTGTAGGTTCTCCCTCTACAACATCCGCAAAATCCGTCCCTTCCTCACAAGAGAAGCGACTCAACTCCTGGTCCAGTCACTTATCGTCCCTCGCCTGGACTACTGCAACGTGCTCCTGGCTGGCCTACCTGCCACCGACATCCGACCGCTTCAGCTCATTCAGAACGCTGCAGCCCGTCTGGTATTCAACCAACCCAAATTCTCTCATGTCACTCCCCTCTTCCGGGACCTCCACTGGCTTCCCATCTCAGCTCGCATCAAATTCAAGACACTGGTACTGGCCTACAGGGCAGTACACCAGTCAGCTCCCCTGTACCTGCAATCTATGGTCAGGTTCCAAACCTCTCACCGCTCCCTTCGCTCCTCCACCAGTGCGGGGCGCCTCGCTCCTCCTTCGCTACGGGCGCTCAAAAGTCGCTCATCCCGATCTCGACTCTTCTCCTCCCTGGCACCCCAATGGTGGAACGAGCTGCCACCTTCGGTCAGGACTGCTGAATCACTGCCGATCTTTCTGAAAAGACTAAAGACTCACCTTTTCAGGCTCCACCTGGGCCCTTCTTGATCTAACTTCTTTCTCTCTCTTCTTTCTCTCTCTTTATAAAAAAAAAAAAAAAATCCTAATCTAAAACTTGTACCACTGTTCCTTCAGGATTTGTAGTTGTCATAGACTGTGCTCCATAGTTGATTGCTCTATTGCTGACAAAAAGTGTGTTATTGTAAGTCGCTTTGGATAAAAGCGTCTGCCAAATGACGAAATGTAATGTAATGTAAAAGTATAATAGTATTAAAAAATCGAATCAAAATCGAAAATCTAATTTTGAGAGATTTTTTTTTTTTTTTTTTTTTTTTGCTGATCCGAAAAATCCGTGATCCGTGGCTCAAAATCCATCACGCGATCCGAACCGTGGGTTTTCTGATCCGTGCCAGCCCTAGTAAGTACAGTAGCCCGGATAAAGTCACAGGTGTTATCTTCACAGATAACATGGCATTGTAATGCCACCTTTTTCCTGTAAATTATTATTATTTTTACCTGCACCACGCTCTTTAAGAAACACAATACATATCGAATCGGCACCAAAGTATCATGATAGTATCGAATTTGGAGATAAGCATATGGTCCCAGCCCTAAGCCACACGCTGTCATGGCTGGAAATCTCAGGACTACCACTCACCTCATGTGCTGCCTAAGCAGAGCAGCGATAGTCCCACTCACCAAACTCCAACATCCATCCCTGCTTGACACAGCAGTAACCTCAGAGCAGCGAGAGCAACGCTCCACAAAGTCCTGCTCACCCTAATTGCAGTAGGGCTGTATTCCCGACTCAGAATTATGTCAGTTGGCTGTTCGATACAAATATTTGACTATTTTTTTTTAAATAGACTATCTGGCATTGGCAATCAGAAAATCCACTGGCATGTTTTTTTTTTATTTGTTTGTTTAATGGTTTGATGGTATTAATAGACTGATACTTATACCAACCAAAATCAACTATATATCACGATCTATTGGGAAAAACCAAGCAATTCCATGTAAAATCAATCATTCAGCACCCCCATATAGGCGGAATGGAATGATCATTGTTTCATAAACACATTTTGTGACTATTCGACTGTGAGATTGGCATTCGAATGAGGTAAATCGTCAACTATTTGGGGTCACCCCTAAATTGCAGTCAGTTGTACAGTCATAATCCCATTCATCACAGCCACTGCCCAACCAGCCGCCTCCAGCAGAGTGACACCAGCAGCCCGAGCTGCTTGGCTCACCAGAATCACTTCCACCACAGCCAGTGGCTTGCTGCAGCAGCCCACACAGAGCGGCCAGATTCACTCATCATAGCTACTCAGTCATGCTTGCCAGCCAGAGTGGGGCTCGTCACAGCCCAAGTCATCAGTGGCACCAAGACGTTTGCTGCGGTTTGCCACAGTACTAGCCACAATCAGTCATGCTCACTGGAGTGCTACACAGCCTGAGCAGCTGGCTCTGTTGCTGCCTCAGCCCAAGCACCCATGGTTTGAGTCGCACTTGCCAGAGGCATCCCCACAGCTGCTATCATTCACTCTAACTGGAATCCTACTGGCCACAGAAATAGTCCCAACAAACACCTCCTCCACACAGTCTCGCAGCAGGAGCCAAAGCTGGTCGCAGTCATGGTCGCCTCATCCCACCAGAGCCAAACCTGATGATTCTCTAGACCGGGATCCTGTAGGTAGCTTTCATGGTGGAGGGAGCTGGAAAAATCTATTTACTGTACTCACTACAGGCTTGTGTGTGTGGGGTTGTGGGCTGTGTTCACACATTCATGGATGAAACCCACATGTATATTAATAATAATTAATTATTATGAAACTGATCCACACTACTATTGAGACAAGGTGAAATCATTCTTGCAAAGCTTGAATTCCATGGACCACCATCAATAATATTTTCTGTGTGCTAAGGTAAACTGAGTGGCCAGCTCTAGCCTATGTCATGTGTACATCAATAGACCTATCTGGTTGAAGGATGATAATTCAGAAAACATGTTTTATTTATTTATTTATTGCATCTATTTAAAATACAAACAAATTACAGTGTTTGATCAATTTATTGATGTGCATTATATATCAAATGACACATCTTAAAGGGGGACTTACCCCCCCAGATTTCTGTCAAAACGGTATTCTACTTTCGGTATTCTACTACTTGATTTGAAAACTCTGCAGGCAAGATGGCCACTTATAGGGGTGGGAGTCACCAGATGCCCGCGATACGATACAAAAACGATACTTGAGTCACGATACGATAGTATTGCAATATGCTAGTATTGCGATATATTGAATATTACGATATTTCGATATATTGTCCAACTCCTTTTCCTACCTTTTCCTTGACCTCACCGGAAGTAAAACATGCAGTGTAGATTTCTGTCAAAACGGTATTCTACTTTCGGGTATTCTACTACTTGATTTGAAAACTCTGCAGGCAAGATGGCCGCTTATAGGGGTGGGAATCACCAGATGCCCACGATACGATCCAAAAACGATACTTGAGTCACGATACGATAGTATTGCGATATTGCGATATGCTCCTTTTCTTACCTTTTCCTTGACCTCACCGGAAGTAAAACATGCAGTGTTTTTTTGTTTTGTTTTGTTTTTGCCCCACACGTAGGCTACATTATTAAGCTTCTCTGGACTCAATACGCCACTGCAGGCGCGGACTGCAACATCGGGCGTTTCGGGCAGATGCCCGGTGGCCTGGTATGGCATGGCCTGCAATTTTTCATATTTTTTTATATCGATACTTGGCGTCCAAATATCGATACAATATCGTCAGGCAAAATATCGCGATACTATGGTGTATCGATTTCCCCCCCCACCCCTAGCCGCTTATAGTCCCTTGTACCCTGGCAGAATTCCTAGCCCATAAACTAACTAATAACTTGGCCAATAAGTGTAACATACAAAATAAAACAAACAGTAATGTCTTCATTTGATGTAGGATGCAGAGGACATGTAACTGTTAAACTCGCATTCCAGGAATATTGTATTCATTGTATTAATTCTTTTTATTTTAGCTACTGTAAAGCACCTTGAGATTTGTTTTACATTTTAAACAGTGCTGTATAAATTAAAGCCATTATTATTATTACCCCAATGCTCCACGTTAACGTAGTTTGCTCGTGCCTCAGAGAGCCTCGTTGTCCTAAAACCCACTCGCTTAGCACCAGAACACACTCGATTTGGGGGGCGAAACACGCCAGGATTGGCCAACGGCCCAACGCCAGTGCTCAGAACTGTCAAATCAAATCATCGACAGAGACGCTATGGCCCGCCTCCTAGTATTTTCAGTGTATCAGATAGCAAACGTTATAAATATAGCCACGTTACAAACAACAAAATAACGCTGGTGGTCCGGATGGAAACAGTGTTACTCGAAATGGTTAAAAGTTATATCAATTTGGTCATTCAGTGCCGTTTTACTGGCATGTAACATAACTAACTAGCCACTAACATCAGCCACAGCAGGCGATTGATTACCCATGATGCATTGCGCTGTTAAAGGGCTCGCACTAAAAACGGTTCCATTGGAGTGAATGGAGATGCTGCAACTCTCCTGGCGTGAACTACAGTAATAATCACATGAAAAAAAACATTTTTCACATGAGTGGGAAAGGGGGGAGTACGCCGTGATGTCAGGTCGTACCGTTTTGGAGGGCAAAAAAAAAAGCAGGTTTGAACCCATAGAGGTCACTTATGCTGTTAAAAATAATATTGTAGAATATTATAAATTTGGTCTCAAATGTGGACATTTTTACCAGAATTATTCACACACCACCCCAAAAGCCATATTGCTTAAAAGCTGAAAAAAAGTGTTTTGGGGGTAAGTCCTGCTTTAATAACCTATCAAAAGCTGTACATTGTATTAGAGAGTGTAGATTCTCCAGAATCTCACAGAAAGGTTTAAAAATAGATTGCATATAAAATATAAAGATATAAAATATATTTATGCAAATAATGATCACTATAAAATAGGGCATTCCGTTTCCATAGTGCAGTGCAGTACTGCAGATATGCCACTAGGGGGCGCTGTGAGTGTGTTGACTGCCAAAATAGCAGAATGGGATAGCGGAAGAAGAAGAGAGCATTACAAACATGGCGGAGTGGGACTATTTTTACCTGAGCAGATAAAACCGTCACCTACAAGATATGTAAAGCTAAAACAGCAGTACCAGTGCTATGTATAACCATCGCTCACCCAGTGCCGGCGGGTACTACCGCAAGCAGCAGCAGCAACGTGACTACTTTGTGGATTATCATAATGGAATAACGTTTCCCACCACTTATTATGGCATTTAAGTACATTTAGCATTTGTGTTTGCAATGCGTTTAACTTTATACTTTTTCTTACAATAGCCACTATTTATGAAATCCATTATAATAGAGATGGCGATGTTAGACACGTGTGTTTCACGCACGGGTAAAATGTGTCAATCTAGTGCTCATGCCGCGTTGGCAACAATGAATGTATCAGTCACTTAATGTTTATTTCAATAAACCATTTGTAAACGTTATGCAATCTGTGGACATGCATGTTAATTGTCGAGATTGCTATAGTAGTTTCACAAGTTATATCTGAAGTTGATCTCTGTTTGGGGATAACTACTTTAAAGTACGTCATACGCTATTCATCAGTCTGTATGATGCGTATGATGCGCTATTCAGAGCGACTGAAGGTGGACATAACGTTCGTTGTTGTTGAACATAGATTTGTTTTAACAATCATTTTCTACATTATGCCATGTTAACACGTACACTGCCGTTGACGAGAAATCTCGTCTTAAAAAAAAAAGCGGTTGACTGCCGTTGACGAGATATCTCGTCTTACTGTTTTTTCAGTGGTTTCCACTAGCTGGCACCCTTGGGCAATATGTGAATGTGGATCCGACCTCTCCCGCTGCTCCGGAAGTACTCTAACAAAGATTTGTATATAAGGAAGGCGGGATCCTTTCTTCCGGGTGGGTTTTGTAGGTTGGTTGAGTCATAGCGAGAGAAAGCATTACATAGCGATTTATACAGATACAGATACAGATATTTAGCAATTTATAGTCAGATTTAGAGCGAGTTGGTTAGCGTAGTTGATTTAGTTTGTAGTTGTTAGTACAGTAGTAGTGTTTAGTATAGTCTTTATAGTAGATCTTTAGTTTAGATAGTTAGTTAGCGCGTAGTTACTGTAGTTAGCTTAGCTCATTTAGCATTAGCATTAGCGTCAGTTCTTTTTAGTATTTAGCATTAGCGTTAGTGTCAGTTCATTTTAGTATTTAGCGTTAGTTCAGTTTGATCGAGTTGGTAGCCGGTAGATTAGCCTTATTTCAGTTCAGTTTGATCTAGTCGTAGCAGTAGTTGTTTTATTTCAGTTTAGTTGGGAGTGGGTGGCGTGTTTGTGCCATGCCGGCCAAACGCAAGCGGTCTTCGGCGGCCAAACGCAAGCGATCGGCGGATCAGAGATCATTGCTCGATTTCTTTTCCGTCCGAAATGAGCTTGTGCCGGAGACCGATTCCGAGGTCTCGGATGATGAACGGGGTGAGCCCATGCATGTCGCGGCTGCGGCTGCTGGGCTGACTGAGTCCGAGTCGAGTGACCTCACGTCTTCCCCAGACGCGGAGGATTCTGGAGAAGAATGGGCCCCGTCCAGGAGCGAAGCTCCACAGAGCAGTGGTAAGACGATGTTTGAGATGACTTGTGTAACTTGTGTAAATGTAATTACTATGACTGTACAAAAGCCAGCAGTCAGTCAATTCATTTTACTGAATTTCAGACTCTGAAGATGAGCCTGTAGCCAGCTGTAGCGGTACAGCATCTGGTGCCACAGCCTCTGGTGCCAGGAAAATGGGTAAGATCACACTTCAGAATCAGGTTTATTTTCACATCACAGGTTCCAGCCAGAATTCCAGAAATTCTAGAACTCCAGAATTCAGTACCACACATATAAAAAACACTATTTTATGGTAATTATGTATTTCTATAATTTGCAGATTGTGGCAGTGGAGCTGGAAGTGGGAAACGTCCTCAGCCTGCAGGTCCTCCTGAGTGGTGTGACATTGACTGGGAGCCAACCCACATCCCCTTCACAGCAGAACCGGGTCCTCATAGTGGTGGTGCTGCTCAACCAGTGGACTTCTTCCAGCTCTTCCTGAACGATGAGCTGCTCCAGGACATTGTAGAACAAACTAACCTCTATGCCCAGCAGTGCATCAGTAAGGTCAGTGAGGCTCTGCCACATTCAAGGCTTGGGAAGTGGAAGGACACTACAGTGGCAGAAATCAAGAGCTTCTTGGGACTATACTTCCTCACTGGGATCGTCAATAAGCCTGAACTGTCCATGTACTGGTCCACAAATGAAATGATTGCTACCCCCCACTTCAGCAGAACCATGTCTCGCAACCGTTTTCAGCTCCTAACACGATTCCTCCATTTCAGTAACAATGATGATGTTGATGATGCAGACAGGTTGTTCAAGGTCCGGCCAGTTTTGAACGACCTGTTAGAAAAGTTCAGAGCCATGTTCACACCAAGTGAAAACATCAGTATTGATGAGGGGATGCTCCTGTGGCGTGGGCGGTTGGCATTCAAAGTGTACAACCCACAGAAACCCATAAAGTATGGGATAAAGTCTTACATCCTCTGTGACTCCCAGACAGGTTACTGCTACAGTATGAAGCCGTACTGTGGTGAGCGGTCCTCCCTAGGCGAGACAGTGGAGTTCCTCCTCGGGGACTTGGCAGGGCAGGGTTACCGCTTATACATGGACAACTACTATAACTCTGTTTCAATGTGTGCACAGCTGCTGAAGTGTCAGACCCATGTCTGTGGCACTCTGAGGAGGAACAGGGGCGAGCCACCTGCTACCATGGTTACCAACCACACCGTGAAGCTGGGGGAAACGGTCATGCGCCACAATGGTAGCACCATGGTTCTGGCCTGGCGCGACAAACGAATTGTGAAAATGGTTTCCACTATGCACGACGACACGATGGAGACAGTGCAGGTCAGGCAGAAAGGCAGCAGAGAGAGGGTCCCACACGCAAAACCCAAGTGCGTTGTAGACTACAACAAGTACATGAATGGGGTCGACAGATTGGACCAGAACATCGCGTACTATCCCTTTGCCAGGAAGACATCCAGGTGGCCGTTCAAATTTGTCATGTACATGTTTCAGATGTCTTTTTATAACGCCTTTGTTCTGTACAAAGTTAAACACCCTCAGAGAAAGTGTAAAACTTTGATGGATTTCATCCTGAGTGTTGTCTGTGCATGGACCAGACCTGTGGTGGGGGATGAGGTGGGGGCTGGGGGGGAGGAGGTGGGGGGTGGCGGGGAGGAGGTGGGGGTGGCGGGGAGGAGGTGGGGGCTGGCGGGGAGGAGGTGGGGGGTGGGGTGTGGGAGGAGGTGGGGGGTGGCGGGGAGGAGGTGGGGGCGGGGGGCAGTGACCAACCTGCAACCATGCCCCGGGGATCATACCTGGACCCTCAATGCAGGCTGGAGGTCAATCTAGCGGGCCATGTAATGGCCAAAAAAGATGCCCCAACGAGGAGGTGTAGGGTTTGTGCAAGGAATGATGTTAGAAGAGAGACACGCTACGTTTGTGTCAAATGTGGGGTCGCATTACACAGGGCTGGCTGCTATGAGGTGTACCACTCGCAGAAGAACTATGCTCTGGGGCACTGGCGCTGAGTAGGCATGGGTCGTAAAAAAAAAAAAACCTGCCAGGGAGGTTTTGTTTTTGATGCTCTTTGTTTGATTGTTTGCTAGCTAGCAGGAATACATAAAAAGTACCTGCCGATTTTCATGTAACTTTGTGGATGGGTGTAACATGGGCCAAGGAAGTACCCATTACATTTTGGAGCAGTTCTGGATTCGGTGTACGAGCCCAAACCGGTTCGATCACGAACCGAAAAAACCTATAAAAAAAAAAAAAGCCGAGTGACCTGTGGTCTGCTCTTGTTTTGTATTTATTTTGACATTTATTTATTTTATTATTGTATTATTCCTCTATTATTGAAAACAACTATTGTTCAGATGTCTGATGTCTCACTGATGCCAAAAATAAATGGTTAAAGTGACTGTTCTGCCTGTTTGATTGAATTTCACAAAACTGCATTTTTCTCAGCTTTCCTTCTCAGACGCTGAAACCATGCTGTATTCAACGGCTAATATCTACATAACTACTAACTCTACAAACTAACTCTTTTAGACAGAGAAAGCACACATTCTATTAGTTCTTTTGAGATATTGTGTGTTCACAAAATCATAGCAGAAAAGAATCCTCGGCTCTTGTAAAATGAGCCAGAATCCTCAAAAAACCCTTTGGCAGAAGCTACCTACAGTATTGAAAAAACGGCTGGCAGTGAATGTGTTAACTAAACAGAATTTAAACTATTTGGAGAAATTAGTGGCGTTGTTACTGCAGTCACTCAATCAGCAAATCCAGCTCAGACAAGCGTGCTGGTTGTATTTGAGACCTTTTGACGTGCGTTAAACGTTTTTATTGGGGGAGGAAAAAAATCTCACTAGTCGACTACCTTTAGGAACAACTAGTCGACTAGTAAAATTCACTAGTCGTGAATGCCCTACTATAACATATAAATGTCAGTTATGGTTCTTTAATATGATATGGTTCTTTAATATGATATTTAATTTAGGTGATACTATAGACCAGTGGTTCTGGTTCTTGAACTTTTTCACATCAAGGACCCATACATTGACACAAATTAGACCACTGACCCAAATTTGATAAGATTTTGTCCCAAGGTCCCTCATGTGATAAGGTTTTTGCTCTTCAATGTTTTATTAGAGGAAATGTGTGAAACCCATGACCAAAGTAGTCATACATCACATTCTGTCATTGTGTTACTTAGGTATGGCCTTATAATGAAAATACATTATCCCCCTTTTTGCTGGGGACTACCTCTAGGACCCCCGGGGGTCCCCTGACCCCACATTGAGAACCACTGCATAGACCCAGTAGTTCAGTCTCTCAATTTACAGTTGATTCAGAAATGAAACAAGCCCATTAGGTTAGGAGCATTAATCATACAGCCTAAATTGTGACGTACATCTTGACTAGGCTTGTTTGAATAGAATAAGAAAACACATTGGGCACTATATGTGGCTAAGAGGCAAAGATAAGCCTATAGTTCTCCAAGGTGAACCAGAGCATTTTTACTTGATTTATGATTTAATATTATTCTGCCGGGCCAGTCAACTGCATTTGCAAACTGTTGGCTGAACTCTGCTGCTCGTTGTATGGCTATTACCAGAGAATGCAACCTTGCATTCCAATTACAGTTGCGCTCTATAAGTGTCATTCATGTTAGTAATGACTATAGCTTCCACTCAGACTGAATCTCTTCCCTGCCCATGAGTACTATAACTATTAGCATGATGGATAGCTGTGCTATCGATCAAGCCAGTTCAAAAAGCACTCTTAAATTGGTGGATAACGTTCAATAGATCAGATCAGAGGACAAAACTTCAATCAGCCAGTGAAGTTACATGATTTCTCATAGACTACTCTCAAGGCAGTAAACGAAGTTCTTTTAACATAACATGTGGTGTGTACTATGTTTAAAATAGATTTCCTAGTGTGTAGATCAAGGTTGATTACGATACTCCAAACTTACCTTGAGTTAAAAACCATTATGTGATTGACCCAAGACCTGAAGGAAATTTCAAAATGGTGGAAAATCCATCATGTCACACTGTGGTGATTCCATGAACAGATGGCAGGACAGACAGGGCAGCTATGTGTCCCATGTTCCACACTAATAGGATCCAAGCCGGTCTCTCTCTTAGGGCTGCAGCCTTTAAAATGATCTTTTAACTGTAGCATCACCTTGGAATCTATTGGAGCAACGTCATTGATTATTTTTTGTCCTGTGGTTCCAGTGGTCATTATGGGAGTATTGTGGTTGACAGATGCACAACAACCATACACATAGAACCCTTGAACACAGCATATCTCCAGAGAGGATTGAAGCACAAACCTTAACCTTTAACATCCTTCAGAATGACAGCCGCTGCTTTCTGTTCACTTGATACGGACTGGTCCCATTGGATTGCAATCTCTTCCAAACCAAAAAAACAAACAAACACAGATGTGAGGCAAACAGTGACACTGAGTAAGCCAAAGGTTAGTAGCTGGTGATGAGAGGCTACAGAGACGCGGGATCTGCTGAAGGGGCAGTGAAGGTCTGGACTGGAGGATACCTGCCATGTTCATGCACAGAGCATCTTTGTTACAGCCGTGATACAAAGCGATGGAGCGTTTGATTGATGGTGATGACAGGCTGGGAGTCCCCACAGAGAGTCAGCAGCCTGTCTCATGTTCTTCTGTTGGTGTGTCATTATTCTCCGTACGACCACAAGACTTGGCTATGACAGTTCTGGGACGGAATCAAGACTGACAGATGTCTGCCCTCTGCCCCAGTCTCTTTCCGCACCCCATTTCCCTCACTGCTGTGGTTTGTCCAGCAGTTAGATATATCAGTCGTCTAACTGGACTGCAGGATTAATGTATTCATGTCCTTGCATTTTTCAGACTTACAATATGACCTAGAAAGCTTTGATTTACAAGTCGTCACCGCGTATTAAGTTAATGGACCTAACAATGAATGATGCAGGAGATGTTTTTAGTTTTGTCTGTGTGCTTCAGTACAACTGTCAAAACTGCTTTCAGTTCACTAGACCATATGTGCCGTGGGCGCAGTTTAGCCCTTCACTTAACACCTGAGACCTTCATATACTGTATCAGTGTTTAGTTTAGTTTTCATACAAACATTCCTCTTTGCAACCTTGAAGATTCACAAAGAGAGAAGCAGCCTCCGGCAGGACGCACATTTGGGTGGAGATATATGTTGATTAAGACATAATCCAACAAAATACACAAATAAGCAAATTACAAACTTGATTTAAGTCAGTGACAAACCCATCAACCTTGCATACCTGGCACCCTAGAAGGAGTACAGGAGAATAGCTATCAGTTTTATGGAGAACATCTGATCCCTTTGGTATTTGTGAGCTGCTCTACACATTTAATTGGCCATTTATTCGTGCAACAGATAATATTGGAAAAGTGCCTGAGAACTCCAAAGTGTCTAGGAGGCTACAGCTACTACTATAAAGTGAAACTGTTTAAATAACATGCTAGCATTCTTCATTCACTTCTGAACTTGTCTTAAACCATCTTTGCAGTGATGTAGTTTATTCAAATATTGTTTATGAATACGTATTATACATAAGAAACAGGAATGTAACCTATCTATGCGCAATGCGTGAAGTCTAATAGAGCATGAAATGATTACGGAGTAAACAGATATGTCATTCCTCAAGAAAATAGTTTCGAGAAAATTAGTCGAAACACCATCTTTCAGGGTGTTTTTTCCACTTTCCTCCATATTGAGCGTTCATGATCTATAAGAGTGATGGCATTGCTCTGAGGCTCCAGGGGTATAGCGTGCGTTGAGGTTGCTGTCAAATCTTAACGGGCTCAATTGTAAACGAGGTGTCTTCATGGCACGCCAAGATGTATTTAATGAATGACACTGCTGACAGCTTTGGCCCCTCCTCGCAGTGACCGGTAATTGTAACATCTATACAGACTTGAGAAATGGGCTCACTGTCTGTAGACTTGACAAATGGGCTCACTGTCAAGAATGTGATCAATCGTTGACTAGACATCATAGACGGGATGGACAAAGAAGCCAAGATGTTGAATGAACTATCCTGCAAGTGATGACACCATAGTTCTCACTGAAGAATGCTGTCTGTAAATGTGCCAAGTCTGGATAGAAACAATGCACACAGGAATTTACCATTACGTCGGCTCTGTAACATTGATCAGTAGTGACCGACTGGAGTCGACACATAGTATACACATTGCACTATACTGATGTGCACTCGAGTCGACACATAGTATACACATTGCACTATACTGATGTGCACTCGAGTCGACACATAGTATACACATTGCACTATACTGATGTGCACTGCATTTAGTCCACAAAATCTAAATCAAAACTTCCATTCTTCACCCACAGTCTCAATAACACTGGACTAAAGGGGGCAGTTGTTCAACACCTCAGAAAATAATGGTTGAGCAAACAACAGGTTTCATTATAAGACAATTACTATATACAGTAGATAAGGCAAACCGTCCCCCGCAAGTAATGTAGACCGCCCCTGGGTCAATCACAAGTAATGTAGACCGCCCCTGGGTCAATCACAAGTAATGTAGACCGCCCCTGGGTCAATCACAAGTAATGCAGACCGCCCCTGGGTCAATCACAAGTAATGTAGACCGCCCCTGGGTCAATCACAAGTAATGTAGACCGCCCCTGGGTCAATCACAAGTAATGTAGACCGCCCCTGGGTCAATCACAAGTAATGTAGACCGCCCCTGGGTCAATCACAAGTAATGCACCTGGGTCAATCACAAGTAATGCACCTGGGTCAATCACAAGTAATGCACCTGGGTCAATCAGTAACAAGACGCATACTGTAGGCTAATCCCTCCAAATGTGATATCTCAGGTGATATCTTAAACACCAGCCATCTGTTTTTGCGCAAACGTGCAGGGACGATATTGGTTGGCCTATTGGGGGCGACATAATTAAAGCTGTAAATTTCTAACTTTGAAAGACTACAACTGCAACACCACTGATCCGATTTGGCTGAAAGTTGGACGGAGGGTGCATTTTTGGCTCAAGGGATGCCGGCATAATTTTGTGGGAGATGACATGTTTGAGTCCCTGGCTCCCTGAGGTAACTGCTAGACAATGTAACTACAAATCCACAGCACTCATCTTCCAAAAAAAAATACCCTGGCTTTCCAGAGTCATTGTTTCCATAGGGTATATCTACGCTGTTTTATTTAATATGTCTTGTCTACTGTACCACCTACCTACAGTAATACCCCACAGGGAGTGTTGGCACACAATACCATGTCAAGTATTAGGCTGGTGCTGGACATCTATGGCAGGACTGTAAATTGCTGTTTGTCAGATGAAACGATATGAAAATTTCATCTCATGATATAGGGACCAAAATGATTGTGGTATTGTTCAAATGTGCTGAAAAGGTTCAAAAAGTACTGATACACTCATTGAAACCATTCACCAAGTTTTACATTAAAAACCACAAATATAATTATAGTTGCTGCACAGCGGTGAGTCGTGGCCGGGCATGGGTTTTGGACGCTGCACAAAGGAGTTGCATGTTATTTCCTGTGTCCACTGTGTGGCGCTAGAAGACCCAATAATTATACGTCATGTTGCTGTATATCATGTGTAGAGCAGACCATGTAAATTTCATGTAAATTGGATGCTGTTTGTCACATAAGGTTGAATTTGTGTTGCCAGTAGGCGGCGCTACTCAAGTGGGGCATTAATGCAACAATACATTTAGTGGAGGTCGCCTGACATGCATATATGCAGTGTCATGAATATCGGTCATCGGACGTTGCACAAATAAGTTAATGATAATTTCCTGTAGTCCACTATGTGGCGCTATAAAATGCCTAGAAATGATATGTCATGTTGCTGTATATAATGTGTAGATGACACCATGTCAATTTAATGTAATTTGGTGTGGTTTGTCACATATGGCTGACTTCCTATTACCAGTAGGTGGCGCTATGGCTATAACAGGATATTTGTATGTAGCATACTTCATCTATCATGACAGCAACATTTTGTCATAATTTTGTCATGAAGCTTTATTGAGTAGATGTTTACAGTATCGTTTAGAGTAAAACATTTTGATGCACGATGGGCTCAATTTGATCATTCAAATATCTGTATGATAATACTTTTGTGTAGGTCCTTCTGACGATCATGCTATGCGAAAGTTTGGTGTCAATTAAACAAAAACTGTCGAAGAATAGGGCTTAATTAGTTTTACAGGTTTTGCAGTTGTTTACTTCATAATTTGCTATAGGTTGGAGTTTACAAAAGTTTCTCCTCGCTTGGGCCTACATTTTGGTGAAAGTACAAAGCCGTAGCATGTATGCCTGATTTGTTACGAATTTTCAAAGTTTGAAACTTTAGACGGTTGCTGTAGCGCCACCATCAGGATTATTAGCGCCAAATTTGCGTTGACGAAGTTTGGCATGAGACATTGGCATGTTTGGTTTATTTTCATGCATGGAAAGTTGGACTTCCTCAGAAGAAGAATAAAGGCAAAAATACATCTAGAGTCCGGCAGCAGAGCTGGCCACTAATTAGCAGCACTATGCACTTCTTGTTCGCATAAACATTAAAATAGTAATAATAATAATAACACAGCCAATAAGATTTGGTGCAATTCGGATACATTCTCACACACACACACAAAAACACGTACACTGTTTTAATGATAATAATAATAATAATCTCCGCCAGGAGATCATGTTTTCGGTCGCGTATGTCTATTGTTATTATTATCTCGCTATCTCCGCCAGGAGATCATGTTTTCGGTCGTGTATGTCTGTGCGTGTGTTCCGTCTGTGTGTTCCTCCTGTCTTGTGTGTTCCTCTGTGTGTTCCGTCTGTGTGTTCCTCCTGTCTTGTGTGTTCCTCTGTGTGTTCCGTCTGTGTTCCTGTTTTGGCCATGTAGTGTGTTCCTCCTGTCTGACCACAATGCCCTTACTGGCCACAACACTCTTACTGACCACAACACCCTTACTGGCCACAACATCCTGACTGACCACAACACCCTTACTGGCCACAACAACCTCTGACTGACCACAATGCCCTTAGTGACCACAATGCCCTGACTGACCACAACACCCTTACTGGCCACAACACCCTGACTGACCACAACACCCTTACTGGACACAACACCCTCTGACTGACCACAATGCCCTTAGTGACCACAATGCCCTGACTGACCACAACACCCTTACTGGCCACAACACCCTGACTGACCACAACACCCTTACTGGTAGGGCCGGGGACGGATCAGAAAACCCACGGATCGGATCGCGTGACGGATTTTGAGCCACGGATCACGGATTTTTCGGATCAGCAAAAAATAAATAAATAGGCTATATCAGATTTTTTCTCTCAAAATTAGATTTTCGATTTGAATTTTTAATACTATTATACTTCTCTAACCATTTGTTGCCCTGCACAGCTCAAAAAATATTTTTTTCTCATGACACAATTTATGCTTTTACTCTGAAGGCAAAACAACCCAACTTCCTGTTTTAGGTGGCACTGCGCCTATAACTTCCTGGCTGTTGCGTGCTAACGTAGTCACTTGACACGAGTAGGCTACAGACCAGACCGGGTGAGTCTGGAAACATAACGTTGATGCTACGTTATGCTACTCGGTGGCCCCACGTGTTGTTTTGTTGTTATGTGTCCAAGGCAACATTTCACCGTCCGGTGATATGTGTTCGTGAAACGTGTGCGCGTGTGTGTGTGTGTGTGCGTGTTGTGGCTCTCGCTATCTATCTTGTGCAGCGCGCAACATGCTGCTCGCATTCCTGTGCTTTTTCAGAGGTGTTGAAATAAGTTTGCTGTCTTTAGTAGCCACTAGCCACAGCCTTCAGAGAGACTTTACAGCGGCGACAAGGGATGAGGAAGCTCACTGTGCTTGCCATGATGATGCCTGTCTGTGTCTGGCTGCGCTGCAGGTGTTCTCATACACTAACATTAAACGTTAAATGAAACAAGGGGGGGGGGGGTTCCGCGGACCACGACGTTCTGAACCGTGTGCCGAACCGTGGGGGCTGATCCGTACGGGTCACGGATTATCCGTGATCCGTCCCAGCCCTACTTACTGGCCACAACACCTTACTGGCCACAACACCCTCTGACTGACCACAATGCCCTGACTGACAACAATGCCCCGACTGACCACAACACCCATACTGACCACAACACCCATACTGACCACAACACCCTGACTGACCACAACGCCCTGACTGACCACAACACCCTGACTGACCACAACACCCTGACTGACCACAACGCCCTGACTGACCACAACACCCTGACTGACCACAACACCCTGACTGACCACAATGCCCTGACTGACCACAACACCCATACTGACCACAACACCCATACTGACCACAACACCCTGACTGACCACAACGCTCTGACTGACCACAACACCCTGACTGACCACAACATCCTGACTGACCACAACGCCCTGACTGACCACAACACCCTTACTGACCACAACACCCTGACTGACCACAACACCCTAATCTCTCAAGACAGACTTTCGACTTGCATAAAAAATCTGTCAGCAGGCTCCGTCAAAAGGTGTGTAACAGCGCTCGCACACATGCTGCGCTTCACCCGATCAAAATGAAGTGAACGTGACCGGTGTGTTGTCAACACTTACCATTTTCAGAGTATAGCAAGTTGCTACTTGCTACTAGCAACGAGCAAGAGTTGTTATTGTTGTTTCATAGCGACGGACGGATTTGAGAGCGACACACAGGGAGCGGAAAATAAATCCATTAATGGGCAGAGCCGGTCGGTTGGAGCCAATGGCAGAGCTTGCAGGGAGCGGAAAGGGAATTTATTCCGCTGCCGACCGCGCCTCTTGAGTTCCTGTTGCACCACATTGAAGCGGGGCTGCCCCCAGAGGTTAGAGAAAAATTTCGTATTTTTGTTTTGTTTAACCGATGGGTTCCCAGATTGACAACACCCTGACTGACCACAACGCCCTTACTGACCACAACACCCTTACTGGCCACAACACCCTTACTGACCACAATGCCCAATTCCATGTTCAGTAAGGGACCGTTCGTTATTTAGGGAAGGGGCCACTGGAGGAAAATAGGGGAGGGTAATCTTGTTTTGAATTTAGTTTGAGGGAGGGTACATTCTCTTTAATTTGAGTCCAGGGGAGGGGTATACAATTTTGATTAGATAAAAATATATAAACTTTTTGTTTGTGTGTAATGTTTGCTTTTCGGACTTCAACAACTACTGAGTTGCTTCATTTACACCCCTCCTGTCCAAACTGTTTGGTATGTCCCGGTGCATTGTTTCTCTTTGGCGGTCTGATCTGTCGATCTTTGTGCTTGGCCTATCCAGACAGTAGGCGTGTACAGTATCTGGCCAATCAGTGGGCTCTGTTTGCCTCGACGGAGGGCTGGGGTCTTGTACGCACTGCTGGGGTAACCTATACGTTCATATCAGCGAGGCTGCGACAGGCTGGTGTGCTGTTGCTGCTTTCTTTCGGGAGCGCGAGTGGCTGACTCATTGTGATACTAATAGTTTGATTTGATTGTATAACTTAGTGTAAGACCACCATCCTGCGGGAGCCCTTACACGTAATTATTGTTGCTGCGTGCTATCATGACGTGGTGATATGTAACAAGTGTCAACCAACCTGTGCTGTGATGCTATGAGCTGTTTTAATTAAAACATATATATATATTTTTGTCGATAATAAAGATTCCTATTTTAATATTAAGCTGCTTCTTGGTGTGTGTGCCTTAACGGCGTTGGAGCCTGTGGCTGTGGTCTCTAGGTGCCACAATATGGAAGTAGGCTACATTTCCAGCACGAAAAGTCGAGCAAACAAACATGGCATCACAAAATATATATGGGCTCTATCGTTACGCCAGATAAGTCTAGGAAGTCACAGTAGAACCGAGTTACGGCTCACTCATCTCCTAAATTACGTAAAGTCTACAAGGGATATTTATACCACCAGGATGACATATATGTTTCACATAGGGTTGTGTTTTGATTTCGAGATTTTATTTTGTCCAATATTGAAATGTTCGACAATTGCATGTTGTGTTAACATTATTTCTATCTACCTTTCTATCTATTTAGGCTAATTTGGATGCTATTTGTTATCGAAATGTACCTCAATGGATGCTGGGAGATTTTACATGTGTGGCTTTGTGCCTGTCTGCTGAGGGAGTGAGAGAGAGAAAGAGAGGGGGGACAGAGAGTGGAGAGTCCGCCACATAGAATCGGCTAACTTTTTTCCATCAGTCATTCACTGCTATTTAAACACAAATATTGATATACACAGACTGAAGATTGTTTCACAAGCGAAAATAGCATTATAGCGACCAGAGGAGGCGGTCGCTCTGATTGGTGACAGTTCTGCTCTTAAGAAGCGCAAAGGATTATGGGAGTTCATGTTCTTGTGGGAAGCTTCTTACTGTACAGTTAAAAACGTGGTTTAGTGATGTTGTGCATATGTTTTGATTGCATTATGTGGTATTATGGCAATGTTTGTGTGGCCAGGATATGTTTAGTTTTACTATCAATGTAGCCACCACGACTGAGACTGTTAGTGTGTTTGATCACCTCTGGCCGGAGTTTCTGGAAATGTTAGGTTAAAAGTAAGATATCTGTGTCAGTCTGCATTCTTCCACGCAAACTTGCCACAATATTGTTTGGGGAGGGTTAATTATAATTTTCAAATCGCTTCGGGAGGGTCAAGGAAAAATATAGTTTGATCAGGGAAGGGGCACAGCTTTTTATTTCAGAGCACACCAAATTCCTCCAGTGACCCCCTTTCTAAATAACGAACGGTCCCTAACAGGGCAGTTATCCGAAAGCAGATAAGAGCAATGGACTCAAGGCTAGGTTTGGCCATGGTTAGGCGTAGCGGTGCCTTGCGGAGATCTGCACTCTACTGAGTGCACTTTTCTAGTTAAGATTCGAAATGGTAATACTAACCCCCAGGAATTTTCTTGCGGTTTATCATTAAACCGGTAATGGTTTCATCCCTACGCTCACATTTCTCAATCCCTCCCCTAGCTGTCAGAACTGGAGCCCACTTGTTCTCCTTCACATTGGAAGCCAATTTGGTTATGCCTCCCATTGGGCAAGGAATTTGTTCCAGCAGTAATCTTAATCCGTGGAGGAGAAGGAGATGCATAACTTGTCACAGTCTGAATTAAGCCATTAATTGCCCCTCCATGTGGGGTCCTGCTCTGTTAGCCATGTAATGCTACCTTGTTTGAGGGACTCTTGTCTGAGTAAGGCTTTCATAAATGTGCTTTGACATCTAGGTTCCTACTCAACCGCACTGATGCTTCAGAGATGAGCTGGTGGTTAACATAAAGGGAAGAAGGGAGGTGCAAATGGAAATCCATGCACTGTCGGTCTTTTCATTGCATTTCTATTTTATTAGATAGTCCATAGCCAAATTCAAAATGGCATGTCGCAGTTATCTGGTACAGCCAACCGAGCCACCGGTACAAAGCACAGCACAATGTATGGAAATTTCAGAATGAAAGCATTGCTGCTGGGAGCACCTGTTATAATATTTGTGAGATGTGTGGGTTCCTTAGACTTTAAATGAATAATCATTATCTATCTTAACTATTGGATTTTTGTTTCTAGTGCTGCAAGAGAAGATATGTCTTGTATCCCACACTACCCAGACAGATTACTGTAATAGCATGTTTTTTAAGCCAATTAACAACACATAAGTAAGACATTGTTGGAACAATGATAAAAAAAGATCATCGAATCAGTCCAAATGTCAGTCCAAAAAAAAAGGTTAATCACTGATGAACAATCCATCATGCCCACTGATGATGATGTCATACCCACTGATGATGTCATGCCCCTCGTCGAGTGGTGGCCAGACTGAATTGTGCTGTGGCCAGTGGTGACTGTCTGATGATGTCATAGGCTAATACCCACTAATGGTGTCATAGACATTGTGATGTCATAAATCACTGCTGATGTCATACCCACTAATGATGTCACTCGAGCAGTTGTGATGTCATAAATCCTTCCAGGGTGTTTTGCACAACTGTGATGTCACTCGGGAAGTTGTGATGTCATCACTGGTGTCACTCGAGCAGTTGGGTCATTAGTGATGTCATCAATTCTTTGAGGCTGAGGTTATAAGTAGGACCGGCATACTAAAGGGGGACTAACCACCCCCACAATGCCTTGCGTTGACCCAGCTCGCAGGAAGCAATTTTTTCCGCCATGATGGAAGGCTCGGGCTACATTTAAGGCATATTTGCATCAAATCAAGCTGATAATATACAATTTGATTGTTTAAATGTCTGACCCTTTCAAAAGTACATCACAAACAGACAGCCCTGCTTAATCCTTGCTAAAAACGGGTCCATTGGAGTGAATGGAGATGTTGCAACTCTTCTATTATGGCTCTGGCGTTAGCTAATGATCACATGGTTTATTTATTTTTCTATTCACATGTGTGGGGAAGGGGGGTTCACCGTGACGCAACGGTAAACCAAATCGGCCATTTTGGAGGGTAAAAAAAACAGGTTTGAACTAGGCATGGGTCGGTGTGAAAATGTTTAAACCGGTTCGATATTGCTCTTCAAACCGAACCTAACCGGTATACCGAATTTTGCTACTAGGTGTCGCACTTTGAGCAGTGCTTCCCAGTTTAGGCGATAAATGACTGTAGTGCGACTCCAGTCCACTTGGTGGCGATAATGCACCTCTAAGCTGGTTTGCCAACCACCAATAACTAAAGAAGAAGAAGAAGAAGAAACTGCATAGTTTTGTTTATTAAATGACCGTCTGCGAGATATGTAATGAATGAATGATCATACTTGACCACATGTCCGTCACCACGAAGTTATGGCCCTCTGAGATCAAAATTTGAACTGCGTTTTTCTCAGTTTGTTGTATGATGCCAACTTTAGAGAAATACTTTTAACCTGGTGGCTTAGGCTACAGTTCAGGCAACTTTGGATAATTACCTGGGGATCGTATGGATTTCGCATGGATTTTAAAGAATCCTTTTCTACTGTTTTGGACACCCATCTTAGCCAGGTGAGTGGTGACTAGTGCCCCGTTTATATTCTCCACTCCAAAACAACTCAACTCAGTGCACATCCCCCCCTCCTCTCGTTATGACGTATTTTGGAGCATACACGTATTTCACGAACACGCAACGTTATGATCGCACGGTGAAACGTTGAGTTTAGTTCTAAAATTGTATCATTGACAAACCCACTTTTATTACATAATGTACTGTAATAAACGTACTGTACATGCCAGGGCCGGCGCCAGAATGAAATGACTGAGGGGGCGGTTATAACTGGGGAGGGGGCTGATTTTTTATTTTTTTTCGATTATTATTATTATTTTTATATCGTAAAACATAGGTTATATACCCGCTATGCCTATTTCTGGACTTTTTAACCATAATAACCTCTGAAAAGCGCAATAACAACACAAGAAAGACTACTATTCAAAATCAAATAAAACATTTATTTCACAGCAGCAGATTAAGGCATTAATAGAGCTGAGCTTTGCATAACGTGAAATGCGGGACCTGTCTGGAGCACTCTGAACATATATGTCTATATGAAAAGTCATAGAATAAACAATTGCTGCAAAAATCGCCAAAAAACTAAACAAAATAATAGCCAGTCAGTGCCAGGTTCATTAAATTAAAGAAATAAAGTGATCAGATGTGTTGTCTCCATCTTTCTGCTCATGGCATGCTGTGTGCTTGGGTGCAGCTGATTTCTCTCTCTCTCTCTCTCTCTCTCTCGCTCTCTCTCTCTCTCTCTCTCTCTCTCTCTGTGTGTGTGTGTGTGTTTTAATCACGTCATGATCACTACAACATACAGTGAGGTTCAAATTTAATAAATACTGTAGCTACATCTCTGACACCTTGTGACAAACCAAAGCATAGCAAATAGCGCTTCCCTGCCAATTCTGAAACAACAGAGCTATGTTTATAGGGGGTAGCCTACATCAACTTAAACTGATCAAATTTGGTGAAGACTGCAGAGACAGCAGCCGAAACATGTCAGGTACAAACATTGTCTAACTGGCCTTTATAGATGAAAAAATAAATATATATATTTTTTTTTTTCAAGTGAGGGGGCAGAAAATTGAACTGAGGGTGCAAAGCCCCCTGGCGCCCCCCCCGTGGCACCACATGCAGGTGGCTACTTGTAGCTCATGAGCTCAGCTGACAGCAGGAGTCAGACAGACATGCGTTTCACGAACACACGTTATGATCGCACGGTGAAACGTTGAGTTTAGTTCTAACGTTTTCATTGACAAACCACTTTTATTACATGATGTTAGATGTGGAACACGTTATCATTGACAAACCCACTTTTATTACATAACATGCTGGTGGCTACTTGTAGCTCAGCTACAGGAGTCAGACACACATGCGTTTCACAAACACAAACAACTTTCTGATCGCACAGTGAAACGTGTTTAGAACACTTTTTTTTTTATTATGCTATTACAGATACAGGCTTCATGAACAAGATAACATTCAGAGAGCCTAGCATTGATCTGCAGCTACTCATACATATATGTGAGACTGATTAAGTATGATGAATTAGAAGTCCTTGAGTTTTAGGGTCTGGTGCTGAGGAGGTGCTTGTTCAGTCTTTTCTTGAAGGCAACAAAACAGCATGTGGGACCAATGAACAGCTTCTCGCTGTGTAATGTACTGTACGTCAGCAGCCTCTCTCTGTCTGTCTGAGTTACCCGTGTCTGTCTGTGTGTTAGGCCAGCGTGTCTGTCTGTGTGTTAGGCCAGCGTGTCTGTCTGTGTGTTAGGCCAGCGTTGGGTAGAAATGACAGTAGGATGAGAGAAATCCATTGCCAGTTTGGCTGGTTAATGTCAAATCAAACCGGTTTAAACTCGTACACTGGACCGGACCGGCAAAACCGGAAATCGACCCAGTTTGAACCCTAGAACCCTAGAACCCTGCCTAGTTTGAACCCATAGAGGGCACTCCTGTTGCCTGAAAATGGCAGTCAATAGAATTCTAACAGTTTAGTCTCAAATGTGGAGATTTTGACCAGAATCCTTTACACACCACCTCAAAAGCCATATGGTTGAAAAAAAGTGTTTTAGGGGTTAGTTTTTAAAGTTTAGTTGCATTGCACACATACATATTTCCTCTCTCTTGTGCTGGTTAGGGTTAACCCTAACCCTAACCCTGTGGATGTTAGGATTACATTATGGAGTGAAACTGTGGCTGTAAAGCATTACTCAAAATTCAAATTTATGTTAACGTTACAACGAGTTTTATTTTGAAAGAGCTCAAGCCTATATGACCTACTTACATTCTGACTGACTTGACAGTGGTTCAGTAAAGTGAAGTGTGTTTCAGTGCTACAGTGAACGTCGTCTCATCCGTGAGACGCTTTTCTTTCTTTTTTTAGCTACAGTGTGCATTATATATATTTTTACATTCATCTTTTTATTTCATTTAAACATAAAACAATGACTGAAAGTATGAAACTATGAAAGTGCAATGTCAACAAACTTGTTTAAAAAATACTAATTTTAAAAGCATTCATGTAATTACTCTTGTTAAAATAGCAGTGCATTTGGTGAAGAGCACATTATGACTTGTTTAAGACTGATTGATTGATTGATAACTTTATTGAAACAATAATAGCAGGATTGTACAAGACAACACAACAAAAACATATTGCTCAAAAGGAATAAAACACAATAAAGCCCGAGGGCTTGTTTCCATTGTGGTCCTTGTGTGTGGGACAAGAGGAGTGAATCTGTATGCAGATATGAGCGCGTGTGTGCGCGGGCAAAAACAACACAAACAGATAACATTTTACACTCAAACCAAACATTCTTAAACCTTTAGTGAATGGTTATTTAGATACCTAGCAAGAATGCATCAATCAATAAATAATAAGATAGAGACCAGCTCATAAACTAAAACAGGAACCTACCTAGGGTTTAAAAACCGTGACTATTCAGGGGACATAAGAAAAGGAAAATAAAAGGTTAGGATCACATTTGGGAGCCAACCAGCCATTTTTTCAAGGCAAGCTTAAAAGAGAACCTAGTTAAGGGTCTTAATACTCTCAGGGAGTTTGTTCCATAAAATAGCTGCTGAGTAAGAAAAGGTGCATTTACCCTTTAGAGTTTTAAATTTGGGGGGAACAATGTTGGAGGTGCTTCCTCTTGTGGAGTAGCCATGTACCTCACTGACTTTACAAAGACTTGAAACTAAAAGTGTATGACTTGGACTTGACTTAGGACTTGTGAGTGTTGACTTGCGACTTGACTCGAGACTTGCCTGTCTTGACTTGGGACTTGACTTGAGACTTGGGTGCAAAGACTTGTGACTGACTTGTGACTTGCAAAACAATGACTTGTTCCCACCTCTGGTTCACAAACATTTAACATCTTACCGAGAGGGGGAGAGAGAACATCCATGATCCCATACTCTCCCATACACTCTCTCCTCCCACACATTTCCCATTCTCTCCCCACCTCCTCCCTCTCCCTGCTCTCTCCTCTTGCTCCTTCCCCACCTCCTATACTCTCCAACATTTCCCATTCCCTCCCCACCCCATCACTCTCTCACCCCTGCTCTCCTCCCTTCTCCTGCTCTCTCCTCTGCTCTATCCTATATTTCTATATTTTCTATATTTCTCTATCAATTGTTCAATGTGTTATCTTTATTCTGTAATTTGCTACTGTTGTGTCAGCTAGAATTAGCTAGACATATTCTCTGTGAAGCCCTCTGAGACATGCTTGTGAATTAGGGCTATATAAATAAACTTGACTTGACTTGACTTGATCGCTAACAGCTAGCTAATAACTAGCCATTCAGAAAAGCATGTAAACAGCCATGTGATTAGTGAGAAAGTCAGTAAAGCAAGGAGAGAGCTGCAGGTGCTTATGCAGAATAGTGCACGTTTAAGTGCACAGTGGGTAATGACCCGCTGTGTTTTAGTTTAGTTTAGTTTAGTTTATTTAACAAACTTCAATTACAGGGTAAAAAAAACATTGTAAATCAATTAATGACATTGTCAGGGATAGCACGATAAAGTCCAGGACTTATTTCCATCGTGGTCCCTGGTGGGCCATCAGTCCAACCCTGCTCTCAAGATGTTTACCATCTATTAGACTGTGATTTCCTTAAGAAACAAAACAGTATAACAACACAGACAGTACCAGTAACAAAACAGTATACAATAACATACAGTAATTCAATATCTCCAACCATCTGTTTTCATTCTGATAGTGATCAATCTATTACAAATTGTCACTACAATATTGCAATATGCTATACATAATACTATATAATATACAGGTATTATATATATTATGTATTTAAGTCTATACAGATGTGCAATATAAAGTCAGATATCAGTAATACTAATAATAATAATTTGTCACTACAATATTGCAATATAGTATACAAAAGACTATATAATATACAGGTATTATATGTGTTATGTATTTAAATGTAATTGATATGTACAGATGTGCAATATAAGGTCAGATATTAGTAATACTAAATAGTTAAGATTCATTACAATCAATTAAGATAGGCTACTGTGCAATACTGTGACAATATTAAAACCATAAAATGAAAGTAATATAGTGCAATTTATTAATAAAACCCAAATCAAGGTAAGTTAAAATAAGTTAAAAGTAAATATGTTTCAAAGTAACTTAAAAAGGCCCTATCCTTATTTATGGATATTTTCCAGTATAGAGCCATTTTGATCATTTTCTTAAAAACGTGTGGTTCTGCACTTTCTTGGTTTCAAGAGGCAGCTTGTTCCACTCTGATGCACCGGAATAACTAAAAGAGTCCTTAGCCATCATGGTTCTGAATCTGTGAAGGTGCAGGTTAGCAACCCTGGCTCTGGTGTTGTGATTATGGACTTTGTCTGTCTTTTTAAAAGAATTACTAAAATAGCCAGGGACCCTGCCATTCAAAATCCTATGTACCATGTTTAGTTGGATAAGGTGGGCTCTATCCTCAACTGGGAGCCAATTAAGCTGAGAAAACTGAGTCCTACCCACATGGCTCCTGTAGCCCAGCCCTAAAACTACTCTTACCAGTTTGTTCTGTGCTAGATTTTGCTTTAGGGCCTTATTAAGGCTCCAGAACCACAAGCTAACTGCGTAGTCCAGGTGACACAGGTCTAAGGAGGATGCTAGCAGTTTAAGGGATTCCCTGTCCAATAGTTGTGCCCTCCTGGCAAGGTATCTTGTTCTAGAATTGACCTTACCGTGTTGGGAGGTCCCTCCCAGGTTTTTATCTAGTACACAGCCCAGATAATTAACAGATGATTTTGGTGTTATAGATACTCCTTTGATCTTAATATCCAGTGCTGTTTCTTTATTTAACCTAGGCTTAGAGCCGAACAGAATAGACTCAGACTTACCTAGATGTAATGATAGCCTGTTATCTCTGTTAACCATCGCTGTACTTTCTCAAGCTCATCAATTAAAATGTCCTGAATTTTGTTTTTATCCTTGTGTGCCATAGATTTTGTGATGACATTGTGTGATGAAGAATATAGCGAGATTAACAAGGTTGATAGCAAAAAAAACACTGTCGCAGCTGCCTGCAGCAGCATTTCCAGGCTCCTAGCCTAGCTAGCCAGTCACAAGACGCCTTCAGAGTCCCTCGCTAAAGTCTGGATCATTCGTCTGGATGCACGTTTTTCTTGTTCTTGTTCTATTGTTTTATGGCGGTTGGCAAAAAGCTTTTTGTGCATTACCGCCACCTACTGGAGTTTGATGCTTCATAGTGTTGGATGCAGGTTACCTCGCCTCTCTCAAAAAAGAAGAGTCACGTGAGTGCGGCGTGTAAGGCCATCTGTCGCTACTAAGAAATAAATGGGGTGTATTACTCATTGTATTACTGGACAGACATGTAGGCTAACTAACTTTGCAGTCTGAGCCATCTTCTATGTGCTGTAACACAGTGCTGCAGTTTCTATTTTTCTGGTGTTTCTTTTTTACATGTTTGGGACAGGCAAATGTCTCAAACATAGACTGATATCACACGATGTTGTGAAGAGATGGCTATTAATTTGTAAATATTTGATTATAAAAAATATATATGCTGTATTCTGTTCTTAAAGCAGCTACGAGCAAGATTTACGATTGTTATTAAACAGTCTAAATTTAATATCAATGCATCACATCTTACCTCTAATAGTAGACAAGACCAACGCAGAGTAGTCTCGCTTGAACCCAGAGTGAATCGGCCAGTGTTAGTCTCTCTGTGGCCAGGGCAGATCAGGAAGTTAAATTAAACGGTTTGCAGCAGCCACTTCGGCCATAACCATAAAATAACTTCCAAAAAACCTGTTAGAATATAACGAGAGATGTTCGCGAGAGTATGCATGGCGTTCTCCTTGTTTATGGTATGTTGCTAGGCAGCGCGAACGGGGTAAGGCAGGCAGCTGCGTTTCACTTCCGGGTTTATCCGGTCCGGCGGTAAGGAGAGAGAGAGAGAGAGCCCCCTGTTGACGCGAGTTTAGACAGACACAGACTTAAGAGAGCAATCTCCGATTCACACGGCTTTGGTCTCAGCTACTATTATAGGTAAGATGTGATGCATCAATATTGTAATTATACTGTTTAATAACAATCGAAAATCTTGCTCGTAGCTGCTTTAAAATGTGTTTTTTTAAGATAATTTTATTTCAAATTGTTTTATTTATTTAGTTTTAATATATTTTAATATATTTCATGTATTTTAGTCTGTGAAACCGTGGTATTTTTGTCCAAGGTTGTCCAAGGTTTTGTCCAAGGCGCATCCCTAGATACTATTTGTTTATTATATTGCAATCACAATCGCAAATCGCAATATTGTCCACCATAATCACACCTTTCCCCCAAATCGTGCAGCACTAGTTGTGGGTTCAAGACACCTTCTTATAACATGAAAGACGTGAGTTTGCTGGGCGCACAGTCGGGTAGTGTATTTTGATCTGTGATTCCAGTTGTGTAATGTATTTCAGTGAGTTTTTCAGTTGTGAAAAAAAATCTTAATGAAAAAGTCATGTAGTATAAACTCCCAAGTCTTTTCATAATCAGTTAAGATTTCAAAGTCATCTAGTGTATCTAGGCTATTAGGCTGACAGTACCTTAGCCTAAGAACAGCAAAGGATACTTTAATTTTATTTACCCTGTTTTCTAGTGATGTTGAATGTTGGAACTGGATTCACTTAGCAGAGAATTATTTGCTTGGCACATTTTATTTTGTAATTTGTAAATATGTGTTTTTCTCTCTCTATCATCCCCCTTCCATCTATGGCATCTGCGCACACAACTACATGATCAAAGAGGCACTTTGAGCAGTCAAAGGAGGATAGTCTCCCAGGACAGCACTGCTCAAATGTGGCCTATTTACTGTACTTTGCTCCCATTTGACTAAGAACCTGATTTCTGTAAGTTAAATCTATATAAGCTTGCTCATTAAAATGGTTAAAAAAGAAAGAAAAAGGAAAAAAGAAAGAAAGACAGAAAGAAAAGTGAAGGTGTCGTGGCTATACAAACAATGTCTTTAACCACTGTTAAACGGGAACTTGCATGTTTCTGACTCTAATTGCTTTCAAATAATTCGCCCGTGCCAGTCCAAACTGTTTGAAATAAGACGTATTTATTTCCGTCTGTACACGTGGAATACATAAACTTTGATCAATCAAACAAACAAAAAGGTAAGCAATAAGCAGGTCAAAAGACTGTGCGCTTTTTCCCGTCTGAACCAAAACCCCCAGCTGTCTCTACTTGGTCCCATCTAAATAGATTAGCTGCACCCGCCCCCTACAGCCTATACTGCGGCCGCAAGCACAGAGCAGCAGAGGGCAGACTTGCATCTCCCAACACTATTGACAGCAAATATTAATTCATTCATATATTCATATATTCCACCTCAATGTACAAATAAGAATTCCACCAAAAATAATAATAAACCAAAATGGCTCTAACACACCAGCCCCTATTTGCTTTTTACAGAGCAATTACAACAAAAACAATTCATCAATAGAGCCATTACCACAATACAATACATTATGCCATTTTTATAACCACATGAGAAAAAGATAAGTTGTATATCAATATAAGTAAATTTGTATCGTTTTTCGTAAGTTTATAGTTCTGTAAGAGACCATACCATACTGCCAAGTAAATGTTATAGAGTCCATTGATCGAACAGTCAGGGGTGCACATGACTGAAGAAACAATTCATTGATAAACATTTAATTAGCTCAGTTGGCTGCCTCCAGGAGCAGACAGAGCTTGTTAATTGGTCTTTTTGCGTTTATGATAAATGCCGTGGTGAGGTATGTACCAAACTCCTTTTTCCTCTGTGGGCACCTTCTCTGCATAGCCCTTCATGAGAATATCATTCATGAAGACTTTGTACTCTGTAGCATAAACCTGATCCTTCTTGACTTTTCTTTTCAAGTTTAATGCCCGTTGTTTTGCCATCGGATAATTGTTTGGCAGGATGGAATTCTGATCGCGGAGAGGCAAAGGTAGGTGGTAATGACCGTCTTTCAGAGTTACAGAATTAGATGCAATGTCCATAAATTTCTGATCTTCAACCGACATCTGACATTCCTCTTCATATTCTTTTTCAGGAAAGTCATGTTGGTATTGTTTTACTAGAAGTTCCTCGAGATGTACAATTGAGATGCGGTTTGCAGATGCAACAGGACGTCCAAATTCATATATCTCAGAAAGTGAATTGCGTGGCCCGTTAACCACCCATCCTAGAAGTGTTTTCACTGCGTAGGGGCCATTTCCCTGGCTATTGATAATTTGCCAGGGCTCCATTGCTTTGGGGGCATTCACTCCAATAAGGAGATCCACACCTGCATCAATCTCATTTAACTCAATTTCCTGCAAGTAAGGCCATTTGTTGAGATCATTTGGAGTGATGATGTTTTTCTTTGTAACGGGGATTTTAGTTTGGGTGTATGTGTTGGGCAATTTAAGAAATGTGCCTCCTTCCAAACTACTCACTTCCAGTCCCGCTACTTCATAGCTATTGACAGGTTTATCCTGCCCCATGGTTTGCAGAAGAACTTCTGTGGCTCTCCCCTTAGCATTGAGCTTCTTCATAAGGTCCTCTGTACAAAATGTCGCCGTGCTACCCGGATCAAGGAAGGCATAGGTAAGCATGGTCTTATTACCATTGCAGACTTTAACTTGGACTGGTACTACAGCAAGTATGCAGTCTCTACCAGCCCCAGTTTCGTCACCCTTTTCCAAGGAAACATGAGCACTGGTGACAGACTTTTCCTCTAGCTTTACGAGATCAGCATTCAGATCGGTCTTCTGGTGTTCGAAATTAGCTGTCCCCTGTAAAGGTCTTTTTATGTGCAAAATGGTAGGATGTCTGGCCTGACAGCTCTGACAGGTCATCCTTTTCCTGCAATTCTTGCTTAAGTGTCCTCCTTTTAAACATCCAAAGCAGAGACCTTTTTCTCTCAGGAATGCAATCTTATTTTGCTGTGGTTGTCCTTTTATCTTTTGGCATTCAGATAATAAATGTTTGCCTGCACAAAAAACACACAAGGTGGTGTCTGGAGCCCTGAAGGAGATGTTGCCTTTTACAGTTGTCTTTTCTGATGTGCATGTAGATGTTTCAGTTGTATTATCTGCCACCTCTGATACTGTAGTAGCAAAGCTACTTTCTTTACTTTTCAGTTTGTATTGTCTAGAATCAGCAGTAACAGATTTGTCTCTTGACACCATTTTGCTGGCAGGAGAATCCTGGATATCACCAAAAAGAGGGTCTTGGAGTATTTGAGCTTGTCTCTCTATGAAGGACACGAGATCAGGAAATGTAGCCCTCCTTTGTCTTTGCTCTAAAATGTCATAAGCCGCGGTCCTCCACCTCTCCTTTAGCTTGTAGGGTAGCTTAGATGCAATGATCTTTAAATTGGAGGGCACGTTAAGCTCCTCCATGCCAATGTCCCTCATTGCATTACAACATCCTCTGAGGTAGAGTCCGTAACTTTGTAACATCTTTCCATCATCTGATTTTATATTATTCCAGATGATTGCCTTCTCCATATAGGCATTGGCAATCTTGATCTTGTCGCCAAAATGTTTCTCCAGCAATTTTTTAGCTTCAGCAAAGCCTGTGTCCGCATCCATGTGAAAACAACTTCTGACCAGTTCTCTGGGCGGGCCAGCAGTATATTGCTCCAGGTAATATAACCTGTCTTGGTGGCTGCTGGTCTTGTCCTCGATGCCATGTTGAAATGCTGCCATGAATGATCTAAAGCTGAGAGGGTCACCATTAAAAATAGGGATTTCCCTTCTCGGAAGCAAGGTCTGTCTTTGGTGACTGACGAGCAAGTCAGCGATATCATTCTGTCTTTGTATGACAGATAAGAGATTGCCATCATGGTTTGTAAATGTAGATTGCATTGGGCTCCTAGGTGGCGCTGTTCTCCTAGGTGACATTGGGCTCCTATGTGGTGCTGTGCTCCTAGGTGGCGCTGTGGTCCTAGGTGGTGCTATGATGCTAGGTGGCGCTATGCCCCTAGGTGGCGCTATGATCCTAGGTGGCGCTATGCTCCTAGGTGGCGCTGTGATCCTAGGTGGCGCTATGCTCCTAGGTGGCGCTATGCTCCTAGGTGGAGCCATCTGGAGTGAGTCAGGTGGTGGCTGCTGGATCAAAACTCTTTGGAGCGGTGTTTTGGGGATAGCTCCTAGCTCAGTAAATGTGATTGGAGAGGCTTCTGGGTTTTCTGAAGGGTCCAAGTCATCATTCATGCCATCTCCACCAGCTTCTCCTTGATTTTCCAAGTAATCATTCATGCCATCTCCACCAGCTTCTCCTTGATTTTCCAAATAAATATCCATGCCATCTCCACCAGCTTCTCCTTGAATTGCTGAATGAGACCTGGATTGGCTCTCAAACTCCTCCAGAACTTTCATTTTGGCATCAGATGCAGCTAGGTCCATTTCCAAATCCATTCTTTCAAGTTGGTTTTGGATTTTAACTTTCTCCATTGCATGTCGCTCAATTAAAGCAGCCTTCTCCAGTTCAAGTGCATGCTTTTCCTTTAAAACATCTGCGCGGGCCAAAAGTCCTGCTCTCTCAGCATGGATTTTAAGGCGTGTGGATGACACAGTGGAAATTCCAGATCTTTTTGAATGCTTGGAAGTACGTGTTGTATTGGAAATGCTGTCCTTAGGTTCAATTAGCAGCTGAGGATCATTTTGAGAGTTTCTCCATAACTGAACCTCCTTTAAGAAGTCTGTAAAAACAGACAATCTTGGTTCATACCAATCAATTCTCTCCTTTTCCATAGCCTCCTCAGATAAATACCTTTGAACCAAAGTGTGAGTCTTTTTAAATTCATCAAGCAGGGTTTCAAACCCTGCTACACCTTCATTCACACTTTCAACATTACCATCATGCTCAAGCAAAGCTTTGATCTCATTCATTTTGCGAGTACACACACCAAGTTTCCCTCTGCGGGATGCACTGAGTGTTTTTAGTTCATCTTCTGCCATGGTGGCAGTCTTATCACCCTCTGGTAATTTATCTTCAGGCATTGCCCCTTTAAACCTTTAAAAACACTCCGTTTTTCAATTCAGTGAATTGTCTTATACAACCTCTGATTTGTCTTATCTAATTCATATCTTTAAACACCCACATTTCTTTTTGATTTAGTGTATCAGGATCACACTTTAAACCCATTTCATTTCACAATTTTATGGGGTAAACACTTTTCATGCACGCAATACCAAATGCCACTCCATGTTAAATAGCAGTCACAAGGTTCAATGTCCCGATCCAGAGCGCATCCATAGTTTATTAAACTCCGTCCGCCATCATTTCAACTGAAAGATTAATCCAGTAGGCTACCATTTTCATAACTCAGTCAGTAGGTTACAGTTCATCAGTGCTCAGTAAATCGGTCAGTTCATCAAACGTCGTATAGTCTATTAGTCCGATTAGTCCGTGCTTTCTCCGTCTGATTGAGCGATCGCAAAGAACACTGTCACGTCATTCATAAATTTGGCAGTAAGCCTACAGCCGCAGTCTTTCTACTCACAACCCTTTGCCTAGTAGTACGGCCGTCCTCTGATTCAAATCCTTCCCGGGAACTGGAATCCAAACCACTCTGTGGCTGCAGCACAGTAATCCATTAGTAATCCAGCTTGATCGATCCCCCTTTTTATTTTATTTTTTATCTTGCGATCCGGCTGGTGCTTGATGCTGACGTTTCCAGTCTTCACGGGTTTACAGCAACTTATCACAAGTGCGTAGTCTTTTGACTTTGTCGTGGCTATACAAACAATGTCTTTAACCACTGTTAAACGGGAACTTGCATGTTTCTGACTCTAATTGCTTTCAAATAATTCGCCCGTGCCAGTCCAAACTGTTTGAAATAAGACGTATTTATTTCCGTCTGTACACGTGGAATACATAAACTTTGATCAATCAAACAAACAAAAAGGTAAGCAATAAGCAGGTCAAAAGACTGTGCGCTTTTTCCCGTCTGAACCAAAACCCCCAGCTGTCTCTACTTGGTCCCATCTAAATAGATTAGCTGCACCCGCCCCCTACAGCCTATACTGCGGCCGCAAGCACAGAGCAGCAGAGGGCAGACTTGCATCTCCCAACACTATTGACAGCAAATATTAATTCATTCATATATTCATATATTCCACCTCAATGTACAAATAAGAATTCCACCAAAAATAATAATAAACCAAAATGGCTCTAACAGAAGGTTTGCAACCGTGCCAATAATTAATTCTTTAGGCAAGGTGCAGAGTGCAGACACAAAGCAATGAAGCGGCTTAGATAATACCTACTGTACATCTGTGCAAGTGGTGTGTGCTAGCAGGGGTTCGTCTGTATACATTTAGCAGCAGCGGCCCCCCGCTGCTAAATCATGGCTCCCGCTGCTTCAAAATAATATGAAACCTCATGAAAAATGTCAGGGCGGGTAAAGAATCTAAAATATAAGATAGCTTTGATTTGTTTTTGTTTTTTTGGTCACAGCATTATTCTATTTGTTTTATTTTATAGTTTTTATGTCTTTACTATTATTCTAATAGTAAAAATGAAGAATGGTGTGTCAAACCTTTTGACTGGTAGTGTATCTTAAGATGGATATAGTATGCACATGTTCTAGGAGAGTAACGTTAGCCTACTTGTACAACAATTTCGTTTTTGGGGGACCTGGCCAAGAAGGCAGATGCTAGAAACAAACATTACATTAAAGGCGATTTTTGTTATTTTTCAACCTGAACCCTATTTCCATATCTGTTTATGTAACAAGTCATGTTAGCAGAAATGTTTGAAATCGGTGCAGTATTGACCAAGATTGCTTCAGTCGCTTTTCCCACATGCCGCTCCTGCCTTGGCAGCCTGTATGTAGTCCACAAAACAAGCTTGTTTTTGCAACGGACACAGGCTCAGATTGTTGTAAAAGAGAGATGGAAAATGCTTGTATTTTACCTTGCCTTTACCTTTACCTCACCCTCTGCCTGCCTGCTGTCGATCACATTGAGATAGAAGTTGCCGTTGTTCCTGCTCTTCAGTTTGTAGTCCGTATTACATTAGTCCAGCTCAAATAAATATGGGCGGGCATCGAATTCAAATGCCTCATCTATATTCTCGAAATCGGATAAATATTCAGCCATAACTTACAAAATCATTCAGCATAACTTTCATACCCGAAGCCTTCCGCCCCACCAGAGCTGACTTCCGGCAAACAACGTTCTCTGAGAATTGAGCGAGACTCTCATGAGACTGGGATCAAGCAGAAGGTACTTATATCTCTGTATAATAATGTCATGATGGAATAATCTGATCCTGTCAGTGGTAAAAACAAGCTTGTTTAGTGCAGTAGGGGCATGAGGGAAAAGCGGCTGCCAACTCAAGCAATCTTGGTGAATAATACTGCACCAATTTCAAAGATTTCTGACATGACTTAGTTATACATAAACAGATATGAAAATAGGGTCCAAGTTGAAAAATACTGAAATTCTCCTTTAAATAACACTACTTTTATAGAGAAATAAATGGTGCAAAGCACATATTGTTATAGAAAAATAAATATGTGCAATTCTGTGACCGCTGGCGTACTACACGTGCACGACCCAGGTACAACGAAACCCTTCCTCTGCGCGCTGCAAAAAAGAGAGAGAGAGATAGAAAAGAGAGCTCAACTGACAGTCACGTGACATTGTGACGTCACCTTGGGTTCCGGTAGAGTATTTCCCCTTGAAATTTTCTCTATCACGTTTAGAAAAACCTTTATCTAAAGAGTTTTAAGCCTGGAACCAAGCCAACCGTTCTTCCGGAGAATGGTGACCATAAAACATGTGATTCAGTGTTGAAAAAACATTGAAAAACAAAAAAAGTGCTGGGTACAAGTCAAGACTGTACATGCTGTATTATATCGTAACGTAAGAGTGAAGAAACTACCGTACTCATCCCATAATCCATTCCGGCATTTCCGACCAGTCAGATTAGCGGATGATTGAGCGACAGAGCGTTTCAGCCAATGGGAGAGCACTCTGAGTGGCAGACCAGCGGTCTTGAACGCCGCCATTACAGCTCTTACCTCAATGGCGAACATTATCGTCTCATAGCCGCATTTCCTTGGAGGTACCGCAACAACCCGTTAACGGATTTTAAAACGGGTGCCCGGCATTGAAGGCAGCGTGTATAATATATATATATATATTTTTTTTTTATAAACAAGGATGATATCTTACAGATTTGTGGCTTCTACAGGAATATATACCATCGTTTCACCACTGGAAGACCCGTGGTACTGTACAGTCTACATTGGGTGGTTACAACATGGCTAATAATCAGAATCTCATTGCAGAATATGAACGGGGAAATACTCTTGCGGAACAGAGATGTGACGTGACTGTTGAGCTCTATTGCTCTTCAATCGTTTATGAAAGATTTGACCAAAACGTTAACCTCCTATCCCCAGTAAGAAAGTGTTTTCCATTTGAAGAAACAAAACACACATTTAATTGACTGCTGTGTGAGATGTGTGTGGATCTGCATTTGTTCAGTGTTCGCTCTCCAAATCTCTGCGGAGACTAATTGTAAAAGTTACACTGATTTACATGATTATTCTATTTATCTGATCAAATCTTGTGTGCCTTTTTAGTTGTGTAATTAATGTTATTGCAGGGGATATTGCCTTGATTTCCATATGGGAAGAGTATATTGAAGGGTAACGTGTCAACTAACTCTCTTACAGTGTAGAAAAGCAGAGAAAGGAGTACGTCTTTGGTAGGCCGAGTAGCATAACGTCAAGGTGCTCTTTGGTCAGGGGTAGGACAGTTGAGACTAAAAAGAAGTAACCAAGGCACTCTTGTAGGTGAAAAAAGATAAAAAGCCTTTATTGTATGGCTAATGCATAGTAGCAAGAATTAGAAACGCACCAACGCGTTGCGGCACACAGGCCTTCAGCAGGATGACAAACAAGGGAAAAACTGCAATGCAAACTATTATAAGATGTGGCAGGAAATGCCAACATAGTTTATTTGCATAATACATTGAGCTGACAGGAAGACGACCATATAAGGAGTCAGCAGGTAACTCCGGCAGTGACATAATGGAAAAAAAGAGGTACAACTTGTAAAAAACAACAACAAACATAAGCACATGTCCCCCCCCAAAAAAAGAACGAAAGCAGCACAACAAAGCAATTTACAAGAAAGGAGAGTAATCAATCTCCTCATTGAGGCCTGGATAGGTCATGGCCTTGAGTTTGAAGATACAAAAAGTTTCTCGTTGTAAGAGTTTTTTGAGGCGATCCCCTCCCCTTCGAGACTTGGGGACCACCTCAATGGCCATGGCCTTCAGAGAGTTGGGGTTGCCGTGGCCAGCCTGTTTGTAGTGTTTAGGGTTAGGAATGACAAGCATTGTTCATCACAGGGTGAAAAGTTGACTTAGGTTTGAACACAGGTGTGGGGGTAGCATTCTGCTCTTGAGGAGCTGATCTTCCCATAGTGTTGTAAGGACTTTGCTTACTAGTACGTACTACGTCGCATCTGTGACAGAGTGGAGGACTTTGAGGATAAGTGTGTGGAAAAATGTATGCCAGGTTCCAGCAAAGGGGATACAAACCAAGTCTGCTGAACCAGTCTCTCACCAAAGCAAAATCTCTGGAGAGAGAAAGTCTCCTCAAATGGTCACACAGGCCTCAAAAACCCAAACAAACTTACTTTGTCACCAATACAGTCAAGAGGCAGCCCGTGTAAAGGACATCATAAAACGGAATTGGTCCATCATTGAGAGTGACCCCACACTGTGTGAAGTGTTCACAGAGCCCCCAGCCTTCTCTTACAGGCGGGCACCCACTCTCAAAGATAAGTTGGTGCGCAGTGACCTGGCTCCCCTCTCCAAGCCTAGTTGGCTCCCTAAACCGACAGGCAACCACCCTTGTGGACACTGCAATTTCTGCCATCATATCATCAAAACAAATCAGTTCAAAGACACAGGGGGCCCCAGAACATAACTACATCAATCCATTTGTAAATTGTAATACTACATTGTTTACAGGTTGGAATTGTGGAAGTGTGGCTGTTTTTATGTTGGTCGCACCAAACGCAGCCTGAGGGACAGGGTCTCTGAACATGTTTATGCCATCAGGACCTCCAATGACAAGTATCCGATGGCTAAACACTACAAACAGGCTGGCCACGGCAACCCCAACTCTCTGAAGGCCATGGCCATTGAGGTGGTCCCCAACTCTCGAAGGGGAGGGGATCGCCTCAAAAGACTCTTATAACAAGAAACCTTTTGGATCTTCAAACTCAAGGCCATGACCTATCCAGGCCTCAATGAGGAGATTGATTACTCTGGAGTTACCTGCCGACTCCTTATATGGTCATCTTCCTGTCAGCTCAATGTATTATGCAAATGAACTATGTTGGCATTTCCTGCCACATCTTATAATAGTTTGCATTGCAGTTTTTCCCTTGTTTGTCATCCTGCTGAAGGCCTGTGTGCCGCAACGCGTTGGGTGCGTTTTTAATTCTTGCTACTATGCATTAGCCATACAATAAAGGCTTTTTATCTTTTTTCACCTACAAGAGTGCCTTGGTTACTTCTTTTTAGTCTTAACTCTCTTACAGATTGAATTGTTTTAATACAGTAATAACCTATCATGCTATAGTGTGAAATATTCAATAAATAACCATGTGTGTGTTCCCACACAGTATGAGGTTTTTTTAAACCATGGAGGTATGTTGATTGTGTTACTATTGCTCCTTTAGTTCACTATGGGGACACAGTCACATCTGTATTGTATATTTTGCAGATTTAGATAAATGGGTGTCAAATATTGCCGCTAATGCAATATCTATAGAGAATTACTCAATTGTGCTTCCCTTGAGCAAACATACTGAAGTGGGTAAGCATTATAGATCTTACCCATTTGCAGTTTGACAGTTGAGAACTGTTGACACTGACAGCTTATTATAGTAATATTGAATCAAAGTGTTTGGCCAAATAAGCATTAGTTGGATTGTTGGGACTGATCCAGCATCCAACCAACACTCGGTGTCTTCCTCTCCCTCTGTCATCTCTCCTTATTCATGTAATAGAGGAAGTAAAAATCCTTCAAAGTAGATCATACGGACAGACTCGCAGTCATTTCGACTTATCTGCTGTTACTTGTTGTCACCCATCTCTGATCTGGTGCTTACTGTAAGTCCACTGAGTCACATTCATTCATGTCTTCTTATTGTCACCACAGACCACTTTCTTGTACTTGCAATTATTATTTTAACATTTTGTTTGTGAAAATGTTTGGTTTGAGCACAGGCCCTATAACAGCGTTTGTCCACCCAGTTTGTTACTCACCAATTTGCAAGCTGATTTGGAAGCCAATTTGGTCCCACTCAGAAACCATAAGACCTGCCGCTACCGAACTTGGTAGGTAGATTCAAAGACACACCTTTTACTATGGGCGGAAAAATTACACTTTTTGACCACTAGGTGGCGCTATAACAGCCCTCTTTATGTTTTGGTCCATAACTTTTGAACCGTAGCATCTACAATCAAAATAATTTTTTCCCTGGAAAAAGTTTCAGTCTAATTTAGTTTGGTTTTTTGAAAGCCCGCAACGTCCGCAGGTCATTTCATCATGAACTTATGATTTTGGGATACTGCTAACTGGGAAAGATGTAATTAGAACAATAGAAGTTGAAAAGGCACCATGAGGCTATACAGAGGGGGGGGGGTCCTTTTAATGCGACAAATACACATCTTTTAGAATTTCACAATAAATACACAAGCGCACACATACACACACACACACACACACACACACACACACACACACACACAAACACACAGATGAATGTATTATAATAAAATGTTTTATTAAATGCAACTACATAATTAAATAATTATTTTCTAGGGCTGTCTTACCATACTGATTTTCCATTATATCCTTCATACTTTTGCCACCGACAGCCCTCCACTTTAACAATGTCACTGTCTGCTACAACCAACAGACTCGTCAACGCTTTTCTGCGCTGGCCATATGCTAGGTTTCGACCTAGCCTTGTTTGAAGTTGTGCATACAGCATGAAAATTCCAAATATATGTCTCTGTGAGAATAAATATCTGGTAGATGAAATTAATTAGTTACAGTATGCTGATGAATTACTCCACTACATGATATAAATGTAGGGTTTTCAACCCCTGTGAGTCAAGGGAGAGTAAGCAAAACAGAACTCCTTAAAACCAGCTAGAGCTTACTTACTGTAAACTACTGCCAAGGATAATACCCGTGAGAACATTTATCAAGTCACTGTCCTCACCTTGTATTGGAGGCGATTACAAATATTTTCATGCGATTGTGGCTCATCTGGTATCATGCGTACCACGCGGCCGATCCGGGTTCGAATCTGACCTGCGGCCCTTTGCCGCATGTCATCCCCTCTCTCTCCCCACCTTTCCTGTCTGCCTACTGTCCTATGGAATAAAGGCAAAATGCCCCCCAAAAAAATCAATTTTATTTATTTATTTATTTATTTGTTTATTTATTTATTCATTCATTTATTCATTTATTTATTTATGTATGTACCGGTATGTATTTATTTATTTATTTTTATGCGATTAACCTGGACTGTCAGAAGTACTTGAGAGCAGTTTTATTTTACAGATCTATAGACCCCTTATACGACTACGTCACACTGACATCACGCAGCGTCGATGTGCAAGACGGAGGCAGAAAGACAGACTCCGCGCAGCCCTGGCAAGTAGTTTTCCAGTGGCTGGAAAACTATTCGAGCTAGACATGTCTTCGTGTTGTACAGTGGGATGCCAGAATCGGAAAGCTATTGTAGCAGAGTATTCGGGTCCGCCTATTCACACTTGGTTAATAAAATAATAAACGATAGAGCCAGGCTGTAACGTTATAACAAGCTTCTCCCCACATATCCTGTTCTACGGCAACTCGAGGGAACATACACAGCCTTGCACACACGCAATAGAACACAACACTGAACAGTCTGTTACACTATCAACAAAGCAAGGACTAAAGTTTTACCGAATCCCGTCAACTCATACTGCTTTTAATGCTAACCGTAGGTGTCTTTGGTTGCAAGCCGAAAGAGGAAATCGTTAAAAATGCCCGACTTTGCAGTGCTCGCTCATTCCATATCAGGTAAGCTGTAGCTGTAGGCTGCTAGTAACAGCCACATCGCTCGGTTAGTTAACAACCAAGTAACGTTAAATAATGTCATTATTGAGTTGAACTGATTGGAACGAGGACATCATTAAAAATGCCCGACTTTGTAGTGCTCATTTCATAATCAGGTAAGCTGCCTGCCTGCAGCCTGTAGCTGTAGGCTGCTCAGCCACATCGCTCGGTTAGTTAACGACCAAGTAACGTTACATAATGTCATTATTGAGTTGTGTGCATTATCAACATAACAATATTTCTTTGCAAGTTACAGAATAATTATCTACGCTATCCCCAGTTATAAAGGAATGCACGATATGTATTGCTGGCCACTAGGCTTGGCCAATTGACACCGCCAGTGCGTATGGGTCTGTAAGACATATCCCATTAACCAACGTTAATTTTGATGCATAACATTGCTTATCACTAGGCGATAAGCTGTTGTAGTAAGCCGAGAACTGCATTTTAAAACTAAAATCTATCTGCGTGTCGCAGATGAGCACAGAGCAGTCCTGACAGCGGGGCTTTTACACAGTTCTCTGTGTCTGTCAATGCTGGGCTCACGGCTTTTTGCCTACACGATGCGCGCGCAGCTCCAATGTTGACAGCTGTATAAGGGGTCTATAGTTCAAAGTTTCAGAGTGCAGTCGACGGCCAAGTCTTAGCACAAGAATATGAAAATGACAGCATGAAAATGGTCTCTCCCCTGCCCCTTAAAATGGCAACCAAGGCGAGATGTCATGTCATGCTGTGCTGTGCTCAGATGAGATCCATTGTACTCTTATTACATTTCTGTGAGACGCAAATGTGTTTAGAATTTCAATCTTGACAAAGAATCACATAATAGTGATAGGCCCCAGCAGCCTAATACATTGGTTATTTGGATATGGCCTAGTGATCATTAGACTATATTGCACAGGCAAGTCTCAAAAACAGTGAGGACTCAATCATTTGAAGTCCACCCTATGTGCCCTGTGTACATGTCTCTGTAATTCCATACTCCTGCCTTTGTTGCTGCTAACACCAGCTACTGGATTATCCTGTCTCAGTGAAGCATGCAGTAGCTGGGAAAAATTTGTCAGGAGTTTAGCTGCTTCTTCCTCAAGCTCTTCTTCCTCCCTTTGCTGCTGTGTACCACTGTTATGTGTTTGTTATACATGGTTAATGACTAGCTACAGTAGCTAGTAGTGATTAACTTTTAAGGCTTAAATTAGGTATTTGTGGGTTTCAGGGTAGTGCAGCGGTACAGTAGATTCAGAGGAAGCATGTGTGCTAGTCTACAACTCTCCCTAAACCGGCAGGCAGTGGAGCAACAATTGGGACAGCAGGGGGAATTGGCCAAGTATAATTGGGGAGAAAACATTGGAAACATTTTTTCCCCCTTTATTTCTGACATCAAGATTTGCACACATTTGTACACAGCAGCAACCAACCTACTATTGGTAGATGACCGCCAAATCAAACAGTAAGTATTATAATAATAATATAGGTTTTATGTTATAGCTAGTTTACACTACAAGACTTTCCCCCTGGATTTTACACAGGATTTCCAGTTCCAGGGCTCAGTCTATCTTTGTTGACTCTAGTCTGCAGTTGTTGTGGGCAGTTGTTGTGCCAGTCGGCAGCAAAATCTGTTAGTGTATACTGGGTACAGATTTCTAATCTTCAAATGTACATGTAAACTGGCCCCCGACACCAGTCGGAGCCACAATGATGACATCAAACATGTTTGAATTTCTCACATAGTGTAAACTGGTGCAACGACCCGACTCAACTCAACTTGCTGAATCATTACTTAACTATTACCTTTCCATTATTTACTATTTTTAGTAGGTAATAATTAAGTAATGATTCAGTACTCATGAACTACTCAGTATGATGCATCACTTTACAATAGGCTACACAAAAAGAGTAACTAATGGACAGGTAATAATTAAGTACCGGTAATGACTCACTAATGATTCACTACTATACTCACAAACTGACCATTTACTAACCATTAACTAATGAGTAATTACTCTACTAAGGAACTGACAACTTATCATTAACTAATGATGAACTACTATACTCACAAAGTGACTTTAACTAATGATTAACTAATAATTAACTACTATACTCAGAACTGACTTTAACTCATCATTAATTAATGATTAACTAATGATTAAAGGCCATTAGCTAATCATTAACTATTCATTAACTAAAAGTTAGTTTCTCATTAGTTTACTAGTAACTACTATATTATTTGTGTACCTTATTGTAAAGTGTTACCGATATACCGATACCAACTGCCCATGTCTCGGAGGAAGCATGGAGCCAATTTCAGTTTTCCCCAGATCGGCAGAGGGTGGAGCACAGGGCCCGAAATTAGAGCCCGCCACCCGCCAATGGCGGATAGATTTTAGGTTTGGCGAGTTAGGTTTGGCGTCTGTCCGCCACGTGGCGGGTCCCAAAATAGTCGTCATGTAATATTAAAACTGTGTGTAGCCGGCTAACATGAGTGCTTCGTGAGGCTGTTTCATTCTGGCGTATAGGCTACCAAACGTGACTCTGGAATGAAATGCAGTCGTCAATTTAGCGGAGGTAAATTGACAGCCTACGTCGAATCAATCAATGAATCAATCGCTCGCACTTGTTGCCGACACTCATATGATACAGTATATATGAGGAGATAATAGTTATCATGTGTGTTTTGGTGCGCAGCTGGCTAACACGAGTGCTTTGTGAGACTGTTTCATTCTGCTCTCATAGGCTACCAAACATGACTCTGGAATGGAATGCAGTCGTCAATTTAGCGGAGGTAAAAAGCGTCTTTTAACCTCTGCTAAATTGACAGCCTACATCGGGCGAATCAATCAATGAGTTAATCGCTCGCGCTTGTTGCTGAGCTCGTATGATGAGGAGATTAATCAAAATGCTTACCACCAATAAAGCCGAAGGGGAGTCGAGAACGAGTGCAGGAGAGCTAACGCAGGTGCCAGGTGTGGAGTGGGAGAGAAAGGTGCGTAGCTCAAGTTGTGCGCTGTCTGCAGTACACTGACACTGTCGCAGTTATTACTTTTAGCTGCGTTGTTTTTTTTTACAATTTAAGCTCAAGATTGACTTGACATGTATTGATTAATCAATCATCAATCAATTATATTAAAATAATTTGCTTCAAATTTTACTCTGGCCTCTTATTTAAGTGTGTATTCTTGAACGTAATACCTTATCTACTTAAAATGTACTGAAACAAATGTATATATATGGATATATGTGACACAAAAATGCGTTTTATTTTTGGCCGGTAAGAAATATGCTTGGCGGGTCGATTTTTTCCATCTACCCGCCACTGGCCGGTGGGTCAAAAAGTTAATTTCGGGCCCTGGTGGAGCAGCAACCAGGATAAATGAATTCCAAAAATTTGCACTAATGGGGGCTAAACAAAAATTAACACATAAAATTAACAATAACACATTTGCATAGAAACCTGTTTTAAATTAACATAATGTGGCTTTGAAAAGTAAATTTAAACCCGTAGTGAGTCATGCAGTAATACATTTGCGCTTTTATTTTGAAACTAAAAGTCTACTTTCCGTATGGTTAGTATGGTCACGTCAGTTTGCTGGTTATTTGTGTTGTGGGTTCTTCAATAAAGACCGTCTTATAACTTGAAAGAGGCAAGCTTTACTTTGATATTTGGCAGTTACATGTTTACGCCAGACCGGCTGTGCGGCTCTACTGTGCAGTTCACTTCCTGAATCTGTCTGACTAGACTGCTTACTGCGCATGCTCCAGCTCATAGGCTTAGGGAAGTAGGGGGGGGGCGGCTTGACATTCCTGGCCCTGGTGCAACTGTATGGTCCCACCACCCTGCAAATAATAAAATAGCATACCAGAGTGGGAGGCTAAGGTCTGCACCACAATTTTTTATTGTTCAACAAATCATTCCACAAAGTTGTCCAATCCGAATAGAACCGCTAACTAATTTCTCTCTGAGCCATTCAGAGCCTTTTAATTCTGTCAGATGTCATTATACAGTAGTAGTCATTGAATGTGTTTTTTCACGAAAATAAATAAACTGACAGTAGTACACACAAATAATTTAAAACAAAGAGGGAGAATTGGAGACTGCTTTTGGTCTGCGTCACCTTAGGCATGCTATTTTTAATTTTCCTACAAAAACATTGTGCTTCTTTTTTTCCGTTGCTCCTTGTGCTGCATGTCAAGCACAATCCAAGCCCCAGGGACCACCGAATCACTCATTCGCATGGCAGGTATTGGTAAATCGTGTGAAGAATTGTAGACAGTCGCCTGCAGCCTTCTTTGAGTGGTTGTTTGTCTTGTTCTCATGTAGACGATTATCCGACACTTGCAAGAGGGCTGTCTAGGAATCAAGAGGGCTGTCTAGGAATCTTTCTAGTTGATGACTGTTCAGTGCAGCTCTAAATGGTTTCTTATGTTAAACATCAAACAACACATTCATCAGGGTTTTCTCATGTCAGATTTGAACTTTGAGTTCTGAAAAGTAATGTGCTGAACTTTTGTATACCGGTACTCTATATTCATTGAAATGGTGTTTTGGATGGGCACACCTTCATTTAACTACATTTGTTAGTTGCTTGATCCTAACTGTAGGCTGCAGATTAAACAGCTGACATGCACACAGGCTTAGTACAAATCAAATGTGTAGATGTGGTTCAAATCAAGTGTGCCTAACTTTTCGTAATATATCATATGCTGCATGAGAACACATCACATTAACGCACTGAACCATTACAAGCGGAACATAAATCCTATCAAAGAGGAGCTGCTGGGACATTTGACAAGACTGACATATGCTTTTAACACTACAAACCATAACGGTTGTCAATGGTGCAGCTATACCGTATTACGATTGAACCTCAAGGCTCAAGGACCAAGTATTTTGTAAAGATAAATTCATCCAGGACATTTAAAGCCTTAAAAATGACACATACGCGATGATAGCCCCCGTGTGAGTGCAGAACCGACTTGAATAGGTAGCAATATACCTCAGGAAATTAGCAATGCAATTTTCAGACAGGCATTATAAGATACGGAAATTATACCTCTGGCTCCAGAGGGCATCCTGTAGTTTTTTATGGGGAACATAAATCGCTAATGTCTAACGATCCAGGATTACTTGTAATGAAGACCCATTCTTCAAAATGTAGAAAGAAAGAGCGGAAAAGAGACAGAGAGACATAGATTAAACATTTGGGTGCAAACCATTACTGCAAACACACACAAAAACTATGTGAATTCAGCTGTCTCCAGTTTACCAGTATCTGTCATGGGAATAAGAAGAATGTCATTTGACACTGTGTGACACCGCTTGGCTTGCCCTTCAAACAGCATCTGGTGAAAGGAAAAAGAGGGCTGATTTTTGTTTGTTTGCAGTGAAATAAAAGTAGACAGGTTTCAAACTGTGACAGGAGAACAGATGCTATCTCCCTGTCCCACTATGCTGTCTCCCTGTCCCTCTATGCTGTCTCCCTGTCCCACTATGCTGTCTCCCTGTCCCACTATGCTGTCCCTCTGTCCCACTATGCTGTCTCCCTGTCCCACTATGCTGTCTCCCTGTCCCACTATGCTGTCTCCCTGTCCCACTATGCTGTCTCCCTGTCCCACTATGCTGACATTTGTCCAGATGTTTTAATGTTTGGTACATTTTTTACATTGTCTTGTTTATCTTCTGAAAATGACAACAAGGCTATTTCATGATGTACTTTTGCACATTTAGGTCCCTGTGACTTTCTTTATTAAAGCAAGCATTCAGTCAAGTAGACCATCTGAGCACATTTATACTAATGAAATGTGCTCAGTTACAAGATACCCAATCTTGGGTTGATTGCATGTACTGTAGAACAGCTGTTCTCAAACTTGTTTGGCTACCGGATCGGGTAAAGTACCCCCTTTACCCGAATACATTTTGCTTAGAAAACTGCAAGAGAAAACTATAGCATACAGTATGATGCAGTGAAAGAATGATAACCAACCTTTTGAAGAATATAACATTACAAAATAAGAAATGGAGTGAAAGAGTTGCAAATAGTGCCTCCTGAGCAGATTAATTTTAACGTTTCATTTTATCTTGAATCTTGAATTTTCATGATTTATTCTTAAATTTTTCCCCTTTCTCCCAAGTACCCCTTGTAGTACCTCCACGTACCGCATAACCCAGTTTGGGAACCAAACTCTACTGTAGAACAGTGGCGAACCATCTGGGCCTTCTAGGTATTCAGTGAAGGCCCAAGAAGAAATTGAAAAGAAAAGAATTTCCCCCTAATAAATTATTTGTATTTGATATTTATTCATTTTTATTCACTGAAATAACAGTAAAAATGTCCGTAAATTGCTATGATCTTGCACTCACTTTGTTTCAGCAAATATGGGGTTAAATATTTGGACCAGCCCCTACAGACAAATGGTATTTGATTGACAGCAAGCCAGCAACCCTTCGCGAAGACCCGACTCTAGTCATGACATGGGGAAGACAATTTTGATGACAGCTGTTTTAACCAATCAGAATTCCATTGAGTTGTGGGGTTAGCCAATCACAATTAATTGAATTGTGGGTGGGATATTTCGAGGCATTCGCGAAGACAAGCCAACCAGGAGACGAGACGGACGACAAGGAGGGAGGAGTTAATGATTATTCTGAGATTTCGGGCAACTACGAAGTGTGGCGGAGTTTTCAAGATGCCTGTTCAAACAGTTATTTTAATACATCCATGGTTCAAACCAAAGGATAAAATTTGAGCTATCAACCTGCAAAAAGCTATATTTTCACGATTTCCAGGCTAGCAACAGGGAACTTTACCCTTAGTTTACATGCAGTTGGGCACAAGAGGCTATATTACTGCTGTGCTGTGCGGTACTGTGCTGTGCGGTGGGTTGCTTGTTGCTTTTTGGTGGATTTGTCACGGGGCTGTAAAAAAAGAAGGTCACATGTGACATGGGTCACATGATTTTAGATGGGTCAAAGTAATATTTCCAGAGTATCTTGCCCATTCTATGGCGAGACAAGTTGTAATATATTGTCATGTCATGATGTTTTGGGGTCATTAATAAATGAGATTGATTCTGTTATTTTTCTATAATTGTTTTGGGATTTTACATTGAAGTCAACGGGGAGAGGCTTGTGTTTTCCCCCTAAAAGGGGGCGGAACATGTGCTGCCTACAAAATGACGTATTGCTGATCTGATGTATGGTTCATTTATGTCAACAAGGACACTCAATTCCAAAGTATAAAGATGCATGTAAACAGCTTGACTTTAATAAGACCATAACCGGAGTATGGCCTGACCAGTGGATTCATGAATCACTATGACGGCCATATTGATGCCCACATATTGCTTGTAAACGTAGACATTGGCTGAAGTTGTAAACATGTGCCATACTTGAGTCAATAATATGACAGTAGACTAAATTAGACTAGCAATAAATCTCCTACTGTATAAACTTGGTCTGCCGTCATGAATGATGGGCAACATTTCTACTGGCCTATCTGTGTGCCTCGACATGTTGCCCATTTGACATCTTCTTCGTTTTTTAACTCTGGTCCTCTCTCCATTGGCAACAAGAGTCAAACGCTTTTTTGAAATGCTCAATGACCTCATGCCTTGCATGCCTTGCTTCCCCCGCCTTGTTCCTCCTCTTTGCTGCATGGTTCCAGAGCGTGTAGCACACAGTGGTACTCCTGTTTGACAGCACAATGAGAAATGAAGATATGCTTTATCTAAGGAGCTAAGTACCTCATGCAGTCACGTGAAATTATCACGTTCTGCTTTATTAAAACAGAGGGAGTCATTTGATTAACCCCCCCCCCTCCTCCTTACCACTGTCACACCCCCATATACCCACTAATTGGGTTAAAGGCTGTAAAATAAATCTGAAGTCAGAATTCTTGTGCGTCTTCCGCTTTGGCCCACCATGCAGGAGCGTTAGTATCGGCGAAAACATTTAGTAGATGTGAGTCTTGGAATCATCATTTTTGTATTGCAGCTACAGCTGCATAATCAATACTGAGATTGGTCTGTTTTAAAGTGTCTTCACCTCGGAGGCATCAGAAACGGGGTGTAGAAGCGTGGTCACAGGCCTATGCAGCATTCAGCACACCAGCTTTCCCATCTGAGCACTTAAACCTGAGGTGTATCTTCTCATTGGCACATTTGTTTACTCCTCCTGTAATGATCTGTGTTCTACTGTTGTACAGAGAACATCCATTTCCCCCAAGGAAGATGTTTGATCTCCTCTCTGTTTGGTGGCAATAAAGCGGGTCTGAAGCTCACAAAAGCAAATGAGAGGCTTTTAACGATGACACAGCTGCTACATGCGTACTGTGCTTGAGCGCTCATGTAACTGCATCTCTCTGGCTTTCCCCAGTGTTCTTCAAGATCTTAGGCTGCCTTCAGTGGTATGCACAGTCACACTGATCTCAAAGTGTTTTGTTTCTTAATGAGGGGCCATTTCATCTTGATTACCAGATGCTAAATTACTTGTAATAATTACCAGTAGTTATTATGTAAGAAATGCAATGTGGTTACACAATAACTTGTGATAAGAACGAAGCACAAAAGGAAATTTGGTGTGGATATATGCGTGTGTGCGCGCACGCACGCACACACACACACACACACACACACACACACACTCTACTAGTACATAACAATGCATCATGCGTATTACTACCGTAATTACCCTACAGTAGTTTCTAGCTAGTTCAATTGGGTTTCACATTGATTGGCCGAACCACTGGGGATTCAGTCGGACAGAGTTGTCCTCACTCTATAGGAGGATTCTATAGTAGTATGATCACATTATGAACTGTTGCATGATGATTTTGCTGTATAAACGTGTTTCCAGTGATGTATGCAATGTGTATTCATCTGAATTACTGTGTACTGTTTTCTGTTTGAGCGCCTACACAATCATTCAGTATTGAATTTGGGAAAGTGTGTTGTAAATGAGGCCCCTGAGCCTTTTAAGGCCGTATTTGAGGTATATTCAAATATAATTTAAATTGAAACATTTGACTGGAAGATGGAAAGCAAAAAAGAGAGAGAGAAAAGGCGGGTGTGGTTTATGTCACTGTAAAAATAAATAAATAAAAAGCCATATATAGAAATGTGAATGTCAATTTGAGAGTGGAAACATAGGTGAGAGGGTGTGAACAGGCGGTGGCATACAGAGGAATTGGAACTTTAATGAATAGGGCGGCTGTAGCTCAGGAGGTCGAGCGGGTCGTCCACTAATGGCTTTGGATAAAAGAGGTCAGTGGTCCGATCCCCGCCTCCTCCAGTCTGCATGTGGAAGTGTCCTTGGACCAGATACGAAACCCCTAATTGCTCCCGATGGCTGTGCCAGCACCCTGCGTGGTAGCTTGCCACCATTGGTGTATGAATGTCTGTGTGAATGGGTGAATGTACCTACTCATGGTAAAGCGCTTTGGATACTGTAAATGCAGGCCATTTATCGTGAATAATTGTGGAGTATCTTCGAGTTCTGAGATTAATTCAGGTCCATTGGTGTTTTCCCTGCAATCTCAATGAGGTTATGAAAATACCTTTATGTGCTAAACACTTTAATTAGCATTGAACCAATTTAGAAATTGGGTTATTTATCCATCCTTTCCCATTAATACCTTCAATACCAAACCATCTATCTCCCACTCCTCTCTTTACGCAGGAGTCCTGTGTATAAACTGTCATGGCTGCCACACGTGGGAAACTAACATCACTGGACTCAAGCATGTGGATCTCCCTTCTGCTCCTCAACCTTTTTCCTCAAGTCAGGTACAGATATCTTACCTCTTCTCTCTCTCTCTCTCTCTCGCTCTCTCTCTCTCTCTCTTCGCTCGCTCGCTCAATTGTTTTTCTGTTCGTCTTCCTTCCTCTCAGCCCATCTTTTCCCTGCGGCCCTGCTTCCTCCTCACAGTCCCTGTCGTTGAAGGTCTGGGGATGTGTTTTGATGAATGCATGTATTAGTCGGGCTCAGAGCCACGGTCGATATTGTGATCTGCCCGATACCATTAGAAGCAAAGGTTTCATTATATTGTGAACAGGAAAAAACGAAGGAATGGGAGAAATTGTTTTGTTGTTGTTTGAGAGTGAGACAATCTCAGTTGTGATTATTATTTCTCGGTTGGTTTGTCCACTCCCACCCCCTTGCATCCTCAGTGGATGTAAGGTTTGTCCACTCACCTGCTGGACAACAATGTGTCTTCCACATTTCTGGAGTGAGACTAAAATAGAATCTGTGCTGCCTTGACCTAAACGAGGCCAACAAAGAGCAAAAATGAAGTGAGCTTATCCTGTCATAAAAATGTAGCCCCCCTCTGCACCATTCTGAATTTCACTGACTGGTGAACTATTTGCATTGTGCGACACACCACAGCTATGATTGCCCATTCACAGCATTTTCACTCACTGCATCCTGAGCACATTTCTCAGACCGCGTGTTCAAGTCAGCAAAAAGAGCCACAGCGCCGTGTCGAGAAGTCACTCTAATCGCACTAGTTCTAATATCACATGAAGAGATTGCACAGGTCGCCATGTTTGCATTGTTGATAAGGTAGGGTGCTATGGCATGGCAGGGAGATGTGGCTGCGTGTAAATCACTTTAGGATTTGGCATGCCAGGAAAGGCTCAACAAACCTGGAAGAAAGCAGACCGGGGGAAGGAATGGGAACAGTGTGACAGGGATTAGCCCAGATCGCTTTGTCATCGTGCCACTTGGCTCTCACTGCTTCTTAGCAGCACACAGTACTTGTAATTACTAATTACATATATGAAGTGGAAACGTATGGCCAGGAGATGCTGTTGGCCAGTCCTGTCAAGAGATCTACAAGAATTTGGCCCTGTTTTACACATTTACCTGACCACAGTTGAGTGACATTGTTATGCCAAACCTGCGTTATGGCACAGCAGTCCAGTCATATGGATTGACAGAGCTGATTAATAAGGTTCATACTCTCTATATATATCTTCTATATTAAAAGGGAGCAAGTGGGCAATGTTTGTTTCCATTTTTGTCCCAGAAGTGATGTCGTCAGTGATGTCACTTGAGAAATTGTGCATTGTGACATCACTGATGATGTCATAGGCATTGTGACATCATCAGTGATGTCATAAGGACAGGTGAGCCCGCACAGTGGCCTCACTTTGTCACTGCTCACTTGCAGGGTGGGCGACTATGAATTATCGTGCGTTCCTTTATCGCAAAATAACTGGGATGTGGAGGCTAAATGACGTCACATCCGTTTTGTTAGCGTTCCATTTTCAGAAAACTTGAGCTGGGAAGTTCACTGTTCACTTGTCAGATCCAGTCGCTAGCCATTGTTAGCAATAACAGTTGATAACAAGGCATTTCGACAGCATTTTGCGCATACAAACACTGCCGCCTCATGTCCACACCTAGAAGTTAGGCAGTGCTGTGTGTACAGCTGATTTAATGAGACACAAACAAGACAGAAGTGCTCCTACGAGTTTGGAATGGGAAATACCAGCTCTAGTGACGTCACCGTCCCAGCTCATGAACTTTGAACCGTAAGATTACCAGTTCCCAGTTATAAAGGACATGACTGATGATGTCATAGGCACTGATGATGTCATAGGCATTGTCACCGCTTTGTGCGGGACTGCACAGCATTTTCATGATTTTTCACGCGTCCCGCAAATTGAGAAGATGTCCCGCATTTTGGGGCGAGAGAGAGAGGGAGCGGATCCGACCAGCAGAGAGAGAGAGAGAGAGAGAGAGAGAGACGGAGAGCGGGGGATGGACAGCGAGCGAGCGAGACAGGCAGTGAGAAAGAGAGAGGGAGCGTGATCAGACCGAGGCAGAGAGAGAGAGACAGACGGAGAGCGGGAGAGATAGACCCGGATAGACCGAGACAGAGAGGGAGGGAGAGAGAAAGCGAGAAAGAGAGAGTGGGAGAGAGAGAGCGTGCACGCAGCTGCTCTTGTCTGCACTGGCTCGAGAGATGTGCAGCACACGGTTAACTTCACACAGTGCAGCCTGAGAGATGTGTATTCCCAGTAACTAGTAGCAATAATAACAATACCAATGGCCAAATACTTACCCATACTAATGATAATAGCTACTACTACCCATATTGATGCAATAGTCAATAGTGCATCTTTGCACAAAGCTCTCAAGTGTTGTTAACTGGTCTGGCACAATTGAAGACAGCCTCAAATCTTTCTCAACAGCTGCTATAGGCTATTTGCAAAGGACAATTAGGCTATACATTCCATAAACTGTGCTCTTATTGTAAGGTTAGTTAATGTTTTGTTCAGATTAACCTGTAGTAGGCTACTAATTGTGTAGCCTACTATGGTTCTACTTCAGTATAGTCGCAGACTGTAGTTCAATCATGGAAGACCAAATAAGGCATTAATAGAGCACCCCATGCTGTCATACCCCTCAGCCCAAATGACGTCACTAAATGACGTCACCATCTCCGACGTCACCTTCTCCATGACGTCCCAAATGACATCAGTTATGACATCATAAATGACATCATAAATGACATCAGTTATGACATCATAAATGCCCTTCTCCCAAATGACATCAGTTATGACATCATAAATGACATCAGTTATGACATCATAAATGCCCTTCTCCTGGTACTATATAAAGCCCCCATCACCACAGCTTAAATCACACTTGTGCAGTCATCACTCACCTTGTGTCAGCATCACGCATTCATCCAGCATCTCCAGAGCAAAAAGCTTCATTCAGTCCAGCACCATGTCCGAGTCCGAAAACGAGCAGCAAGTTTCAGCTCCACCGTGGACGCTTTCCTCCAGAGCACATTCAACGCCCCGGCCAGCCTCGGGCAAATCCCCAATCCCCAGGCTCCATCTCCGGGCGTCACAGGCGTCTCATGGGACGCTCCCCTCACCAGGGGCCGCGGCCGCAAAAGAAGATCCAACGTCAAGGAGGTCCTCGTCTCGCCTGGATCTCAGTCCGCACAGCACTCCGGAGGCCGCGGCCGCGGCAAAAGAGCCCAGAAGTCCACCTCCCCCGGATCTCAGTCCGCACAGCACTCCGGAGGCCGTGGCCGCAGCAAAAGAGCCCAGAAGTCCACCTCCAAGAAAGGCCCAGCGAAGCGCACCACGACCGCCGGCTCCTCGGCGGACGCGCCAAGGCTCCAGCCCCTCCAGGCCTCCAAGATCCCCTGATCGCAACGATGTCTTCACTGGTCGGGTCCCTCATCGACATCGATGCCCGGCCGAGGACGCTCGCGAGCCCCACGCTCCCCACGGCAGCAGCCCAAACAGCCCTGCCCCAGGTTTCAGGTCGTATCCCCCCTTTTCAGCCGGCATCTCTTCCGGCGGCCGCACTCATTGCAGGCCGGGTGCCAATCCCCGAGCAACTCTGCCCTGTTGCATACGGCCGCTTCCCTCTCCCGCGTCCGGTCGGGTATTATCAAACATGCATTTAGTCCCTGGTTTCAGTCAACGTTGCGGCATTGCTGCTGCACTCATTTCAGGCCGGGTGCCAATCCCTTAGCATACAGCATACGGCATACGGCCGCTTCCCTCTCCCGTGTCCATTCGGGTTTTAACAACATGCCTCTAGTCCCAGTTTCCAGTCAACCTTTTCTTTTTCATAGCATGGTTCCTCTCTTACGCATCCAATCCATCGATCCAATTCCAGTCATTTAGATAAAGTATAACCCTTGTAAACTTTTCCGGCCATGCTGAGTAGCGCGCTAGCTACCTGGCTAGCCACCGGCCTTCCATGCTATACTGCGCATGCGCGTGGCTGGTCTAGCGTTGCCAAAGATGCGCATTGCAAATGCAAGATGCGACACTATCGTCTCCCGTCGCATGCTTCAGGCAAAATGGCGATAATCATCAGTTCTGCTGTTGCCGTCCTTCAAAATATAAGAAAATGTATAGCTCAGCGCTAGAGCGGACTGGCTTGAATGTGGGAAAGCGGGGTTCGAATCCCGTGTGCGCGCTGATATTTTAATTTAAGATCCTGGTGAAATATGGTCTAAATCTGAAAGTTCAATAAACGTCTGCAAATAGTGGGTGAAAAAACTTTCACTTTCAAATTTAAACGTCTTTTCAACCGAAAAATGCTCGCGGGTGGTTCTGGCTTCAGCATATGCTTGAATTAAGTTCTAGAGGTGAATGGTTGCAGAAAAGAGGCACCATGAGTTCCCTACTTTCTCCCAGTAGGGAATCGATCTTCCTCTACGAGATTTACTCTGGTATTGCAAATGCATACGAAGCTTCAGTCTCGATCATAAACAAAAGGTGCTCCTCCCAGTCCACCACGGCTTTAATGTGCAGTGCAGCATCACCCGGCTTTCCGTTATGCATAACTCGTCAGGTCAGCAGAGCTCATTCCCCGGTCATGGCGCAGTAGATTCAGCAGAGCACATCCCTGGTCACAGCACAGTGGCTACAGCAGAGCATATCCCGGCAGCGTTGCCAGACGTACGATAATTATCGTGCCTGTACGATAATTTTGACCTCTGTACGATGTACGATCAATAATCCCCAAATCCCCCAAACGTACGAGAATCTCATCATTTCGTGACACTTAGACGAATCCTACGTCTATCACTCTATCTGTTTATACAATCATCTCTTCAAACAAACATATTTGCAGCTAATACGTGCAGGGTGTTTTGTTGTTGTTGCAACGCAGGCTGAGACCACAGTGTTGAAAAATCATGCCAAGTCCAAAAAGTAGCCTGTGATCAGCGCAGCCCCCCGGCATAGGCGCGCCGAAGGCACGCGGGCTGGGGAGGGGGCGTACGATAATTTCACTCCAAAAACGATAATTTTGACCCTCTGGTACGATAATTCAACATTTGCCATCTGGCAACACTGTATCCCGGTCACAGCAGTGGCTCAGCAGAGCATATCCCTGGGCACAGCTCAGTGGCTTCAGCAGAGCTCCTCCCCGGTCACAGCACAGTGGCTTCAGCAAAGCATATCCCTGGTCACAGCACAGTGGTTTCAGCAGAGCTCCTCCCTGGTCACAGCACAGTGGCTTCAGCAAAGCATATCCCCGGTCACAGCACAGTGGCTTCAGCAGAGCTCCTCCCTGGTCACAGCACAGTGGCTCCAGCAAAGCATATAGCCGGGCACAGCACAGTGGCTTCAGCAAAAGTATACCCCCTGGGCACACCTCTTAGAAAATTGGAACGGAATCTCATTCTTCTACGACGAAATCGTCTCGTCTGCCGACGACTTAAAACTTTCTACAGATGCAGCACATTCACTGCTCCCCCTCCCGCTGGACGTCAAAACTAATCAAAAAGGTCATGGCACGAAAACCGCGTGTCTCCACAGCCAGTCTCTGCCTCAACTGAACTAAGTCCACCGTACAACAGCTCAGCCGAGGGTGCGGGTGCAACTCTCCCGAAGTGACAGTACACGACTGTCAAAACAAATGAAAAAGGCCCATAATAGACATACTGTAGACACGCAACTTAAAGTCAAATCCAAGGGGAAAACGTACTTATTAACAATGGTCAGCCCACCTTTAATATTCCAAATGTCAAAATGCACAAATCAGAACGTGCATCTATTAGGAATAGAACGGATAGATAGGAAAACTATGAGAAAAATATCAAGCCTATCTTTGCCTCATACAATTTGGGATAAAGTAAGTGCACAACTAAAGAATATAACATTATGTCTACTCATTTTTAGACATTTTCATGCCATAATAATATAATGCTAAAGGTTAAATATTGCATCTTTAAGCCATTGCTGGCTATGCTCATGCAGGTTGTTGCGACCTTGGTCATTACTGACCTTAAAAAATGCAGGTCATCGCTGACCTTTTTCTTTTGGGGGGGGTGGTCCCCTCCCGGGGGGGTCCTCCCTTCAACAACCGGGCTGCTGTCCTCATCAGCCATGCGTCCTACATCCATCCAGAGCAAGCTGCTATATCATCAGCCCAAAGATGCCTCCTTCCATGATTGGTAGGAAGTATTAATGCATTTCGTTGGTGGCGGTCTTCTCTCCCAATCCCCGTTTGGTGCCCATGCCCGGGCAATTTGCATATAACCCCATAAGTGTCCTTGCCATTGCTTAACCTCAGTCAGCCCACGTCCTGACAATTTGCACAACCCATCATCCCTGCATTCTGCTTAAACATCAGTCAGCCCATGTCCTGACAAGTCAGCCCCCGTCCTGACAATTTGCTCAACCCATTATCTCTGCATTCTGCTTAAACCTGTCAGCCCACGTCCCGAGAAGTCAGTCCACATCCTGACAACTTGCTCAACCCATTATCCCTGCATCCTGCTTAAACTTCAGTCAGCCCACGTCCTGACAAGTCAGCCAATGTCCCGACAATCTGCATAACCCATCATTCCTGCATTTGCATAAACCTCAATCAGCCCTTGGCCCCCTTTTCCTCATCTCTCCCCATCATCACATGACAGGATCCTGGTTCATCCTTCACTTCAAGACCACACTCCAGAAATGCAACATCCCTGCAGAGAACTATTCCAGTCACTCCTTCAGGATCGGAGCAGCCACATCAGCAGCCATGCAGGGGGCGTCCTCCGCCTCCCTTCAACAACTGGGGCGCTGGTCCTCATCCGCCTATGCATCTTTCATTCGACCAGAGCAAGACACCATATTATCAGCCCAAAGATCCCTCCTTCCATGACTAAAGAGGCAACAAGCACTTCGTTGGTGGTGATCAAACTCTCCTTTTCCTCATCAATGCGCCCATGCCCGGGCTATCCACATCCACGCCCTTGCAACCCCGCTTTGCCTTAAAAAACCCCGGTCAGCCCCTCATCTCCCGACATGCCTAAATTCTCCCCCCGTCAGCCCACGACCTGACTAAAGCATACCCCAGGCGAGCTCCATGACCCCCGTTTTCACTCTCCCAGTTCCTGAAATAACTTTAAATTCCTTTGGGGGATGTCCTATCTCATACAGCACTGACGCCCCTCTCTCATAAGCAAGAGGAGCGTCACATCATGGAGTCATACGCCATACTCAAACCGTCTATTCTGATTCAATAAAGTTTGTTAAAATTATATTAAGAGTCTCTCATGATTGAAGTATAGTCGCAGACTGTAGTTCAATCATGGAAGACCAAATAAGGCATTAATAGAGCACCCCATGCTGTCATACCCCTCAGCCCAAATGACGTCACTAAATGACGTCACCATCTCCGACGTCACCTTCTCCATGACGTCCCAAATGACATCAGTTATGACATCATAAATGACATCATAAATGACATCAGTTATGACATCATAAATGCCCTTCTCCCAAATGACATCAGTTATGACATCATAAATGACATCAGTTATGACATCATAAATGCCCTTCTCCTGGTACTATATAAAGCCCCCATCACCACAGCTTAAATCACACTTGTGCAGTCATCACTCACCTTGTGTCAGCATCACGCATTCATCCAGCATCTCCAGAGCAAAAAGCTTCATCCCACCACCTCCCCAGATCACCACCAATGTCATGACTCCTGTTGGAAACAAATCCCCTTAGGGGGGATGTCCTATCTCATACAGCACTGACGCCCCTCTCTCATAAGCAAGAGGAGCGTCACATCATGGAGTCATACGCCATACTCAAACCGTCTATTCTGATTCAATAAAGTTTGTTAAAATTATATTAAGAGTCTCTCATGATTGAAGTACCTATATGGTTCAGTAGTATATTGTTCTACTAGAAAAGTCTGACTAACTTTAATGTTTTTGCGTGTGGAAGGCACAAACCTGCCATGTGTTTAATCTGTACATGAAGCCATGACTTGAATCCCATGTCAGCAGCCTGTCTGCTCTGTTGTATTGTAGGCTACACATTTTAGTCAGATGTGTTGGAGAAGAAGCACTGTGAAACTCAAGTTTCCCTTTGTGCTTACTGTATTTACCAGTGGGAGTTTTGAAAGTTGCATTCAAATAAAATAATTTATGTTTTTAAAATAATTTATGTTTTTATTTGCAGATCGTGTGAATCAACCAGAGGGCAAAGCATAGAGAGGGGTGAATAGAAATGTATATTTTTTGTTAGTTAGACAATTTATCTAAATGTTAGACTACATCGAAGCATCGGTAACGTGTCCCACATTGTCCCACACAAACGTACTCTTTGTCCCACATTTGGTTTGCTGGGATCTGCTCACCCTAGACATTCAGTGTCCTTTTTATTTATTTTATTTTTTATTTTGTTTACAATTTACTTCAGCATCAGCTGGGGGCCACAAAGCACCTTAAGTTAAGATTTTCCTTAGAGTTCGAGTTAAGGTGTCCCTAAAATAAAATTGGTTGCCCAAAACACCCTTAAATCTTCTCCTTAAGGTTAAACATTTTAAGGAAAACTTTGTCAAAATGTTGTCAAAGAGTGTTGCTCAGGCCATATACTGTATAAGGTCAAGAGACAACAGATGTGAATTGATCACTTCAAATTAGGATGACGAGCAAATCCGAATTCAACACTAGATGTACAGTATGTGTACAGTCAGTGTATGCACAAAATATGAAAACTGTGTATTGAAACTTATAAACCTTGTGTAAATTCCTGTTAATTATTGTATTCATGATGGGAGGAAACAAACTACTTTGCTGCTATGGCCATTGATCATTTGGAATGAGGTTGACTCTGAGTCCAGAAAAGAGAATAGGGCATTATTTAGTGGCCTTAGTATCGGCAGCATTACTAATTAAAGAAAATGTGCCAAAATGTAAGACACGATGACAGCTGCAGGTTAATTAAGGAATCTTGTGAAGTGGAGACATCCTCAGGGGCGGAAAATTGTCAACACTGTGCTCTCTTCCAACGGGGCCAAAGCAATCACTGTGATTCATTATGCATGGACATAACATACCACGATGACAAGGATTTCGCTATTTTCGCAAAATGTTCATCTCCATACAATTACTAGAGACATGACAGTGTGCACATAAGCAAAGTCCTTGACTCCTTGCACATCATCCTCCACTTAGCATATTTCATATTGGTGAGGTTTTACTTCGGTTCCTTTCAGGGTTTAAGTGTGCGACATTGTGGGACATTGTATGTCTCAAGAAGTCCATCTCTGAACCAAAAATGTATTTTCTCCGGAAATTTGTTTCTGAAGTGAAACTATACATTACTCGTAGATTGAAGTTCAAGTTGTTGAAGTTTAGAAATAATCCTTTTAGACCTCAGCACACCAGAGCGCACGCACATACCCTCTGAATATCTCCAAATCAGTAAAGCTGTTTCTCCCTGAGAACTGCCACCTCCATGATGCCCACTGATACCATCGCCCCAGGCTCCAAATCGGCTTTACTACGGTTGAGGCAGGAGACTTTCCTAATGGATTAAGGTGTAACAGACAAATCCCCGATATAAGGCTCTGTCACCGTGTCCGTCACTGCATTTCTTCATTTCGCACACACTCATAGACAGCGCATGATTAAAAGCTCTTATTCCCAACAATCCGCCTTTTACATATGAATGAGCAAGCTGTGATTACTTCCATTCTGCGAAGGTCTTTCAATCGGTCAACCTTCCAGTCCCCAACTTCCCCCACCACAGTTACTGTTAACCAGTGTGGACAGTCCGGACATGTTGTTGTCTATTTTGTTTGTAATCTGTTTCAACGCCACTGGCTAAAGTGACACTTAATCAATAGCTATGAGGCTGATAGCGCTGTATGTACATTTTACCTATAGATTGGGCCTGAAGTTGCCCAGCTTTGACTCCATTCCTCCATCTCGTCTCACATGAATTATTCAGCGCATGGCGGAGAGGGGCATCACTTTGAGGAGCGACCTGGTCAACAGATAACATTCTGTTACGGTAGTGTTGTCAAGGTTAATGTGTCACAGGTCTGGAAAAGGCTAATGTATTCTTCATGGGTGAGCCACTTTGCTGATTGAATGACCAGGCATAATACTTTCTACTTGGAGTTGCAAGAGGACAAAGTCACCGATTTGAGTGTGTACTTTTTATAAGGTGAAGTGAATCAAAATCTGCTTTAGTATATAATACATTTAGTACATATCAGTGAATGAATATTATGCCCCCCCTTTCATTTTATTGACAAGCAATACAAATATATGCGGCCATGTTTTTCCATATTCCATATATCCCAAATTTCTTTGGAATTTCATTGATCTGTAATTTAATTACCTTGGGTTTCAGTCAAAACTCTATTGATATAGTGAGTGAGTGAGTGAGTGAGTAACTCAATCAAACAACTAATTTTGAAAAGATATTTACTGAAGAAAAAGTGTGAGCTAGCTGTAAGTAACTGTAGAAGTAGTAGTAGCAGCAGCAGCAGCAGCAGCAGTACTTGTAACATGATTGAAACCAGTATTCAGTTCCTTCCAACGTTCCACTCTTTTGAAACATCATTGACTTGTGTTCTAATTGCTTTGAGTTTCAGTCAATATTCTATTGATACTGTATGTGAGTAACTGGTCAATGAGTTTGAAAGTAACTAATTTGTGAACATCCCCAGCAGGCATGAATCCAACTCAAGCAGGGTGGATGGATGATCCCCCAGAATGCATCTGCACAGCTACACATTGACTCATTCGCATCAAAACTAGTGCTCCAACATAGCTTGTCTACTGTTCACAAACACCAACCTAATGTATTCAACTTATACTGTTGACATAGCTAAAACACCAACCTAATGGATTCAACTTCTACTGTTCACATAGCTAAAAAAAACAAGCTAATGGATTCAACTTCTACTGTTGACATAGCTAAAACACCAACCTAATGGATTCAACTTCTACTGTTCACATAGCTAAATAAAACAAGCTAATGGATTCAACTTCTACTGTTCACATAGCTAAAACACCAACCTAATGGATTCAACTTCTACTGTTGACATAGCTAAAACACCAACCTAATGGATTCAACTTCTACTGTCCACATAGCTAAAACACCAACCTAATGGATTCAACTTCTACTGTTGACATAGCTAAAACACCAACTTAATGGATTCAACTTCTACTGTTGACATAGCTAAAACACCAACCTAATGGATTCAACTTCTACTGTTGACATAGCTAAAACACCAACCTAATGGATTCAACTTCTACTGTTGACATAGCTAAAACACCAACCTAATGGATTCAACTTATACTGTTGACATAGCTAAAACACCAACCTAATGGATTCAACTTCTACTGTCCACATAGCTAAAACACCAACCTAATGGATTCAACTTCTACTGTTGACATAGCTAAAACACCAACCTAATGGATTCAACTTCTACTGTCCACATAGCTAAAACACCAACCTAATGGATTCAACTTCTACTGTCCACATAGCTAAAACACCAACCTAATGGATTCAACTTCTACTGTTGACATAGCTAAAACACCAACCTAATGGATTCAACTTATACTGTTCACATAGCTAAAACACCAACCTAATGGATTCAACTTATACTGTTCACATAGCTAAAACACCAACCTAATGGATTCAACTTATACTGTTCACATACAGTAGCTAAAACACCAACCTAATGGATTCAACTTATACTGTTCACATAGCTAAAACACCAACCTAATGGATTAAACTTCTACTGTTGACATAGCTAAAACACCAACCTAATGGATTCAACTTCTACTGTTGACATAGCTAAAACACCAACCTAATGGATTCAACTTATACTGTTCACATAGCTAAAAAAAACAAGCTAATGGATTCAACTTCTACTGTTCACATAGCTAAAACACCAACCTAATGGAGACAACTTCTACTGTTCACATAGCTAAAACACCAACATCATGGATTCAACTTCTACTGTCCACATAGCTAAAACACCAACCTAATGGATTCTACTGTTCACATAGCTAAACACCAACCTAATGGATTCTACTGGTCACATAGCTAAATACTGTTCACATAGCTAAAACACCAACATGGATTCTACAGAAGTCTGACTGAAATTGTGCCCATTCCCATTACATTGGGAGACCAAAATGCTAATGTAAGAAATTTCAAATTCTAGTTCTTGTTCTGATTCACCATCACTTCACACAGTTATTTTAACAAATCCCATATTCACCCCCTCCACCACCAGAATCAACACCGCTTCATCTCCTTTGAGTGTTGAAACTGGGTTGTTGAGTATAGATTCATTAAAATATCATGGGCCCTATCTTCCGACAGGCGCTATCCCCTAATAGCGCTTGCGCACCTGTTTGCGCGTGCCTTAATGCAGGGAAGATAGCAGTCTGCCTTGCGCTGTCTGCCAGGTGTTATGCCGAGTTTTGTACCCCAGCGCCGGCAGCATCCCCACCTCATGGGAGCATATTGTAATGATTTATACAGAAATGTAAATGTTTAAAAGTTATATAATTGTCTGGTAGACGTGACCTCCCTGATTTCTAAGTTAAAAAAGCCCCGAAATATGTTGGGGATGCAATTCTTGGCGGGCATGCGGAAACGTTCACGGCACCTGTCGCAGACGCAAATTAGAGCCGTGCCAAAATCATCTGTGCCCCAAATGCCTGCGCAAACGGGATTTGGGCAGTCTTAACCACCAGAATTATTCACAGGCGTGGCCAGGCAATGCTGGGCATTACGTCAATCAAAACCAATCAGATTCCCGTCTCGCAATGGCTGTTTGCGCGAGGCATGCAATATGCTGTAATTCTCTCCATGCGTAATAGAGTGTACTCACTCGTGCGAGGACAGAGAGAGCTTATTGACAGATCGCGTCTGTGATGCCAACGACCCTCTGGGCTATTAAGGTAAATAGCCTATGTCCATTGTCCAACACGTTTTCTCAATTCATTTCCCTCTTTGCGATGTGATAAAAGTTTCTCAGTGAGTTATAGTTGATTGCCTCACTGAATTATCTGCTAATACCCAATTTTAGCAGAATAATTTTATGTCTAGGCTGTGCTTAACTCATTCATGGCCAGTTTAGGACTGCCAATATTTAGCACAGGCCAAAGATTTTCATAATTGTTGGTCATCTTTCAAGACCCACAGTAAATTATCTATTAGCACCAAAGTGATTTGCAATACCTCAAAATGAAGATGTACGTCTCTGGGTTCACCAGGAAAAAAAAGTGAGCTTTTAGCATGTTATGTACTCTACTTATAGCCATTTATATACACCCTGTTTTCACCAAAAAGGTCTCTCTGAGAAGAGAAATTGCAGAAAATGACATTTTTGTAAAGCACACAATCTCAGGCAGAACTCGCTCTCAATTCTTTTATTTTGAACTGTATTGACATCAGACATGTAAATATTATTCGTTATGAAACAAATGACAAAAAAAAATATATATATACTGTATATATATACATGAAGTGCTTTTTTTACATTCAACAATACAGTTTACTCAGTGTGAGTGAGTGTGATCATAGAATAGAATGCAGAGATCAGTGTAGTCTCTCTCTCACACACACACACACACACACACACACACACACACACACACACACTCCTTACCGCGAGATCATCCGGGTCCTGTCGCATTGGAGTCCAGTCTTCCTCGCCCTCGACAGGAAAGTGGCCGTGCTGCTTGGCTCTGTGTGAAAGCAATTTCTGTGGCGAGGCTGCTGTTCTCCTGCTCACAAAGTTGTGACTCCGTCTCGTCTCTTTCGGGCTGGGACACAGGAACGGGGTCCAGGGACCAGGATCGATCATGTTGGTCACGGGTTTGACTACCGCAAACAACTGATCGATGTCCGCTGCCCTGCAGCAAGCCGACCAGCTCGTGCAGCGCGCCGAGGGGCGTTTCAATGGCGTTTCTCCTCTCTGCACAAGGAAGCGCGTTTCTCTGTTTTCTGTTTTTCCTCCTGCTCATTTCAAAACAACAGCTGCGGTATGTGTTTGATCGCGTGTTGTCGGCTTGACTTTGAGGCTAGGGACCTGATAACATGTCACAGGCTGGGGAAGTCTTTGAACTACGCGCTGCACTAATAAAAACAAAAACACGTCAAACACGTCATTGGCGGGGAGGGCTATTCCTGATAACACGTCAAAGACGTCTTTGGCGGTGAATGAGTTAATGACATCTCCAAAAGGAATTCTACTTTGCACTGCGCTGCGCGGAGATTATGGGTGCGCTCCCAGCGCAGGGATGTATTTGAGGTCCTTTTCAAAGCTCTTAGCTCAAAGTAATTGCGCGCTGCTGACGATAGGGTAATGACATCTATCCCACATTTTAGCCTGTTTTGGCATGTGGCAGCCAATGCCCAGTACAATTATCACAGGCATGCGCTTGTGTCTGCCCCCAATTTGCATTGCGCATGGCGTTAAACGAGCGCAAACGCTAAATTAGCGCTTTTGGGAAGATAGGGCCCCATGTGTTTTCAGGATGTGTGATAAAGAGTGTTCTGATGTGATGGGCCTGCAACTGTAGGTAATACAATTAAGCAGAGTTGAAACTTTTTTCAGGCCCCCTTGATCTGATTTACAGGTACATTGTAGTAGAGAGGTGCGCGGGCCTGAAATCTTGGCCCGAGCCCTCCCCGGCCCGAGACATGCAGGCCCGTGCCCGACCCGGCCCGGATGAGTTATGAAATTAATTGGCCCGAGCCCGTTGCGAGGCCCGACATCAATATCACGATATGACGACACATAGCTCTCTCCCTCTCTGTGCATGCTGCCGCGCTGCTGAACTCGTTGGTCCAAAACGTTGCTAGACTGTGTTGCCTATAAAGACAACCACCGCAGCTTTCTCTCTGTCTCTCTCTCTCCCCCTCTCATGATCGTTTAATTGCGAACAGCAACAATGCCCACAAACTGAAACATTATGTCACTCAAGCATATCGAAATTAAAACATTAGACTTACCGTTTATAGCTGCTTTGAATAACGTCACTTTATTGTCCTCACAATGTATGGTAGATGGGTTCGTTTTTAAAACTTTGTTTTATGTCCATCGATCTTATTTCTCTCTCACGACACGGACACGGACACACGCGGCTTGTTTTGTTGTTGTTTTTTATGCTGACAGTGACAGCACGCTGACTGAAACGTCATGACGTGGATTGTGGACTGGAGTGGCAGACTAACGTCACGGTGAGGGTGTGTGTGTGGGGACGGTGTGTGCGTGTCTGTGCGCTCTTCCTCCTCTTGGTCTCACTCTGCTGTGTAAAATAAAGCGAGTAATACAGCTTCATTTTATTTTATTATTGAAACGGGCCCGAACCAGGCCCGGCCCGGGTGGCTCGGAGCAATTCATTAAAAAAAAAGCCCGGCCCCAGCCCATATTGGCCAGGCCCGAGGGGCCCGCGAGGGTACCCTCGGGTTTGCAGCTCTGATTTGATTTTAAACCCATATATACCACACATCCTACACTTCTTTCCCACTACTGCTGAAGGCTGCATACTTAATTTTCAGATTTTCAGATCAAAAACCAAACCCCCCCCCGGAATACACTGGAAAGAATCCCCCTGTCATTGGCTCACGTTTGCCAAAAACTGTATGCATCATAAAATGCATGGATTGGAGCTTTGCAATGGATGACAATGCAACATGACACAGACCAGTTGCATTACATGTTTTAACAGCCCCCTAAATAAATTGACGAACTTTTTGGGCAGCTTGTCAGACTGCTTTTATAAATAGGCCATTTAATAATTAGGAAAGTAGATGACTAGCACATTTTCCAGACCATGCTCATATTGCTCATAGCAATTAAGTGCTCTGCAAAGTCTGAATAATTAATTATTTCTAGGCAACTGAATTACAGCATCAGAATAATTCACCATAGTATCCTAGTAAAGTTGATAATCCTTTAATGTTGATTATCAGCAAGCGTATCCAGTGCAGCTGTGGATCTCCTTGGAAATTCATAGTGAACAACAGCAATGCTCCTAAACTGGTAATAATAAATTGACAAGTATCATTCATTATTGCCTATTTCAATTGTTATTGAGTATTTTACAGCAGTGATTCTCAAATGGGGGTCCATGGACTAGCCTAGGTAAACCCAGCCACCACGTGACCTGCTCTCTCAGTTCCCAGTCACTATACATAGTGACTGAGAACAGGTCTGAGAGCAGGTCACGTGGGGGATGGGTTTACCCAGGCTATCCATGGACCCCCAGGGGTACGTGGCACTTAGCAAGGGGGTCCGCGAAAAGTTTTCAGGAAAATATAAATATTTTTGTTGTTGTTGCAAAAGCTTCATAGTTCAACGAAAATATGTTATGCTTTAAATCTAAAATGGTTCATGGATTACATTCTAATCTAATAAACCTATCAATTTAAAAGTCAAGCACGTTACCGTGGAAACAAGCTTAGCCCAAAATCACAAATCGGAATGAGGGGGTCCCCGGTATATTTTCTATCTTGTAAGGGGTCCTTGGCTGAAAAACATTTGAGAACCTCTGTTTTACAGTATCAACTAACCCCGCACACACTTTTAGTTTGAGGCTTGTGATTCAAAGGATTAATACATGTGCAGCTCACTTGCTCTATTTTCTAACAAAACTTCAGGAGGGAAAGATGCGGACGACAAACTGGAACGGAGCACAAAGTGAACAGAAGGCCAAAGTTGCTCTAATATAGCCCAGTGTGAAGCCAAACTTCAGCATGTGGCCCTTAACCATCCTGCAGAATGGTCACAGCAACAAGTAACCTAAATTAATCTCTACACTGCTGGAGACAGACTCATACTTTGGAATGAATAGAGAGACCGTGTCTAGCCGTCAACATCAACTAGTTACACCACATTTCCACAACATGAGGTCGTGATAGGCTGAGCAGTCAGATGAAATCGAAGAGACTTAGAATGTGCTGGTCATTCTGGGATGTTATCTGTCTTCAGAGAACTGGCTTTGATTTTGTTAAACACTAATTTAATTTGTCTGTTTCCCTGGAGTGATGCAGTAAGCAAAAATCATCACAACTTGTTCAAATCAACCATGCAGGCAGACAGTGCCTGAAATTAACTTTCTGACTCACCGGCCAAGTGGCGGGTGGAAAAAATCCATCGGCCAAATGTATTTTTTATGGGCCAAAATAATAAATCCTGCAGCTGGTCCACATACGCAGCTCAAACGCTTTGCGGCCTCGCCTGCTCTTTGACATCACGGATGACATCATCACTGATGACATCATCACTGATGACATCATCACTGAGTGATGTCAGCGCGGGTGCTGATTACACCCCTTGAAAGCGTCAGCCCGATCGCACGTAAAACATCATAGCTGTGGCCGGCCAAAGTTCTGCTCACTCTCACACTTTACTTTATTTGTTTATTTGGTCAGGACAGTACACATTAATGAACAGTTACCTATACAGAGTCATCTATATGATAACAGTAAATATGTTGGATTTAGCTAAAAGCTAATTTGCATCCGTAGTCCTCAAGACACAAAAACACAAGATAAAAGACAACGGGCCCTATCTTGGTACAGGCGATATCCCCTATTTGCGTTTGCGCACCTGTTTGCATACCTTAACGATAGCAGTCCACCTTGCGCAAATGTCCAGGTGTTATGCCAAGTTTTGCACCCCCACCCGGTAGCACGTAAACCAGGGATGTCAGAGATACGGCCCGCGGGCAGGTTTCATCCGGCCCGCGAGATGTTTTGGAATATAAAAAATAAAATAAAAAATATTATTATTATTATTAAATTTGCACCCCATTATCATGAACTACGTGTGGCTAATAAGCAAGCTAAGAGTTCATTCATAAGTTAATTAACCTGCACTACAAGGAAGTATGTCAGTAGGTCATCAGGTGTAAACAAAGCCGCCATGATGCCACGCTGGAATTGAATCACGCATTCAGCTACCTACCAAAAAACAAAAGAATCAACAAGATCAGGCGCGGACTGCATAATCGGGCACGTCGGGCAAATGCCCGGTGGCCTGGCCTGGCCTGCAAAAAAAAAAAAAAAAAAAAAATTGTGCCCGCAGTCAGGCCACTCACTGAACAGCAGGCCAGGCGCCGCCTACTGGTTTACTAGTGGTTTTATTACTTTATTCAGGGTTAAAGGGGGTGCATCTCATTGTAAAATTGGACTTGGCCCAAATTGGGCTTCAAACGGCCCAAATCGGGCTTCAAACGGCCCAAATCTGGCTTTAAACGACCCAAATTGGGCTTCAAACGGCCCAAATCTGGCTTCAAACGGCCCAAATTGAGCTTTAAACGCCTGGCCTGCTTGGTATCTAATGCCCGGCCTGAATTATGATCCCAGTCCACCCCTGAACAAGATGCTGTCGAAAAAGAGAAAGGTTGACCCGGAATGCAGGCAGTTTCAAGAGAAATGGAAAGAGCAGTATTTCTTTTGTGAAGTAAATGGGTAAATGAGTCGAATTAATTTTAGTAAAAAAAAAATCCGGCCCCCATGAGGTCTCAGTTGAACAAATCCGGCCCTCTACCTAATATGAGTCTGACACCCCTGACGTAAACGCATCCCCACCTCACGGGAGCATATTGTAATGATTTATACAGAAATGTAACTGTTAAAAAGTGATATAATTGTCTGGGCAAACGCGATTTGGGTGGTCTTAAGCACCAGAATTATTCACAGGTGTGGCCAGGCAATGCCTGCGTTACATAAATAAAACCAATCAGATTCCCATCTCGCAATCGCTGTGCGAGGCATACCATATGCTGTAATCCTCTCCATGCGTGATGCGTAATAGAGTAGACTTAGGCGCTCATTTGAGCTGCCAGCGTCTTTCTGCAATTCATTCTCTATGTAAGGACGCGCTAAACGTGCTCCTCTTTCAAGGAACGCACCTGGCGTTTAAACGCTGGTGGCGTCTTGTTTTTTTGGCGGAGCGCTCTGGGTGTTTTTAAGCTGAAAAAGTTGAACATTTGGAGGAAAAGCGCGCTGCTCCTCTTTTTACTCATCCTAACTTTTCTCCTCTCAGAGGGATCCTCAACCTCCACTGCTGCCAGAATTGGCAATAATCTGGCTTTCATGTCGACAGTGAACAACATCAAACAGATGAAACCAGCTGGCTACCGTCCGTGTGTTCGTTGTGTTCCTAAACTCTAGTGCACGCGACTGCAGGGGAAAACAAAATGAAGCACACAAAAAACGCTCCGTGCGCTGTGTTTTGTGCACAGTGGAAGCGCTCTCAACATTATTTCCATAGGCTTCTTACTAAACGCTTTGGGTGTGAACGCTGCCTCACTCATGCTGAGGACAGAGAGAGATGGACAGAGCTTGTTGACAGATTGTCTGTGGTGCCAACGACCCTCCGGGTTATGGGATAGGTGAAGGTGAATAGCCTATTGCAAGTAGGCTAATGTCCATTGTCCAACAAGTTTTCTCAATTCATTTCTCTCTTTGCAATGTGATAAAAGTTTCTCAGTGAGTTATAGTTGATTGCCTCACTGAATTATCTGCTAATACCCAATTTTAGCAGCAGAATTTGATGTCCTGGTGTGGCACGTCCGTGCGTAATGACATATCCAAAAGGAATTTTTCTCTGCACTGCGCTGCGCAGCACAGAGATTATGGTGCGCTCAAGCGCAGCGAGGTATTTAGCGCGTAAGAAGTGTTTTTAAAAGCTCCGAGCGCAAAGTAATTGCATGCTGCTGACGATAGGAGAATGCCATCTATCCCCACATTTTTGTGCAGAAACGCCTGGTATAACCCTATGTCCAGTACAGTGCACGCCTCCAATTTGCATTGCGCATGGCGTTAAACGAGCGCAAACGCTAAATTACAGCTTTTGCGAAGATAGGGCCCAACATCAAAACAGAATACCGTAGAAAAAGTGTCAATAGAAACAACAACAATGTGGCCAAATGGACATAATAACCGTGCGTTAAAAACGAAAGTGTGCGGGATAAAAGTGTGAAACTACAAAAGAACAAAGTGCAAGGGTAGAGACACACGAGGGCTGATTAGTTATGGTTGGATATGGTTGCAGTGTTGATTTATTTTGAGCCATTCCTTGAGGTTTATTTTGAAGGTTGGATATGTGGATCATTCCCTTAGTGCAACTGGGATACTGTTCCAGATTTTCCCACCAGTGATAGATAGGACATTGTTACCGAAGACGGTGCGCCTGCGGGGAATCTCGCAGTCTCCTCTCTGGCAAGCCCTGGTGGTCATGCCTTCTACACACGCATGCCCGCACACACACGGACACTTCTCATTCTTATTATAGGATAGATAATACTTCTCTAACCATTTGTTGCCCTGCACAGAGCAACAACAAAAAATCTCTCAGAATTTATGCTTTTACTCTGAAGGCAGAACAGCCCATTTTCCTGTCTCATTCCTCCTATCTAACGCTGGCCAAACTTCCTGTCTGTTGCTAACGTTAGCTATCACACAGTCTCTTCACACGGCTAACTCAGACAGAGCGAGGCTACTGACGTTACAGCAGCCAGAAGCTGTAAAGCTACTCGGTGGTCCCACATGCTGTTTTGTTGTGATAACATTTCCTAAATGCAACGTTTTACCCTGCGATCATAACGTATCTGTGTTCGTGAAACGCATGTGTGTGTCTGACTCCTGTCAGCTGAGCTACAAGTAGCGACCTGTATGCTATTATGGATAGCAGCTGGCGCTCCACATCTAACATTATATTTGCCTTCCTGAGAGCCGCATAGAAACAAACACACACATGTTGTTAAAGAGGGTGCGCTAACGTCACGTAGGGCAAACAATTTTACATGACTATTTTGGGACTCGCCGGGTGGCAGACAGCCGTCTGAGAGTCACTCGCCAAACATGTCTAGTCGCCATTGGCGCTTGGCGACTGTTAATTCCGGGTCCTGCAGGCAGATTTTCATACTGTAGTTATCACTGAACCATTCTCATCACACCAATAGAGGCTTACAGGAGGAAGGGATCTGCCAAGGAATCTATTGTTACTCACACAATAGAGCAGACTGCACTCAGCGACCCCTGTATCTGACAATGTACAGTAAGGCCTTGTTCACAGATAAATCCAATTCCAACAGTAGCTATAGTGATAATAGCAATAATGAGGGGACATTCATAAGAATGATTCTGAAATAGGCCTACAAAAAAGTGATTAACATTTATCAATCGACAGGATAGCATTTGACAGAATTCAGTAAAATAAAATCTGAAATGTCACCCGCTGAATTGTACAAGAGAAGAACTTAATAAAAAAAACACCAACATGCTGTGACTGGCCATTGTGATTAATAAACACTTAGTTAATCATGCATTTCCCTAAAAACTATTATCACCTTCAACATGATGAGATGAAAATTTCTGGATATTAAATTTGCCCAGCGTTGGGCTTCAGATTGAATTAAACTCTATACACAGATGTGCTTTTAGCTTTTCCTCTTATGTAAGTGCACAGCACAACCTCTGAATGTTATTCCTCTGCCTCTCTCTGCTCTCCTTGACAGTTCTTGACAGTTCTGCTGCATTAGCAAATACTTTTTTCCCCCTATCTCAAACCCAAGGGAGTAATGTCCATTGATGGCATATTATAATAATGGTAGTACATTGGCAAGATAAGATTTATTACGCTGATTGGACTCTTGGACTTTGCACATGAACTCATCGACCAAGGCCTGAAGATAATGTAGCAGGCATAAAATTTGGTTGTTTGTTGCATTCTTTTTTCCAGTGTTGTTAGGTGCAGTCCAATAATTATCTTACCTGTGATTACTTGTCTAATATATGGATTACTTTTTAAATGACTTAGAGTACAACTGTGTTTGTCTGTGAGATGGCTCGACGAAGAATACTTTCATATCTACAGTATATGCTCAGTATTTATATTTGAAAAATCAGTTTGGTCTTGTCTATTTACTGGATCCTGTTTCAATTGGTTGTAATATTCATGCTGTGCAGTAGGAAATGTATACCCTAAGGTATTGTCCCAAACTAATGAACAAGACTATTTAGGTACCACATGTGGAACAGTCATATTGCATGGTAATAGCACTGTCATTTCCTGCCACAGAACTGAGGGGGCTAATTCTCTATCAAATTAATCAAATTGGCCGGGCCGCTATGCTTGAGTCTTAGTAATAACACTTTTTCAAAAGATACCATTACAGATAATCCAAGTCAAAGTAGCATTGAGGCAAATTGGACCACTGGTGTGGAAGTACCTGAAAACTGCACTTGATTTTAAACAGCAGCATGGTCTCCTAAATAGCCTGTGAAATGGATTTTTTTCCCCCTCTTGCTCGTCAACCTTGCCTGCTAAGATGTGTTGTCCATGTGGAAGGTCACTTGAATGTCCTCAGTATTATTGTTGGCATGCTGAACTGGATTGCCGTGACTGACAATGCTAATCCCAAATCAATCTACAAGTGAACATTGATTATCAGTTCGCTTATCCTTAAATATAGCAGCTTTCCTTATAAACATAGTGCAGCCATGGTTCTGTACAAGAGATTACTGCAGTATAATCCAAAGAGTTCACATTGGGGGGTTTTTCCCATATTTTATTTTGTAATTTTCAGAACATAGAAAAGAAAAAACAAAAACAAACCAAACATATACTAACATTAATGTTACAACATGGCACTACCAGCCGCATCAAGTGCCTATGTGCTTGTAAGAAATGTGCGTGGAATCCCATGCAAGGGATCCATGAGAAGTCAGCTGAGCAAGTTACTTGTCGCTCTTAACCTCATCTAAGTAGGCTAGAAATGGGTCCCAGTCTCTCCATATGTATAACCGAGACCATGTCCGTCAGCCACAGCTGAAAAGAAGGTGGAGAGGGGGACTTCCACTCCTTCAGAATGAGTCTCTTGGCGATAGTCGTCCCCTGCGTCAGCGACTGTTGTAAGGAGTTCACATTGTTCACATTGTACCCACAATAAGAAGCAGCATTACCTCACAGGCTTGTGAATGTCTTGCACCACAGGGTAGAGACTTTTCTACTCACTTTAACCCAAAGAAGTGAATGTTGACCAAATTTACAATGGAAAACGCTCATATTTACCCTCCTGCATAGTGTATACAGTTGTTGAGAGCGTCATTTCACCCCATTTCCTACAGTGCACGAAAGAAGGTAACAGGAAAAAGTATTTACACATCCTTACAGGTTGTAGATATAGTCATTTCTGCTGGTGTCAGGAAGAAGGGAAATGCGGTTAAAAGGAAGAGCATACAGTAGCGATCAGAGCTGAGGAGAGGGAACATGTGTTACAGAGATGGAAAATGATGAAAGGATAACACTGCTGTCAAGGATGCAAGTGATGAAGTGGGAGAGAAACGATGCGCTCCAATATTTTCACTTCAGGGCCCCGTGACATAACCTGCCCAGCCAGATGGGGACACATATGTTTGTGGTTAATCTGAGAGACATTGTTGTATGTGTCCTTTACCTGTGGCTCCCTCACAGCATGAGTATATTTATACTCTTTATACTCTTTACCTGTGGCTCCCTCACAGCATGAGTATATTTATACTCTTTATACTCTTTACCTGTGGCTCCCTCACAGCATGAGTATATTTATACTCTTTATACTCTTTACCTGTGGCTCCCTCACAGCATGAGTATATTTATACTCTTTATACTCTTTACCTGTGGCTCCCTCACAGCATGAGTATATTTATACTCTTTATACTCTTTACCTGTGGCTCCCTCACCGCATGACTATATTTATACTCTTTATACTCTTTACCTGTGGCTCCCTCACAGCATGACTATATTTATACTCTTTATACTCTTTACCTGTGGCTCCCTCACAGCATGAGTATATTTATACTCTTTACCTGTGGCTCCCTCACAGCATGAGTATATTTATACTCTTTATACTCTTTACCTGTGGCTCCCTCACAGCATGAGTATATTTATACTCTTTACCTGTGGCTCCCTCACAGCATGAGTATATTTATACTCTTTATACTCTTTACCTGTGGCTCCCTCACAGCATGAGTATATGTATACTATGTATATACTATACAGTGCATACAACTCAATGAGGAAACAAGCCAACTTATCTCTCGGTCTATGTCTTAAATAAACACTTTCCAAATGAGTTTATGGTCTGAAAAAACAATTTCAAGTCTTTTTCATGCTCTCACGTCCTCCGTTTTCTAAATTATAGCCCCATTTTGAGGAAAATAGATGATATGCATCGGATAAATAAGAACAGTAATACTTCCGACAGGTAGAGGCAGCAATGTGCCGCAAGGCATCTAGTCTGCTGAAAGCAACATGAAGAAAAAATGTTAGCCACCTAGCAACCAATGCTAGCAGATAGCTAGTAGTAGTAAACTTTAGTAAACTATCAGAAAATAGCATTACTTTATGATATTTTATTAATGTTAGTAGACACACGTAACTGTAATACATGTAAAGTGACGCTCATAACATGGTGGATGGTGGACCATTTAACGTTATCTAATGGTATGTCACGTAACATTACATAAATGGTCTGCCCATGTTATAAGCATCACTACAACTTATGTAACGTGACATAACATCACAAGTTTTTGCAGACTTGAATGCTGTTTGTTCAATTTACTCTTCTCTATGGTATTGGACATTTAAAGCTGAAACACTTGTCTTGAGGCATCCGCCAAGCTCAGCAATTTAATGTGTCATGATTATTGGAAAACATACTTTATCGGATCGATAGAACTCAACATAGACTCAGATCTTGCACGAATATGTCTTCTGGTAAATTAGGCATATAGATAATCCACCATGCAACACTTGACACAAATATAACTATTTCACAGCAGTCCAGCCCACCATGGTGGGAAAGGAACCATTCTTAAAGTTTAAATTATATAGAAATATATGTTGCATGGTGTAGCCTATGTAATGTATGCTGAATTGTTACAGATTACCATATTTCAATACATATAAGCATCCGTTAATTTGAAGCAGTCGGTTGGTTCTCCATCTTCACGTTCTTCTTCCTCTCGTCATCTGGTCCAAGCTGGTTCTGGCTCGATCTTTATATCACATCTTATTATCCAACCTGCCTGCTCTGACCAGACAACTAATGGGCTTGTTCTGTGATATTTGCGGTACATTCGGGTACATGATTTACCTTAGTAGCCTACACAACAAGGTTATCTTTGTTGGCAATGTTTATTGACAAAAGCACACTGGCAGATACATACCAAATGGTTCAAAGCAAATCTCTCAAAGTCTCAAATCTGTCAGCATTATATACAGTCTATGGTCAGCATTTGGCTTGTGTCATTGCAATATCCTAGGTTGAACATAGTTACCATTATAATCTCAGGAGAGCAGAAAATTAAATAATGAGCCATGTACATGGGTATTACTGTTAGAACATTTAAAACGTAGCATTAATTTAAAAAAATCCTTTGATCAGGGGGCAATGTTCCTCTGTTGTGTTTTGCTGCTCCTGCTCCATGGTACTCTGGCGGTCATCCCTTGAAGAAACAAAGACACCGGGTTATATTAATCACTGTATAACATTAATGCCACCAAATTTCGGTTACAGTCATAGCAACGGTGCCACCTTGCTCGCATGTTTACGTTAGCACATGATGCTAATCGAGCTAGCATTAGCTTACAAACATGAGCATCGCTCAAACAGTCCAACATAGCAGAGCACCAAGTGCGAGATCAAATCCACCTCAGTTATAAAGTTTAGAGTTTACTATAAGTATAATAGCAGTTTACCTTGTGGAGGCTTAGCAGCAGCTAGCAGGCTGGAGGCTCACACCAGACCATTACATTACGTCTTTACATTACATTATGTCATTTGGCAGACGCTTTTATCCAAAGCGACTTACAATAACACATTTTTGTCAGCAATAGAGAAATCAACTATGCAACAACAGTCTATGGCAGCTACAATTTCTGAAGGAATAGTGGTAAGGGCCCTTTCATTATTTATGGGAGGGGCCACTGGAGGAAAATAGGGGAGGATCATCCTTGTTTAATTTTAGTCTCAGGGAGGGCATACTGGGCCCTATCTTCCCACTGGCCTTAGGCGCAAAAACTGGCGTTAAACGCAAAAAAAACGCGGCTTGCGCCTGCCACGGGAAGATAGCAACATGGTTTTAGGCCCCGAAATGCGCTTTACGCCAAAGAGGCGTGGCGCAGTGCCAGAATAGGTCATAATTGGCGTTTTGGCCTTAAATACCAGCCTAACAATATCTTCCACCCTGGCGTTAATTTAGCGCTTAGCGCTTTTCAAAACCAGGCCTTATTCAGTGCGCCACGGATATTACTGTGTGTATTTACGTACAGCTGTCCTCTGCTGATCTCACACTCTCTCTCTCCCCCCCTCTCTCTCTCTCTCCCTCTCTCGCGCGTCTCTATCTCTCTCCCCCTCTCGCGCGTCAGACAGGCACTCTCTCTCTCTCTCCCTCTCTCACGCGTTCCCTCTCTCGCGCGTCTCTATCTCTCCCTCTCTCTCGCGCGTCAGACAGGCACCCTCTCTCTCTCTCTCTCTCTCCCTCTCTCGCGCATCTCTATCTCTCTCTCTCTCCCTCTCTCTCGCGCGTCAGACAGGCACAAAGACCGATGGAAAAAAGTTGTTATATCTAGTTTTGAGCCCCTGTCATTCAGAGGCTGTTGAGCCACATGTGAAATCTCCCAGCATGCATTGAGGCTAATACATTTCGACAAGAAATATCAACCAAATCAGCCTAAATTGCCTAAAGTGGTAGATAGAAATAATGTTTATGTTCACACAACATGCAATTCTCGAACATTTCAATATTGGCCAAAATAAACCATAGACATCCAAACACAACCCTATGTGAAACATATATGTAATCCAGGTGGTATATATATCCCTCGCAGATTTAACGTGATTTAGATGAGTGACAGCCATAACACGGTTCTACTGTGATGTCTGCTCCGCTCCAATAAGACTTGGCTTACTTCACATTTACTTTTACAATAAAAACACATTTATGCAATGACTTTACATAATGTAGGCTATATTTATGTGCATCATCCTACCTGTGCAGCAGGGGAGAAGAAAAGGTACAGAGAGAAAACTATATCATTCTGGACAAACTTTCACCAATCTAATCTCATCATGACATAGGGATAGTATATATTTTTCTTGCCTGCATTTAGAACATTCTTTTCACTTTGATCTTGCTATATAGTGTCGCGTATTTACATGCTTGCAGTATTTAAACTGTAGTGAGATTGGTTTGAGAAGCATAATAATATGGAATATTATATATGGAGACAGACGGGGATGAAACAGGGAGGGGGGGAGCTCAGAGCGCTTTGGTCGGCTTTTCTGACCGGACTGGATCGCTCCGTGGAATTGGAGCTTAAAAGGGAAGCTTGTGATTCGTTTACTGCACTTTTCCAATGAGCAGGTTGTGCATCATTTTACGTTTAAAAGGCGTGGTTATAATGCTTAAGGCCGTGTGTAGCGTCAACACCAAAATATCGAGTGTGCTGGTCCACGCCCACTAATCTGTGCTGCGCCTGGCACTAAGCGCAGTTTTTAGGTCGTTGCAACGATAGAGGGCACTGTCTTTAATTCAGTCCAGGGGAGGGTTATACAAATTTGATTTGACAAAAATACCAATATTTGTCATTATTATTTTATGTTCGCTTTTCGGACTTCAGCAACTACTGATTTCCTTCATCAACACCCCTCCTGTCCAAACTGTTTGGTATCTCCCGGTGCATTGTTTCTCTTTGGCTGTCCTATCTGTCGATCTTTGTGGTTGGCCTATCCAGACAGTGGGCGGGTGCAGTATCTGGCCAATCAGTGGCGCTCTACTGGTTATAATACATTCCAGCACGAAGAACCCACTCGAAGAACCAGAGTAAACAACAAACAGATATGGCATCAAAAAATATAGACAGGACGAATGTCCGTAAAAACAGCTATCTGCACAGAAGATTAAAGCCCGTTTCACACCGGTGCGGACCACCTTTGTGCGAATAATCGGCATGGAGATTCGCAAAAGAATGTTTTAATGAGTTGTAATTGAAGCTTGCACACCACAGCCGAACACATTTTATTTTCCCGCATGGACATTGACGTCTGTGGATTTCTGCCTGCGGAAAATATGTTTGACCAATTAAATCTGTCTTAGGGTTCTGTCTTAGGTCCTTTCCTCTTTCTTCTCTACATGAGATCTTTGGGTCACGTCATTTCCTCTCACGGGTTCTCTTATCACTCCTACGCAGACGACACACAGCTCTATCTCTCCTTCCCCCCCTCGGACTCTCATATCTCTTCCCGTATCTCTGCCTGCCTCAAAGATATTAGCAACTGGATGTCTTCTCACCATCTCAAACTCAACCCCGACTGTCAAACTAGATGAATGATGAATAGTTTGACAGTTATTGAGAGTTGATTTGAGTTAATGAGTTATTAATTTGAGTTAGTGTGGACCAGTGATGTCACTGGTCCACACTTTAACACTCAATAACTGTCAAATTAAATGAGAGACTTCAAAACCGTTTACAGTTTTCTGATATGCTACTGATGTTCTAATGATACAAAGCTGGTTGAAAATGGGCAGAATGTTCCTTTAAGGGGACAGGCAGCGTACGCTAATTCATGATGATCTTATGATTTTGGTGTATTCCTAACTGGGAGAGATGTAATTACAACATAGCAGTTGAAGAAAAGGCACCTTGAGGCTATAGAGAGGGGTGGGGCCCTTTTAATGTGACAAATACACATCTTTTAGATAATTAGAATCCACACACACACCTCACAAGGTTATTGTGTATTGTGTATTAGAATAAAATGTATTAAATTCAAGTACATTCAAGTACAGAGAGGTAGGGGCACGGTGGCTCAGTGGTAGAGCTGTCGCCTCGCAGTCAGAAGGTCCTGAGTTCGATTCTCGCTTGGGACACTGCGGGCGCTGTGGTTGTGTTCCCCCCATATCTTCAGTGCCTACTGCCCAGGTGGGGTATCTCGTCGTAAGGGCCTTTCTGTCTGTGTGGAGTTTGCATGTTCTCCCCGTGCTCCCCCAGGGGGGTTCCTCCGTACATAACCCCCCCCCCCCCCCCCCCCCATAAAAAAAACATGCAGAAGATCAGATCGTCATCGTCATCCGACCAGTGACGACAACATCCGAAGTCGGTCCCCGGGCGCTGTACGAGAAAGCGACCACTGCTCCTGGCCTGCCCCCCGGAGGAAAGGACAAAGCCAGGATGGGTTAAATGCAGAGGACAAATTTCACCGGCCACCGTCAGCATGTGTGTGTTTGTGGCCCTCCGTGCATGTGTTGATGTGTAACCGTGTGACAATAAAGACGGAAACGTCTGAAATCGTTTTTTTTACATAATTAAATATTTATTTTCTAGGGCTTTCTTACCATAGCCTACTGATTTTCCAAAAACTTTTCGAAAACTTTTTAAGACAAAGAAGAAACTTCACGTTCTTTCCTGTTTTCAACCCAAAGTGAGTACAAGTCTTCAACTGTGAATTTAACTCACCTGTTTCCAAAGTGAAAGTTGGAGTCGCTCCAGCCATTTCTCCTCAACTCTCTCTCAGGTTCAAAAGCCCAGGCAAATCTAACGTTATATCAGCCAGTAATTCAGTCCGTTTTCTGCCAGCTAGTTAAATTCAACACAAACACGTTGTTGGTGAGGATCTGTAATGTTACCGTTATTTGTTTTGCACCGTTCAAATTGCTGGTAGTGACAGCTACTGCTTCAGTCGCCTGGCTCTGTACTGTTTTAACAGCACAGAGGCTATAGTGGGGCAGATTAATGCACTTTCAATGTAAAATCGTTCACTTCCAAAAACAAGTGCCAAAATTGGCACAAATACTCCTTGTGGATTTTTATTTTGATAAAAGTCATTAGCCACACAAAAATCAAGATCCCCCCCCCAAGATGGCCACCATTTCCAGCCTGAAAGCACTATTTTGGGGGCAACTTTGGGTAGAATTGTCCAATACGAATGATTTTGCTATCAAACCATACATTTATGACCACCGAGAAGCCAGATTTATTCCATGTACATTTCAAAATGGCTGCCATTTGAAAGATGGCTGCCACTTCAGCTATTTTTACCATAGAATTTCACTGTCATGGGCGATTTTGATTATTGTGGTGTCAGATGACAGGTTTTTAACTATGGAAAATTCAAAATGATATAACTGATGGTTCACTGTGGAACCATCACGATCAAGGGCACGGGAAGGTGGGTGGTAAGGGTGCGGCAGCATCCCCTGGTGGCAAGAAATTGAATTTTCAGAATTGTTGGATTTGGCTCTATTCTGTGCATGAGTCTGTGCTGTGTAGTGGATATCTTGTCCATAGACGATCTTTGCTCAACTTCGCTTTGTGAAGAGAAAGAGATACGAGATGACTGACAAAAAAAGAAAGAGAAGATGGGAGGAATAGCAGGTAGGCTATCACTGTCCCTGATTCCTAAGGGTAAATTGAGTAATGCTGCAGAGAAGAGGAGAAGATACTGAATAATGACATCACAACGGTATAATCCTAATGTTAATTTAAAATTAAATATTCCTCTAAATATGGCTAAAAGTCAGTCCCGAGAGTCCCTTCCTTACAGCACCCCCTACTTAAAGGTAGTTCCAGCGCGGCTGATCACGATGGCTGTTTGGTTGACATCGCACAACCCTATTATATCCTTCATACTTTTGCCAGTGACAGCCCTTCACATTAACAATGCCGCTGCCTGCTACAGCCAACAGGATCGTCAATGCTTTTTCGCGCTGGCCATATGCTAGGTTTCGACCTAGCCTTGTTTAACATAGCTTTCTTGTGTCTTTAGAGGAACCTATATGAAACCCTCACCCTGTCCTATCCTGGGCTCCTCCATGAAAAATAGACACATCTTTTAGAGGGTCGGGTTTTAGAGCCCCCCATAGTATCGAGATTGCCCTTCTAACAGTTACAAATGATCTCTTCCTTGCTGCTGATGCTGGTGATTGCGCTTCTGTAATCCCTTTAGATATCAGTGCTGCACGTCACACCGTGGGCCATTCTTCTTGCGCAGCTCAAAATGCGCTATCATATGCTTCACATTGTATCTTTCTGTCAGATAATTTCCTGTTGCTGGGGGGAATGCATTATCCTGTCCAGCGGTTTCTATTACATAATATGTAATGCTTGCTCTCGGTCACATAGTTTGCACAACCAATATCCATCATTGTTACGCAGATGACACCCAGTTTTGTGTGTCCATGAAAATCAAAGTGTTTTTTTTTTTTTTATATATATATATATATATATATATATATATATATATATATACACCATCTTAAATGTGTGACATTGAATGAAATTCTTCTGAATGAATTACAATAACATCTAGCTGCAGACCTCCATTGTAACTGGAGCTCCATTTATAACACAATGGGTTTTGAACTTACTTTCATTTACCTAGCTGTCGTTATTTTTGAAATAACATTTTCCCATATTTTTCCAAAATGTTCTTTAGCCTTTCCAAATGACAGGCCGGCTTTCTATTTCCAGACGTTCTAACAGCATTTCTCTGTCCTCCCATTGACCTAGGTTGTCATGGCAGTGAGTTAAGGCTCGTTAATATCAAGGACAACAAGAGATGCAAAAACTCTTAAAATCCAAGATCAAGTAAGGCTGAGGCTTTTTACAGAGGATGTCTGGGGAATTGAGACAGTGTGTGTGAGAGGAGAAGACAGGTTGTGTGTGTGTATTGAATGGAAAGAGGAGCACTGCACTAGAGGGGATAGCAACACTAATTGACCAATGTGCTTTCACGAAAGGCAGAAATATACCACGAATAATACCACTTATAGCTAGAGATATTAGTAGGTTTACCAGAGTCATGATGAAATAATTGCCATTTTGTGTGATTTCTCAATGGATTGCAGAAATGTCATGGAAACATACACAGAAATACACAATTCAATTTGTGCTTGTAAAGTGTCTGCATTGACTTCTCCCAATCGAAACTTATTGAGACAGCTTCCACAAACGGTGTCACTAAACACTATTTTTATACATAAGGACATAGAATGGCAGTTGGAAGATACATGTACCAGTCTACCAGTTTCTAAAGTTTGCTCACTAGAACTGGCTAAAGGGTTTTAAAACATCCACTGAACAACATAGCTTTTCCACTATGTGACCAGATTCTGCCTGTGCCTCAAATGTTTGGCTTTTCTCTGTGTTCATTGGGACATGGAGGGAAGCCTTCAACAGTAGACCGCTATTTTGGCATATGAACCAAGGGATTTAAAAAAATATAAAATAGTTTTACTTGGTCAAACCAAGTGATTAAGCTGTATTTAGAATCAGGAGAGACCAGAGAACATTTCACTTGGACCAAAACTAAAAACTGAAAATAATAATATCAGCATTTATTATTATTATTATTATTATTGTTATTATTATGCTATTATTATTGTTGTTATTTTAGGTTTTGGTCTGAGTGAAATGTTCTCTGGTCACTCCTGATTCTAAATATAGCTGAATCGCTTGGTTTGACCAAGTATAGTCTCAACGCCAGACCCATGAGAGTTCTTACGCTGATACACTACGTTTCTGCATGATGCAGATCTCTCTCTGGGTCTGGGATGCTTCCCCTCAGCCAGCTGGGGTCGGAAGGGAACCGTTCACTTGGCCAGTAGTCTCGCTAGCCAGCCTCTCTTCCTTTCCGTCAGAGAGTCTGGCGCTGTGGAAACAGGCAACAGGGATCAGCCCGCCCCTGCTCTAAAGCTGCTCTCCCATTCGAGCGGCTGTTTCGGTGGCAGCAGGATATCCGCTCCCCCGCTTGCAAGCTCTCACGCTCTGTTCATTGGCTCCGACCATGTCAATCAGAGCGGCTTCCGCTCCCATGTGTGTCGCTGTAGTGTGATTTCTAACCCCACATAGGATAAGCAATAACCACGCCCTGTGGCGCCGGGATTGGCCAGGAGCAACACTGGAGGGCACACAGCCCAGCGATTTCATGAACCAACTGAATAGCTCTTGAGAACGGACAGCGATTTCGAGAGCGGACATTGAAATGGATTATGGTCACCTACCTTCCTTAGCATAGTAATAATAATAATAAGCATAATAATTGTAATCTACACAATGTACACAATCTACAAAAACATGCAATAATATAAACGGTCTTGTGTTCACGTTCATAGCTCATATAATATAATGTATCATATCATTAATTTCAAGCTCAATCCTTACCCAGAGAAAAGGTACAGCACTGAAAATGTAACAAGCAATAGTTTTTTAAACATCTTTATTTTAAAAGATGAAAAGCCCCAGGTGCTTTAGTCCCAAGCTTCAATGCTCCTGGCCAATCCCGGCGCCACAGGGCGTGGTTATTGCTTATCCTATGTGGGGTTAGAAATCACGCGTCGCTGTAATGCTCCCGCCGAACGCTAACTAGCTAGCATAGAAAGCTAACGGCAGAAACCTACAGGCTAACTCGTTGCTACACGCTGAAAATGGCAAGTTTTGAAGAAAATTTGGATTGTGCAATAAAGAAGGCCTGCTCGGCACAAGTTCCACCCCAAAACTATTTTCCAAGGGCACTAACGCTAAGCACCGCCCAAGACGAGGCTGATTGGTTAACCCAAACAGAGCATTTTTTTCGCAATCCCACAATGGAAACCTGTGACGCCAGACTCTCTGACGGAAAGGAAGAGAGGCTGGCTAGCGAGACTACTTGGCCAGTGATTGGCCAGTGGTGGATTCAGTCTTCACCAATCAGTAACGACTTTGCGATCAGTGACGGCATGGGAGGCGCAGCCCATTTTTTAACCACTCACTCATTGGTGCTATGACCTGTCACTCATTCAATTTCACCCCCTAGACGCGCCCTCAAACCCCAGCAGTGGCTGTGAAATGGCACAGACTCATTATGTAGTATGCGGAGCGCAGAGCGGAGAGACTAGACCAAGTAAAACTATTTTTTATAAGCAATTTACAAAATTTCTATGGAACAATAAATGGTGGATGAAATCCCTTGGCTTGTATGCCTAAACTGGAAGGTGGCGTGAATTTGGCTCTCTACCATATAAGCCCTTGTGCCCACCAGCCACCTCTTTTTGGCTGAACCGGCATAGTCAGCCCTACAAAGGCAAATGTCACTGTGACTGAGTGATGAAATTACACCATTGGTCGGCCGTGATGCATGGTTTGCGAGCTGGCGCTAGCTGGCTAGCTAATAGGTAGCTAGATGTCTACTAGGCATTACCTCAGCTCGGCGTCTCTCCAGATTCTGCAAATAAGTAGTTATCTTGTTTCAAGCCTGTTCACTGAGAACAGTTTTGCATACACTTTAGAGAGCTGACAAGAACTTTTGGACATTGGTTTCCACAACTCTGACAACTTTATCGGCAATCTCCGGCTCATTCCAGAGATTGCCAAGACACTGACTGGAGGCTACCAACTGGCTCTGCCAACCAGAAGGGCTCACAGGCGGAAACAAAGGAGGGGGGAGCAAGGAGGGCTAACAGCTAAGCTAAAGCTAACTCTGCATTAGCTTTCTCTACCTAGCATCTTCCTCGTCAATGTACAGTTTCTGGCAAACAAAATGCGGAAAATATGGAGGCCAGGTTGGTTGCGCTGTTGGTCTACTTTGTTGTTTGCTTGTTAGTTTGTTGGTGTGTGTGTGTGCATGCGTGCGTGTGTGTGAAAGGAGGGGGGAATCGAAACCTGGACTGAGCTGTTTTTGAGGGCGAACGTGTGTGTGTGTGTGTGTGTGTGTGTGTGTGTGTGTGTGTGTGTGTGAGGGACATAGATGAACCTTGCAAATGAGCAAACAAAGTACGTGCCTCAGAGCTTTCAAACATCTTTATTGACATTATTGTCAATAGCCAGAACGGTCCACAGGGGCCGACAGGCCATTTATTTTTTTATTTCTTCTATTTTACATGTGAGCACTCAGGTCGTGGCTTGACGATCCGTACATAACCGTACAGTCTGAGCACATAAATAATAATCCAGAAATTGACAATGTACGACAATTTAAAAAAACAATTCAGAATCAGAAATCCAGTCCGGTTTGGCCATATACTAGGTTTTTGACCTAGTGTTGTTTTAACTGGCAGTGCAAACCAGATGCTTGGGAGGGAGAGCTGATTGTGGCTGTTGTTATTGCTACTCAACTATAGGAAACATTTTGCTGAGTTGAAATATTTTGAACAACTAGCACCCGAGTGGGCAGAAAAACCTTTGCTAATCTCTTGCCACTGTCTGGAATATGTTCCAGCTTTTCCCTTAAGTCAATATAATGGTAAAAAGTAGCCAGTGCTATGAAGAGAGGTTCCCAGTGGACACATACTGTAACCTCACTTAGCATCTATTGCAGACACATTATAAAGTGTGCCCAGTTGAAGTAGTTCAGGATGGCCCAATGCACCTCCCTTTGGAGGAATACCAGGCAGGACGGACTGGGAGGAGACCCCAGGGCAGACCCAGAACACACTCGAGGGATCTCCCAGCTGCTCTGGGAAAACCTGTGGAGCAGCTGGAGGAAGTTGCCGGGAAAAATGATGTCTGGGCTGCTCTGCCCTGTTACCACCACAGCACTGACCCGATAAGGGTCTAGAAAATGGATGAAAAATGGATGTGCAGTGGTGGCTCAAAGGTTAGAGACGCAAGCTTGTGACCGGAAGGTCGCCGGATCAATCCCCGGGACCGGCAGGATAAATCTGGGTGGGGAAAGTGAAAAGGCAGCGCTTGCCCCTCCCTCATTACCACCACTGAGGTGCCCTTGAGCAAGGCCCTTAACCCAAAACTGCTCCAGTGGAGCTGCTCAGTGGCCAGCAGATCAGACTGTGGTTGTACTGGTCAGCTTCCAGGTGTGAATGTGTGTGATTGTGCACTCCTGAAAAAGAGAGCATTGCTCTCAGTGAGATTCCCCCTGGAGAAATAAAGGTTTAAAAAAAAAAAGATGGACGTTATAACGTGTGATTCTCTCGCGGACCTCTATAACTGTCTAAAAAGTGTCGTAATTGACACCGTGTAAATAGTAAAATAGTCTAAAATCCACTTAAGGTCTTTTCAGACCAGTTGCGAATAATTTGTGTGAATAAATCACACGTCAAAAAACAACAACATATATCTCTCTGAGCCTATCCAAACCAAAACCAAAACTTCCGTATTTCGCATGCGTTTTTATTTTTTTCAGCAGCTGTTTCAATTTCTGTGGAAACAAACATGCCAACCAATGAGATATAGTGTAGTAGACCTAGGACACAAGTCGCACCTTGATCAGAGGGAAATCAACAATGTGTCGATTCCCAGCTGGCACGGGACGTCAGTTTAACGTCATATCGACGTTGGACTCCAACGTTGAACTGACGTTGGATTTTGGTTGAGAATGAAAATCGGGTTGACGTCAAAACACAACGTTGGCAAGACATCAGCGTCCAACGTTAGATAGACATCAGCCTCTGACGTTGGTTAGACATCAGCATCCAACATTGGATAGATGTGGAATTTTGGTTGGGAATGAAAATCGGGTTGACATCAAATCCCAACGTTGGGCAGACATCAGCCCCCAACGTTGTATAGACGTCAGTCTCCAACGTTGGATAGATGTAGGATTTTGGTTTAGAATGAAAATCTGGTTGACGTCAAAACCCAACGTTGGCAAGACATCAGCCTCCAACGTTGGATAGACATCAGCCTCTGACGTTGGTTAGACATCAGCATCCAACGTTGGATATATGTAGAATTTTGGTTGGAAATGAAAATCGGGTTGACATCAAATCCCAACGTTGGGCAGACATCAGCCCCCAACGTTGTATAGACGTCAGCCTCCAACGTTGGATAGATGTAGAATTTTGGTTGAGAATGAAAATCTGGTTGACGTCAAAACCCAACGTTGGCAAGACATCAGCCTCCAACGTTGGATAGACATCAGCCTCTGACGTTGGTTAGACATCAGCATCCAACGTTGGATATATGTAGAATTTTGGTTGGAAATGAAAATCGGGTTGACATCAAATCCCAACGTTGGGCTGACATCAGCCCCCAACGTTGTATAGACATCAGCCTCCAACGTTGGATAGATGTAGAATTTTGGTTGAGAATGAAAATCTGGTTGACGTCAAAACCTAACGTTTGCAAGACATCAGCCTCCAACGTTGGATAGACATCAGCCTCTGACGTTGGTTAGACATCAGCATCCAACATTGGATAGATGTAGAATTTTGGTTGGAAATTAAAATCGGGTTGACATCAAATCCCAACGTTGGGCAGACATCAGCCCCCAACGTTGTATAAACATCAGCCTCCAACGTTGGATAGATGTAGAAGTTTGGTTGAGAATGAAAATTGGGTTGATGTCAAAACCCAACTTTGGGCTGACATCAGCCTCCAACGTTGGCTAGACATCAGCCTCCAACGTTGGATAGACAGCCTCAAACATTGGATAGACATAGAATTTTGGTTGGGGTTGACGTCAAAACCCCATGTTGAGTAGACATCAACCTCCAACGTTGGCCAGGCATCAGCCTCCAACGTTATATAGACACAGAATTTTGGTTGGGGTTGACATCAAAACCCAACGTTGGCTAGACATCAGCCTCCAACGTTGGCTAGGCATCAGCCTCCAATGTTGGCTAGACATGGGTAGAAATTTAAATCTGGTTGATGTCAAAACTTTCGTATCACAAAAAGAAAAAAATCAACATTGAATACAGAATTTTAGAAAACAGGATTTATTTTCAGAACGTAAGAAATTAGATTATCACATTAAAGGTACATTCAGCAATGTTTTTGTGTTAAAATAAGTGTTAAATGGCTCTATATTCTGACAGCAATCACTGAAATCGAGTGTTTGATCAGTGACTTAAACCCCCAACTTCGCTGTCCTCTATGTCTCTCCTGTAGTCCTGCATGCAGGGCGGACGTATCTCTGCAACTGTAACTCGTAGAGACTCATGGATGGATTTGGGGTGAGAAAATATATTATAGTCCTTTATAGGCATCTCGATCTGACCTTCCGTTTCCGAGAAAATGTCAACTTTTGTCTGATTGGATAGTTTGAGGTCAGTGCCAATTTGTATCGGCCACCACTGCCTGGATCCAGGAGAAGTGCAGAGAACATAAGCAAGACCTGTATATGGCTTTCATTGATCTCTCGAAGGCATTCGACACAGTAAATCAAAAGCTACTCTGGGACCTACTCAGTCGATTTGGAGTCCCACCCAAATTCCTCTCCATTCTAAAGCTATTTCATGACGGCATGCAAGCCCACGTTCAAATAAGTGGACAACAGTCTGACCCTTCTACGTCAAAGTAGGAGTAAAACAAGGATGTGTCTTAGCCATCATCATCTTCAACATCTTCCTCACAGCAGTCACTCTCCTCTCCCATAAGCATTCAATTCCATCTGTCTTAGTTTGCCATAGTCTCTCCCCAGACTCAAATATTACGTTGAATCGCTGCGCTCCGTATACTACATAAGTGAGTCTGTGCCAGTTAACAGCCACTGCTGGTTTTGAAGGCGGGTTGAAATTGAATGAGTGACAGGTCGTAGCACCGATGAGAGAGCAAATGGGCTGCGCCTCCCGTGTTGTCTGATCGCAAAGTCGTTACTGATTGGAGAGGACTGAAGCCATCACTGGCATATGACTGGCCAAGTGAACGGTTCCCTCCCATAACCAGCCCTCTGAGGGAAAGTGTCCCAGACCCAGAGAGAGCTCTGCAGCATGCAGTAACCTAGTGTATCAGCGTAAGAACTCTCATGGGTCTGGCGTCGAGACTAAGTTTGCCATAACTTCTATGTACTGTATCAATTCAACAGAATTCAGATACAACAGAAAGTAGCTGGCCCCCAGGTATTTTCACATTATCAAATCTGGCCCCCATTCAAAAGGGTTTGGACAGCCTTGCCATGTATAGTCTCATATCACAATATTGATATAAAATCGATATATTGCCCACCCTTAATATTGAGTGCCAGAATCAACCTCCCAATGATGCAATTTGTAGAAAAACATTGGATTTCATTTATCAATCACTGCTTTCAATGTCTTTCTGATGTAAATGTTTTATTTTTACAACCAGATCACCCTATTAAATAAACAGCGTCATGACTCAATAATGTTACTTGGCAGAGGGTCGCTCGTACTGAGCACATTTCCTCGTCAAACTGACGGTGAAAAATGTTTGCTCGTCACAAAATAAAAAACTTATTTGAGGGAATGTAATTAGGTTATCGATCACATTCGCTAACCTGTTGCTCTTTTAAGTCGGGATGTTTGTCGGCGTTTGGTCAGCTCCCTTCGCCAGTTCGCCTCCGCACTTTTAAACATTGTTTACTGACGGGCTATGTAGTGTCAGTCCCTGTCACTGTCAGCAATGTAACGTAAGCAAAATAATCCCATATTTCGCTCTGTCCATGTCCAAGACAAGACCGTATGGGCTCACAGCAGCCATGTTTGTTGTGTTGAAGCTCTGAATGAGTGAAAGAGAGGAGGGGGGGGGACGCCCACGACAGGGAGTTAAAGCAGAGCACCACTTGGAGCACTCTTCGCACACCCCCACATGGACACAATGTCACATGCTTGTAACATAAAATTATTTATTTTAAAAGCACGCAAATTATTTTTAACTCAGCGTAAATGAACATCATGATTGAGAACATATATATTCACATCGAAAAAATAACACATTTAAAAGGTCTTGAATGTGAAATGGCAGAACATGACTGTTACAACACAGAACTGAAGCTCAGACAACAATTGACAAGGTTTTAAGACATTTCTACAGTGATGGCAGACCAATATATATTTTTCCTCCAAAAAAAGAACACTCATGAAGGCCTTCCATTTGCCTGTCCCTCACTCTCTCACACTCACCTCACTCATGAAGGCCTTCCATTCGCCCATAGGCTTTTTGTAGGAAGGGGTTGAATGTCCATCACGGATGGCATCATGGTGGATCTCAGCTTGCAGTACTGAGAGCACTGTTGAGTCACACTTGGAGTAAGTGAGGTGTAGGACATAATAATATGCCATCGGGTAGACAAGTCCCTCTTTCAACCGATCTCTTTCGAAGGTCGCCACTGGCATGCTCCCATGGCGATCATGCAGTTTTCCTCACTGATGACCACAACTGGAGATGATAGAGGTTGTTGGCGCAGGAAACCGTTTGGGTCTTCTGAAACCTAGATGACAAAAGTCAATGTAAAAGATTAGAAAACTACCAATTAGAAAAACCATCACAGTTAAAACAATCATTATACATCAAATCGGAGAAAAAGATTTTGTATAATTTTTTTGCTGACCAGATACTGAAACCAAGTTTCAATAAAGCGACTCTTAAAACAAAAATCACAGTGTGAACACTTCTCCTTATGTCATTGTGAAAATGACAAAGTACAAAACATAATGTAGGCATGCAGTATCCAATATACTGCACAAGTCTCACCGTAAAGACATGGAACTGGGCCTCGCTGCTTAAAGCTGGAGTGCATAACATAAACAAATGTTTATGTTATGCACATATTCAGCTATTGCAAAACGACTTCACACAATGCTGATTAAGCCTATCTGCACCACATAACTCTCTCTGTGCATTTCTCAGTATACCTGAGTTTTCTACCTGTCGGGCACGACTGTGTCGGATTGAAAACTCTGGTATATTGAGAAATACAGCATTGTGGGAACTTGTTTGGCAATGCCTTGAACGTAATGGACATTTGTTTATATAAACAAATTGTAAATGTACTCACTCCAGCAATTGTAAATGTACTCACTCCAGCTTTAAAGAGAAAGCCACAGAAACACAACCCCATAAGAGACTACTTTCCTGACATTTCCTGTTTTATCAGGAAAGTAGCTCCGGCTATCTATTTGCTTCGAAAATAAAATGTACAATGTCTCGTAATGTTATTACCTAGGTTATCCTACAAGTAGTCATGGCTAAGAAGTAGGGCTGAACGATTAATCGAATTTAAATCGAAACCGAGATTTGAAACAACGCAATTAGATTAATCGCAAAGGCTTCGATTTAACATGTGACATGACTGCATGTAGGTACACGTTACGTGACGTTGTTACGCAGCAGCAGCACGCCGTAGTAGACGGACGTATGTTTACGCAGCAGCACCAGCATCAAACGTGCCTGGATGGAGGAGGAGAAACCTAGCTGCAGCCCCATGGCTGCAGCAGTCTGCAGAATATAGCTAGCGAGCCGATTAGCGAACTTTACAAAAGTTGACACATTATTCACTCTGACTGGATTTTTAATAGTGCGCCACTGACTGGATTCTCTACAATGGAAGGGCAGCTATCTAACAAGACTCGGAAGTGTAATAGCTTCAGCCGAACAAGAACAAGAAGCGGCCGCCGGATGATTTAGCACCGAAGAAAGGCTGGAACTACTTTGGATTTAGAGCATCGGTTAGTTAGACAGTGTTAAGCAAGCGCGGTGCCGACAACGCTTCAAACGTCATAAAAGCTATGGAAATCAACAGATGGACCAGACTCCAGTGCTTCACCACAGACTACACCTCGCCATCGGTACGTTATTTAGCCTAGCAGCTAGGGCTAGCAACGTAGCAAGTTAACTTTACTAACGCTAGCTCTCTCCCTAAGGAGATAGCTCATTTAGCTAGTAAAGTTAGCTTGCTAGCCCTAACTGGCTAGCTCACGTTACATGTCCTCTTCCCCTCTCACTTAACATTATCAGTCTGACTCTGCCTGAATGCAGTAGGCTACTTGTATTGTAACGTTAGCTTGGTAAGCCCAGGCCCGCTCCAACCCATTACGCAGAGTACGCAGACTGCGTAGGGCATCACGTGACTGAGGGCACCAAAAAAAAATTTTTTTTTTTTTTTTTTTTGGTGCCCTCAGTCAGGCCACTCACTGAACAGCAGGCCAGGCGCCGCCTACTGGTTTACTAGTGGTTTTATTACTTTATTCAGGGTGCATCTCATTGTAAAATTGGACTCGGCCCAAATTGGGCTTCAAACGGCCCAAATTGGGCTTCAAGCGGCCCAAATCTGGCTTCAACCGGCCCAAATCTGGCTTCAACTGGCCCAAATCTGGCTTCAACTGGCCCAAATCGGGCTTCAGACGGTCCAAATCTGGCTTCAAACAGCCCAAATCTGGCTTCAAACGGCCCAAATTGGGCTTCAAACAGCCCAAATTTTTCGCCGCCGCCCTTCGGACGCCGGCACGCACGTCGGCCTGTATCGGCCTGGCCTGCTTGGTATCTAATGCCCGGCCTGAATTATGATCCCAGTCCGCCCCTGCTTGCATGTACAGTTTAACAATCACTTGTTTGCTGACATGTACAGTAATTCTAACAATTGTTTGTTTCCCACATGTAATGAAATGTGAGATACACTAGTATCGTTCATAATTAATGATTTTGCAGTCTTTCGTTTGACAGTTATTGAAAGTTTTACGGGGGGGGGGGGGGGGGGGGGCACCACAGAACAATTACGCTTAGGGCACCCAAATGGCCAGGATCGGCCCTGGGTAAGCCTACAGTAATGTCTAAATGCCCCTCTTCACCTCCCCCAATATATTATATAGCCAATATATTGTCAGTCTGGGAAATGGAATGATTCTGTAGTAGCTAATGTCCTCTCTCCCAGCGTTCTGCTCTCTCCCTCCCCATCTCTCCTCCCTACTTTCTCTCCCTCCTACATCATCTATAATTAGTTCCAATCTTAAAAATGCAATACAGCCATGTAGTACTTATAGAATAATTTGGTTAATTATTTTGTTTTTCAGAAAAGTTGCGAACAAGCTACATAAGTGCAGAGAATGTCCCACAAATCAAGGCCCGGGTGAAGAGAGAGATGGAACAAGTGCAGGTGGCACTAAAGGTAACTTGCATTAATTCTCTCCTCTCCCACTCCTCTCTCCTTATCCTCCCCCTCTCTCCCCTGGCTTTCCTTGCAAAATAGGGCTTCACTGAAACACTGCTTGTGTATATAGCCTGCCCTGTGCCCCGTATTTGATGTGTGAATGAATGTGTGTGCTGTGAATTGCATTAATGTGAAACTTAACAGTTGTGTCTGTGTTTTGCAGGAGAAGAGGGCTGCCATCACCCCCAGATGCTGCTGCTGTGCCTCAAAGTGCAGCACAGGAAGGAGCCAGGCCATCGGCTGCAAAAAAGGCCAAGCGATCCTTGGGCAGTTACTTCAAGAGCTGCAGCGATGCTGGTGCTTTTTGTTTTGTTTGTATTGTTAAAGACTGAGACACAGAGAGAATTGCAGCTGTTGTTTAAAAGCAAATAAATGTTGCTGGAAGGAATTCTTATCCAAGTTCTCATCCTTGCATTATAATATAGAGCAGTTTGTTGATTGTGATGTTTGAATGTGGTAGGCAAATGCTCCATTGTGTTTTACATTTATTACAGTTAATATTGCACTGAAACTTGATTAAAAAAAAAATCGAAATTAAATCGAAATCGCAATATCGGTCAGAAAAATCGCAATTAGATTTTTTACCCAAATCGTTCAGCCCTACTAAGAAGCACTTTTACATTTGCAAGTGTTTTTTTATACTTTCATATTATAGACCAGAAATAGATTTTTTGCTAATAAGCATTTCCATTTTCCATGCTTCCATTTTAGAAATGGAAGCATTTTTTTCTCCTTATGCATAAAATGCGTAGTGAAACCATGACCCAAAAACAAAAGGTATGTGGACTGTGGGCTAATGTATTGTTGCAATATTGCATACAGAGTATTAAAAAATACATACATGTTTCATCACTGCTATCCTGGCGTTGCTCTGCGGTGCTCATTGCAGGTGACTGGCATTGCTGGTTTCAGATCGGCATGGCACTTGGGTGCTGGCTGCAGGTTACATCAGAAGAAAAAAGTATTGGGAAATATTAGGTTTCCAAACACTTACAAATGAATGGAATACTAAGATCCCTAGACAGACACTAAAGCTGTTGCGTGGCCTAACGTTTTCATCCAAAGACTCACAGATGCATACAGTATATTAAATGCAATACCACATACATGTTATCACTGTGATCTTGGTGTTGCACTGGGGTGCTGGTGCTTCCTGCAGGGGGCTGGTGTTGCACTGACGTGCTCCCTGCACTGACCCTTTTGTCTCACATCACAAGGTGCCATACAGCCTCAGGAAGTTTTCAGGACCGGGAAAAAGATTGTTGATTTCATCCCGGGAGAGTGAGTGCAGCAAGTCTTCTCCAACATTAGTAGCTGGAACAGAAGTTACAGTTAGGGGCAAGAAGACACTGAGCTTATCACTGAATTAATTCAGCCTTGTGTACATAACAGTTGAGGATATTCCACTATCTTTTTTTTTTTTAATTGTGACATTTCCTCTTTCCTGTACAATTGCCAGTGTTCTGAGATTTTGCTCACTCTTGCTACAGCAGACCTGCCAACCTTGGAAAATGATTTTTAGTGCCACACAGCATGTGTTTTGGCCTTGTGCTTAGTTCACATGCTTTCGCACTACAGTGCACATAACATCACTGTCAATGTGACAGTGTTAGCCAGATGGCTAATTTCCAACTGTTGTCCCTTGGCCAGAACTTAAGTTAGCCATTACTCAGTCAAAAGTTTGAGTACACTTGCTTAAACCATTGTCGTTTCATGATATATTTCAATTTGTGTGCTTACACCAGCTCAGTGGCCTTGTGGTTTGAGTGTCCGCCCTGAGACTGGGAGGTTGTGAGTTCGATCCCCGGCCGAGTCATACCAAAGACTATAAAAATGGGACCCATTTGCCTGCCTGCTTGGCACTCAGCATCAAAGCGTTGGAATTGGGGGGTTAGATCACCATATGATTCCCGAGCGCGGTGCTGCTGCCGCTCACCGCTCCCCCAGGGGATGGGTCAAATGCGGAGAACAAATTTCGCACACTCAGGTGTGTGACAATCAGTGGGACTTTACCTTTACTTTACACAAGCGGATAACCATAAGTGAAATGCAAGTAAACGTATGTTGTGATGTCAATTCTGAATAAAGTAGTTAAGTTAGTAGTAGTTAATAGTTAACACAATTGGAGAACATAGAAAAAATACTATATTGATCATAGTTTCACTGTTATCCATCTAACCATAGCAAAAAAATCTGTTGCTCATTCTGATCTCTTGAGACTAACTAGAGCCTCCTTATTTTTTAATCATTCTGTGCTCATTTATTTCTTGCTCCTAAAGCTGTGTTCACACCGAGATATTTATTTTTCTCTCTGTCGCTTGATTCAACCCTATGGAATCACTCTGTCGCTCTGTTTAAATCGCTCGTCAACAGGCACAATAATTGACGGACATCTGGGGGCTATAACGTTACGCAATGTCATGATATTTGTCCACTACGAGCCACTGTAGTTGTTTACAAGCTAAGCCTATCAGCGTGCTCCTAACGTGAGCTAGTACAGACTTCATTTCGGCTATGTTCACACAGCAAACATTAGTGCTTGAATCTGACTTGTTGCTCACATCTGATTTTTTGTGTGGCTGTTCACACAGACTTTTTAAAAGTGGCCCATATCAGACTCCAGTGTGAACAGGTCGCGGACCTGAAGTGACCCGCATGTGCAGCACACTGCTGTTCTACATAAACCCAGAAGAAGACAGCAGTAAACATGGCGGTAGCTGACGATGTTGTTTCATCTGTTGTTTACGGTTCAATTTACAAGTTATTGTGCAGTGGAAGACAGGGAATATAGTTAAGTTAAGTTAAGTTATCCTTTATTTATCCCCTTGGGGAAATCCATCCTCTGCATTTGACCCATCCTCTACTAGGAACCTTCCTAGAACTAGGAGCAGTGGGCAGCCACTGTGCAGCGCCCGGGGACCAACTCCAGTTATTTTGCCAGTACCTTGGTCAGGGGCACTGACAGCCAGGAGTATTAACCCTAACATACATGTCTTTCTTTGATGGTGGGAGGAAACCGGAGCACCCGGAGAAAACCCACACGGACACGGGGAGAACATGCAAACTCCACACAGAAAGGACCTGGGACGGACCGGGGTTCGAACCCGGGACCTTCTTGCTGTGAGGCAACAGTGTTAACCACTGAGCCACCGTGCCGTCATATAGGTGCAGATGATAGCGAGGAAGAGGAGAAAGAGAGCCTTTAGATTTTTTTTTAATAATGGCTTTCTGTGGAGCAATAGCTGCTACTTCTTGCTAATACTTATGAGGTCTAAAACCTCACTGTTCCTCCACTGATTACCTCCCTCGCAGCTGTCCTCCATGTTTGTAATCACAATCTGGTCCTCCCTCCTCCCGCCAGTGCAGAATAGTGACGAATGTCGCTCTGGAATGACGTAAAAGTCACATTGAAGCATTAAGTCAGATATGGGCAAGATGTCTGTTCACACCGGAGTCACATTCCAAAACATCAGATTCGAATCTGATGTTTTTCCACATTTGAAAGTAGCCCAGGTCGTCTTTAAAAAAGTAACTTTCAATGTGACTTGTACTGTTCACACAGTCATAAAAAAGACTGACCTGAGTCACTTAGGTGGGAAAAGATTAGATTCAAGCACTAAGGCTGGCTGTGTGAACGTAGCCTTCATGTCAGCTGTCAATGCGGTTTGTTGCCACACAATAACCAGCGGTTTGTTCCAAGCCAGTGTGATATTTGACACACTCTCACACGGCAGCCAATCAGCGTTGAACAGGGAGCGACTGATGCCAGCGTAATTTAGCTCGAGCTGGGATATTTCATCCCGGGCGGAGAGCGTATTTTCGATGCCAGCGAAAAACTTTAATAGGTCGGTGTGAACGCAGCTTTAGGGTCCCTTAGGAGCAATAATCTTTTTAGTTTAGGGGTTAGGATCGATTTTTTTAATGACTTGGCTCTCTCAGACAGCTTCTTTGACATGTTTTTCAAAGTGAAAACCAAGTTGTCAGGTGACGTAAGGATCCCACGCGAGAACGACCCACCCCCCTCTCAAAAGACCCAAATCGAAAATGGAATAATTTCTCTAGTTTTATTTTACAAGTATGAAATAATTTAGCTTACTACAATAATGATGTCTACTTTCTAGTGATGCGCGGGTCAGGTTTTTTTAAGGCCCGCCCCAACCCAACCCGTCATCGGAGCCAGCCCGCCCCGCCCGCCCCGTTAAAATATCTGAAAATTCCGAACCCAGCCCAACCCAGCAGCCTGCAACGGCCAATTTAATGTAATATGTCTCCGGACGCAGGAGGAGCACAGCAGAGCTTCCAAGGTGTGCAAAGCAGCTAATAACTCTGTCTCTCTCCCCCCTCTCTCTCTCTCACACAGACACACACACACACACAGACACTCACATGCTGCCCTGCGCGACAACAGTTGTAGCCTAGGCCTGCTCTGGATGAGTTGCGCTGCTGCTTTCATGTCGGTCTTTCTTCAATTAATCCATGGTCTTCAGATAGCACGACCGACTACGCTTCCCCAAAGTGCGGATGGCGTGACCGCGCAGTGTTTCAAATGGAGGTAGCAGGTATAGAGGTAGGCACTAGGCAGGCTACAGAAACAGTTCTTATTCTTCCCCATTTCTTTTAATTACCTCATGCGCTCTCAATTGTTGCAGTAGTAGGCTAAACGTAGTAGTGCAGCAGGTGCGCACACGGCTTGCAGATACGGCCAGACTCGCTGTCTGATTTCTTTTAATTACCTCATGCGCACTCAATTGTTCACAGCCTACTCACGTTGCAGTAAAGTTGACAAATAGATCACAGTCGAGTCCACAACAGAAAATCTGCGGTGGCATTATATGGACACTTCAAATAATAATTACAGCGAATAATCCTTCCAAAGTGTTTGTTTTGAGAGCACATAGGCTACCTCATTGAAGCGTTTCTTTACTCCATGTAGGCTATAGAGAGTGCAGCAGGAGTCTGTCTGATTGTGTGTACCTACATGCGAGAGAGAGTTAACGTCTTTAAGGTTAATTACTCTGCGTGTTTCATTGCTCTAAATTATTTAATAATGTTGCTTTGTCACGTTCTGAGCCTGCCCCGCCCGCACCCGCGATATTTTCATAATTTGCCAACCCAGCCCGCCTGCGGGCTGGGTTGGACATCTCTCGTGAGACATCTCTCGTGTCTCACGTATTGTGAGACACGAGAGATGTAGTTGATTGACAAAACTAAACCTTACGTTTCAGTTTCAGAACAAACTGCGACTTTCTTGACTTGCAAAGTTATCTTTTAAATTGACAAATGTACATGTGTACCCCGTGGCAGAATTCAAACGGGATCAAAAAAGTATTGTCTCTCACCATTCACCCCCATTCATATTTTTCCAGATGCTCGTACCGAGAGAAAGGCAGGAAGTGACGTTCACTTTGGCTCTCTATAATGTGCCCGGCAGTAAGTACATCATGATACAGAAGTTAGATACACGCTTACAATGCCAGACTTCAAGCTGTCTATCACCGTGGAAGTAAAGAGATTGTATAACAACAATGAGCCAATCACATTCCCCTGCATCCACATTTAATCCAACAAGTTAATAATAATCCTGTAATTTGGAGTAGATTTTTTTTTTAAGTTGCTTGTACTGCATATCCAGTGTGAGATGCAGATGTTTTCTTACTTGGGTCCAGCATGGGCTGTTGTCCTCAGACTGGGCAGAAGAGGTGTGAGGAGTTGGAGTGGATGGCAGTGGACGTGTCCATTGGCTGGACAGAGGGGGAGGCAGATGCATCACTTGGTTGGCCCTGGAAGCAGACACAAGAGACAAGATAGCAGACAAGTGTGTTACCATACAATGACGCAGTGTAATGTTATGTGTGGTTGTATGCAGTCATAATGCCTTATTATAAATGGTTTTAACTTGACAACAAAAACATTCTAAATTGAACCCCAGCTCACTTCCTGTTGCATTAAAAAAATCATTAAAGTGGAGGACTGGCCATTCTGTGAAAACCGTCTATAGTAGTGTTGTGAGATAATGCGCCTTTGTCAATAGTGGTCATCAAACTTCTGTTGGTCATCCATGTGAACATGAAATGAAACACACCACACAACAGCTCTACCTGTATCTGCTGGGCTCCATCATGTTGAGACGAGAGGCAGGTTGAAGGTCCCCAGCCTGACTGTTCTCCGTTCCTCTGTGGTCCACTCTCAACTAGCATCACACAGCGTAGCATAAGGAAATTGGGGAAGTAGAGTGTTCAAAACGCTCTCCTACCCGTCTCCGACGTCCAATCGCGGATCCAAAGATATAATAATATTTCATGAAGTTTTACTTCCCAGGTGCACTGGATAGATACTAGATAGATCAGTTTTATTTCTGTCATGCACCATATTTGTGGTGCCTAGCCTGTATGTCCTTACAAGACACAAATCATTCAAGTTCAACACTTGATTTGATGATTTGATCAATGTGCTGCCGTATCCGTGTGACTGCAATGTTGTATGTTTGCTCAGACGCATGCACCATGATAGTGAGATCAAACACCCTGCTGTAAATTCAGCACAGGCTGTGGAAAGACTGCTTTTTAAAGGTTGTTTCATGCAGGAATATCATTAAAACCGCCGCCTAAACTACTGGCTTCCATAGGCATATTATTATATCTTTGGATCTGTGATTGGACGTCGGAGACTGGTAGCAGAGAGTTTTGAACACTTGACTCCCCAATTTCCTTATGCTATGCTGTGTGACGCGAGTTCAGAGTGGATCACAGAGGAACAGAGAACAGCGGAACATATGTGGCTAGACACACTGTAGCTGTTGGCAAAGATATGCAAAGGCATGACTTACATACAGGTTTCTCTGACATTTCTATAAAAGCGTCTCAGTCACTCTCTCATACAGTGAATTATGAATCATTCAAGCAAGTTTGTACTCAGAAGTCTAATAGATTTTACCTGAAGCATAGAGGCAGAGGGAGACAGATGAAATCCAGGTGGGGGAAAGCTGTGGATGGATTTCAGGGAGGACACTGCAGCAGCAGGTGGGAAACATCTTACAGGCTCCCAGTTATTTCCTGGTCTATAGAGTACAAACATCCTTGTCCTCAATCAATTTAATCAACCAAAATCTCATACTGTTTCATCATACTGCTTTCTTAGCTAACTTAACAAGAATACATTTACACATTAATACACAGCAATGTGTGCTGCTGAAGCTACCCACTACATTCTCATTTTGCATACAAACACTTTGATAGACACTGAGCTAATGAGCACATGTTGAGAAGTAAATCAGAAGACACAACTAAGTTGTGCTATCCATTACCCTGCACCAAATAAATTGAGTTTGGCCCAGAATTTCCATTTCTGCAAGCCATGCATTGTGAAGAGAACTCCTAGCTAGCAAGCTAACTAGTAACAACACACTTTAAACTAAAATAAGTCTAAACTCATTCAAATTAGCCGGACATGGTCTGAAAGTTAACTGGCAGGCTGTGGTACATCAGCGTTAGCTCAATGCTAACGTTAATGCTAACGCCATTAGCGTCACTTTGCGCGACTTAAAAACACAGATTTGGCTGGTCTAACCTCATTTGTTACTAGTAGTGGACTTACCTTTCCTGCTTACTTTAGTTGAATATACTGCTAATCCCATGAGACCATCCGATGAGAGCCAAAAAGTGAACATCTTCATGCTTTAACCCGCGCAGGAACTTCAAACTCAGGCCAGCTTCTTCTTCTTCTAGTAGTGTTTTATGGCGGTTGGCAAACAACTTATGGTGCATTACCGCCACCTTCTGAAATGGAGTGTGGATCAGAACGGACTTCTAAAACACTATCCTGACTATATTCTTCTATTTCGTCCAGTTTCCTCTAAAAAAAAATATATCCCTATACCCCACATTCCCTGAATTCAACTGCAATATTTATTTTAACTCCAGCTTGATTCGATTGCTCTCCAATCTGTTCTTGAGGATCTGTCTTTCCTGTTGGTAGTACAGACAATCAATCAGATTTTGATTTATGATTAGACCTCTGACTTCTTTTTTGTTATTCATTTTACTTATATTTGTGTTTGATCAAAATGTTGTAATTGCTCAGTCTTGATTTTGATATGACCAGAAATGACTAAATGTCAGACTTTATTATTATTATTATTATTATTATTATTATTATTATTATACTAATAATAATAATAATACTAATAATAATAATAATAGTAATCACAATAATAGCAATCATAACAATAATAATAACAATAATAATAACAATAACAATAATTATGTCAGTTGTTTCGGAGACTTCGCATCAACACCAGGGGCCGGCCAGCTCCCAGGGCACATTCTGGGCCTTCTGAGTCCATCACATGACATCCCTGAGTCCATCCATGACATCACAATGCTGCCCTGTGACATCATGACAGATGTGATGCCCCTGCCGACGATGTATGACATCAAGTAGAATGAGCTCTTCTTAACTATGCCACGAACACCACGCCCCATGCAGAGTGATTCAGGAGACGAAGCCAATAGCAGTCCGGAACAGGACGGGATAATTAGAAGTACTCAGAGATTATTAGACCGTGTCCTGGCAGACACACCCGTGTCAACGCAAGCTTCAAGACCTGAGCCAGGCCCTTGAGAGAGACAGCTGATGGTGGGAACTGGTCCCCCACGGCTGCCTTTAAAACCTCTACAACATCAGTAGTAGTATGTGGTTACTAAAATCCTTGAAGGTATAACATTACCAGAGCCTGCTTTATAAAAAACTGGTATGATAACCCCTTATGCCATGGCCAGGAACACTGTATACACATTGCACATTTTAATTTATCTTTACTATAGCTACTGCATGGTTTCAAAACAAATGAGAGTGGTCCCTTAAAGGATTACAGTATCCCCAATAAAATATAATTAAAAATATAGCCGCAAGCGGCGATGCGGGGTCCAAGCTTCTGGTGACTTGGGGGTTATATGTCAGATAATATTAATATAGACACTGAATTGCACATTTAGTCAGAGTTGATATGTGCACATATATGATATGTGAGTGATGACTGCACAAGTGTGATTTAAGCTGTGGTGATGGGGGCTTTATATAGTACCAGGAGAAGGGCATTTATGATGTCATTTATGATGTCATTTATGATGTCATTTATGATGTCATTTATGATGTCATAACTGACGTCGTCATAGAGAAGGTGACAGTCTTGTGACATCACTGATGATGTCATCTATGATGTCATCTATGATGTCATCTATGATGTCATCTATGATGACATAGTGTCAAAGTTTAAACATTTATCATTTCAAGACGGTTTCACGTATCCAAATTCTTTATACAACTTTAGATCAGGGAAGTCCAGAGATGACACAGAAAAAGTTTGGGCTCATTCGGGCAAATGGCCTAGGACGAGTTCGTTTTTTTTTTTGGAAAATCTAGCAGGCTTAAATGGGTGTGAGTTATGGGTCAATACGCAAAAGGGTCTGTTATAGCGCCACCATCTGGCCAATATGGCTAATTTTTTGTCTCTGAGCAGTGGGGCACATTTCCAACCTATGTGCAAGGTCTGGCTACTGTAGCCCGTACGGTTTTTGACGTGCATGCTGTTTTAGGGCAGAATAATAATAATAAACATTACAGATACAACAGGGATCCACGCACTTCGTGCTTGGACCCCTAATTATAGCTGCTGCGCAGCAATGGGTTGTGGCCGGGCACGACCCATTGCTGACTGGATGCTTGGTGGTGGTTGTTATGTCTGATAACGTTATGTTACGGCCTGGTTGGCCTTGTTAACTTAGGTACATGTTACTGTGCCTTTAAGAGTTACTGCACCCAATGTACGGCATTGTTGTAAAAGCGTGGGTTTACGGCAGGGAAGTAAAGAGCATGAAACAAGCAACATGGTGTGATTATTTAGCCTATTTAGCGAGGATGGCTGACTTGATTTTGCCGCCGCCGCCACCTTTTTTACCCGTCCCCAGTGACCCAGCTGTTCCCTGGGATCGATGGCAGAGGTCGTTTGAGGATTATTTGCTGGCTTTGGGGCACTCGATTTGGAAGAGGATAGGAAGTGCGCGCTCCTCCGCCACTGCCTCGGCCAGGAGGGACAGCGGATCTTCGCCACACTCACGTTAACGGATGGCTCGTATGCTACAGCTACCGCGGCCCTAAAGTCTCACTTCAGCACGGGAAGGAGCCGACGCATGCACCGCTTTGAGTTTCGTCAGAGGGCTCAGAAGCCGGGTGAGATGGTCGCGCACTTTGTGTCTGCCTTGCGCGAGCTGGCTAGGCTTTGTGACTTTGGGGTTTTAGAGAATGGACTTATAGTGGACCAACTGATAGAGAAAACGTCCTGTAACCAGCTGAGAGAGAGGCTGTTACTGGAGCCAGACTCCATGACACTGGCGGATGCGTTAGTGATTGGGAAGCAGTTGGAAACGGCTCTATCGGAGGTGCGCAAGTTGGGCCGCGCTGTGCACGAGCCTGTGACGTCATTCGCCCCGTCAGTTCAGACTGTGGCTCAGGAGACGGCAGGGACCGCTGCTGCAGACGTGGTGAGTGACAGTTGGGATGTACAGAGAGTGGACAGAGGCCTTAGAGAGGGCGGGCCCAAGTGCTGTAATAACTGTGGCTCCTCTAGACATGCAACCAGAGATCAGTCATGCCCTGCTGTGGGCAAGCGCTGTCGTAACTGCAACATGATGAATCATTTTGCACGCTGCTGTCGCTCCCCTCCTGCTCACTCAGATACAGCTGTTGTTCCAATCAACACAATACAGAGCCCAAAGACCTCACTCAAGCATTGCACATGTCGTGTGGGTGGAGCAAGCGTACCGCTCCTGGTGGACACGGGGGCAAAAGTGTCAATACTGAACAAATGCACGTATGATTGACTCTTCAAACACGTGCCTTTGGAAGCAGCAGGTAACACTCTGTCGGGTTATGGCCACTCCCCCATCTCCACTTTGGGTGTGGCCCGCCTTCCTGTCAGATATGACCAACAATTTGCCCCTGACACCAAGTTCTACATCACACAGAGGGGAGCCAACATCATGGGTCTTGATCTGTTCCTCGCCCTGGGCTTTACTATGACTGATGCGAGGGGCCTGCATGTCCTGCAGGTCGCCATTTCCTGGCCCGACCGTTTCCCACATCTGTTTAAAGGGCTGGGCTGCATGTCTGGATTTGTTCACCGGCCTACTGTTGACCTGTCTGTCCGCCCCGTTATCCAGCCTCTGCTGTGCATTCCCCTCGCCCTCCGTGATGCAGTGGAGGCGGAGCTACGCTGCCTGGTGGAGGGGGATGTCATTGAACCAATCAACGCATCACCGTGGGTGTCCAACTTGGTGATAGCCAAGAAACGGGGGGGCGGGCTGCGCCTCTGTGTCGACCTGACGGATGTAAACAAAGCCATCATCCCGGATAAGTACCCTCTACCCACGGCAGAGGAGCTTACTAGTCATTTCCACGGCTCCATTGTCTTCAGTAAGATGGATTTACTTCACGGCTACCTGCAGACTCGCCTGGCACCTGCCAGCATGAGCCTCACAGCGTTTGTCACGCACGTGGGGGTTTTCAGATATAAACGCATGGCGTTTGGACTGTCATCGGCCCCAAGTTGCTTTCAGAAGATGTCACTCATCCTGGCCGGAATCCAGGGGGTCTCCATCTACCTGGACGACGTAGTGGTACACGCACCCTCCACCGCGCTGCACGATGCTCGCCTGGAGCAGGTTTTTCAACGTTTTGAACAGCAGGGGGTCACACTTAATGCTGAAAAGTGCGTGTTTGGAGTTGCGGAGGTCGAGTTCCTCGGCTTCAGGCTCTCCAAGGACGGTATTGCCCCGATCATGTCCCACACTGAAGCCATTCTGTCCCTGCCAGACCCGCAGTCGCCATCCCATCTCTCCTCTTTCCTGGGGATGGCCACCTACTATCTGCGGTTCATACCACACTACTCTGACTCAACTGCCCCCCTGCGCCAGCTGCTCAGAAAGGATGCTGTGTGGGAGTGGACCCCTGCCTGCCATGAGGCCGTGCATGCCATCAAGCAGCAGCTTACGTCCCCACCCACATTGACGCATTTCAGTCTGAGCGCGCCCACCTTGGTCACCTGTGATGCTTCTGGGGTGGCGCTTGGTGCGGTGCTCTCCCAGGTCCAGGAGGGGGTGGAACGCCCTGTACCTTCACCATCCGCACGGACCATCAGGCGCTGACGGCACTGCTGGCAACCCGGGGCTCGGGGCACAGGCCCATCAGACTGCTGAGGTGGGCTGATAGGCTGAATCAGTACAACTTCAGCCTTAAGTTTGTGCCGGGGCGTGCTAATACAGCGGCTGACCTCCTATCCAGAGCGGTCTCCGTGACGAAGGAGACGGGTGGGGTGACACCCGATTTGGAGGACGACGAAGACTGGGTCAACATTCTGCATGGGCCCCTCAGCACGGTAGTCACCCTGGCAGAGCTGCAGCAGGCCTCAGCTGAAGACGAGACTCTCAAAACCCTCCGGGCTTATGTCCAAGATGGCTGGCCTGCCACGGTGGACGACAATCTGCTTCCCTACCACCGGGTCCGTGATGAGCTCTCCTGCTGGGGGGCTGTGTGCCTCGCTCAGGGCCACCGCACCATTGTACCGGAGACTCTGAGGGCCGGAATACTGCACATGGCGCACGAGGGGCATCTGGGGGTGGTCAAGGTGAAGCAACGTTGCAGAGATACAGTGTGGTGGCCCCATATAGACTCTGACATAGAGGAGCTGGTGCGTAACTGCGCCTGCTGCCTTCTGAGCGGGAAGACAGGCCAGCCGGCTACAGCACCCCTCACTCCAATCCCTTGGCCATCTGCACCATGGGAACATATCCAGGTTGACCTCTGTGGGGAGCTCCATGGGGCGCCCGCACATGCGCGCTACCTGCTGGTGGTGCATGACCTGCATTTGAAGTGGCCGGAGGCTGTCGAACTGAGCTCCATCACCACACACACAGTCATCGACCGCCTCACCAACCTGTTTGGGCGATGGGGCCTACCCAGTGTCATCACAACGGACAATGGGCCCCAATTTGCATCAGCAGAGTTATCAGAGTTCCTGGCACTGCGGTCCATCAGACACATCAGGACAGCAGTGTATCACCCGGAGTGTAATGGGGGGGTGGAAAGACTAAATAAAACCCTCAAAAATGGAATCCGAGCCTGCCTGGAGGAAGGGAAAACCTTCAGTGCCGCACTCAACCAAACTCTCCTGACCATCCGGGCATCCAAGCACTCCACCACGGGGGTGTCACCTGCACTGCTCATGATCGGGCGCGAGCTAAAGCAACCACTGGACTGTTTGAGAGCTGAGCCAGCTCCTGCACAAGAGAGGCCAGGGCTCCAGAAAGTCAGAGCCCGGGTCCAAGGTTCACAGGCCCAGATGAAAAGGAGGTTTGATGCCTCTCGCAGAGTACAGACCCCCACACTGTCTGCAGGGGACTGGGTCAGGATTAAACATCCCCACCGCCAGAACAAGCTGAAGTCATTCTGGTCTGAACCCCTCCAGGTGACTCAGCAGCTGGGTCCGGCCACGTACAGACTGGACAACGGGAGCCGCTGGCACGCAAACCGCCTGCACAGAGTCGCAGCTCCAACAGCACCTGCACCACCCCTGTCTGCAGCGACGGCGCTCGGCTGGCAGCCCAGACCAGGAGCAAATCGGGTGGGGGGTAACCTACCGCCACAGCCAGAGGCTGTTCCCCAGCCTGCGCGCCCTCAGAGTGAGGGTCCCGCCCGCCTGGCATGGAGACTATGTGACTGGGTGATAAGGGACACAGGGGGTTGTGGACTGAATGTTATGTTCTTTAAAAGGGGGGTGGGGGGAGAAAATGTTGTCTGATAACGTTATGTTACGGCCTGGTTGGCCTTGTTAACTTAGGTACATGTTACTGTGCCTTTAAGAGTTACTGCACCCGATGTACGGCATTGTTGTAAAAGCGTGGGTTTACGGCAGGGAAGTAAAGAGCATGAAACAAGCAACATGGTGTGATTATTTAGCCTCTACCTAAACATAATAGTGGTGTTTTATGGGACTGGATGCTTGCATGTAAAAACACACATTGCTTCCACTTATATAGGGTGAGCCAGGATGGACACACTGCTTCCACTTATATAGGGTGAGCCAGGAAGGATTTATGACATCACAATTGCTCGAGTGACATCACTGATGGCATCACAATTGCTCGAGTGACTGATGACATCACAAATACAACCTAATTACCCTAGGTAATTAGGGTAATTAAGATGCTGTTTAGGCAGTGCATTTTGATGCACTGTGGGCTCAATTTTTGACCAATCGAAAAGCTGTTTGATACTTTTGTGTAGGACAGTCTAACGATGCAGATGCTGACGTTTCGTGTCGTTTGAAGAAAAAATGTGGGTTAAAAGGGCGGAGCGCTACTTTGTTCAGAATACCTTTTTTATGATTATTATTATATATTATTAAGTAGCCCAGACAGCACACACCAACACCAAGTAGCCCAAATAGCAGCAACTTATGTTTGAATGTAAATCTGACTATAGTATATATTCATAATATATGTATAGATTGGCGGTGGGGGAAGACCCACGGACATCTGTGAAAGAACAGGGCAGTGGTGGCCCAATGGTTAGAGAAGCGAGCTTGTGACCGGAAGGTCGTCGGTTCAATCCCCGGGACCGGCAGGATAAATCTGGGTGGGGAAAGTGAAAAGGCAGCGCTTGCCCCTCCCTCATTACCACCACTGAGGTGCCCTTGAGCAAGGCCCTTATCCCTAACTGCTCCAGTGGAGCTGATCAGTGGCCAGCAGATCAGACTGTGGTTGTACTGGGCAGCTTCCAGGTGTGAATGTGTGTGTGAATGTGAACAGGGCACTCCTGAAAAAGAGAGCATTGCTCTCAGTGAGACTCCCCCTGTATAAATAAAGGTAAAAAAAAAAAAAAAAAAAAAAAAAAAAGAACGGATGACAGCTCGGAAAGACGGCACGCAACAGTGTTAGGGCTGGCACCCTGAGGCACTGCGCAAGCTAGCTACAAGTACAAGACCAAGTGCAAAGAGCAGCTACAGCAACGCAAAGCACCTGATACTATCCAGAGAGTTATCTCTGGGTTTATTAGTACTGCTTGTTAGTCGGCGGAGGACCGGGGTCAGGAGTTAAACCACAGTGCCCTGGACCTCTTTGCTCAACCTGCTCAGAGCACAAGAAGAAGGGGTGCAAGATGGGTGTGGCTGACTAGAGCTCGCAGTTGGAGCCCTTCTACAGACGAAGATTAATCTTCGCAGCCCCACTCAGGCGAGGTGTACAGGCTGGGGGGGCGAAACGCTGGTGACCCTGAGATACCTGCTGAGGATGTAGAAGGGTTTCCAACGGTGTGAGTGCTCTGGCCACACTCTCACCAAGGAATACCGCCGTGGGGGCGGCATGTCGTAGCTCCTGCGGTTTCTGCTTGTGGCAAGGCATCTTTGATGTGAAGTGAACGTCGGGGGTGCTTTGCTGCGGGCGGGGTCCGTGGGGGCCGCAGTGTGTTGTCCTGCGGTTTACTTCACCCATAGAAATGAGGTGTTATGTCAAGTTTCAAGTCGTTTCATCCATTTTTGGTTGAATGGCGGCCATTTCATTTTGGCACGACTGTGTATGTTCCAGCGCCCGCAATCTTGAAACGAGAAAAGCGATTGGCACCAAACAACACAAATCTACTCATATGGGACCCATATACAACATATTAAAAGATTGGAGTGCTACCATGTTCAGAGAACGTTTTGCTAACATTGGACTCAGCGGCATAAGGGCTGTCAGGCCCCCAGGGCAGAGGTTGATCAAAGGAACTTTTTTTCCTGAAGGACTTGGGGAGTTTATTGTTTCATAATCATGTTTAGACACCAAAGACTTGTAATATACACATGAGCGTACCATCCCTCAGTAGAGTGACAGGCATGTGGGGTCAAAGTTCCAAGGTCACTGTGTGCACGTCCCACATTACCCAATGGAAAATATGGTCCCTGCACACCGGGAGGAAACCATGTGATTGATGTGGCTGAAGATTACCCTCAATAGACTTGTAGAAAAGGGTCCATAATGGCCCACCGTTAGGCCTGTTCTTGGGGCAGTCGATGCTCGCGAACCGGCGCGCCAATGACGTAATGACGATGACACTGCCGTGACATCATCAATGATGACGTCAGAGGTCACCTGTGAGGTCATCGGCGACGTCAGGCGGTCTAGGCTGACTGTGATGGCAGACGGGACTTTACGGGGTCACCGATGATGTCATAGCATAGAGTTCACCTGTGAGGTCATCGGCGATGTCAGACATAACATATATATACAAGGTGTTCTGTGACGCTGTATCCGGTATACTTACTTCTTATATACTTCTTTTCTACTTCATAATGTCTACCCTTACCACGACCAAATCCGAACCCGAGCTGAACCCTGGCTGTCTTACAACCAGCCAGGCCCTGGTGACCGACTGCCTACAACCAGCCAGGTCACGAGTGGTATTCCTTCAACCGCATCCGAGGACCGACATCTCTGTGGTTCTGATCGACCACTGCCCGTGAGCCCTCAACTTCGATCCAGCACACTTCACGAGGCAAGCCCACAAGCTTCGCTACAAGACTAGATGCACAAGATGAGAGCCAATCAGGGTCGCTCAGAAGGCTGGGGAACAGCTAATTTGCCATAACATTGCAGCGGATGGAGAGTATGACTAAATTTTTTGCACGTGTGTTCAGCTGGAGGTCTTGAACTAGTGTAGCGAATATCGCCTCATTCCGTTAAGCCATGACAAGATGAGAGCCAATCAGGGTCGCTCAGAAGGCCGGGGAACAGCTAATTTGCCATAACATTGCAGCGGATGGATAGAATGACTAAATTTTTTGCATGTGTGTTCAGCCGGAGGTCCTGAACTGGTGTAGCGAATATCGCTTCATTCCGTTAAGCCATGCCAAGATGAGAGCCAATTAGGGTCGCTCAGAAGGCCGGGGAACAGCTAATTTGCCATAACATTGCAGCGGATGGAGAGTATGACTAAATTTTTTGCACGTGTGTTCAGCCGGAGGTCCTGAACTAGTGTAGCGAATATCGCCTCATTCCGTTAAGCCATGCCAAGATGAGAGCCAATCAGGGTCGCTCAGAAGGCCGGGGAACAGCTAATTTGCAATAACATTGCAGCGGATGGATAGAATGACTAAATTTTTTGCACGTGTGCTCAGCCGGAGGTCCTGAACTAGTGTAGCGAATATCGCCTCATTCCGTTAAGCCATGCCAAGATGAGAGCCAATCAGGGTCGCTCAGAAGGCTGGGGAACAGCTAATTTGCCATAACATTGCAGCGGATGGAAAGAATGACTAAATTTTTTGCACGTGTGTTCAGCCGGAGGTCCTGAACTAGTGTAGCAAATATCGCCTCATTCCGTTAAGCCATGCCAAGATGAGAGCCAATCAGGGTCGCTCAGAAGGCCGGGGAACAGCTAATTTGCCATAGCATTGCAACGGATAGATAGAATGACTAAATTTTTTGCACGTGTGTTCAGCTGGAGGTATTGAACTAGTGTAGCGAATATCGCCTCATTCCGTTAAGCCATGCCAAGATGAGAGCCAATCAGGGTCGCTCAGAAGGCCGGGGAACAGCTAATTTGCCATAACATTGCAGCGGATGGATAGAATGACTAAATTTTTTGCACGTGTGTTCAGCCGGAGGTCCTGAACTGGTGTAGCGAATATCGCTTCATTCCGTTAAGCCATGCCAAGATGAGAGCCAATCAGGGTCGCTCAGAAGGCCGGGGAACAGCTAATTTGCCATAACATTGCAGCGGATGGAGAGTATGACTAAATTTCTTGCACGTGTGTTCAGCCGGAGGTCCTGAACTAGTGTAGCGAATATCGCCTCATTCCGTTAAGCCATGCCAAGATGAGAGCCAATCAGGGTCGCTCAGAAGGCCGGGGAACAGCTAATTTGCCATAACATTGCAGCGGATGGATAGAATGACTAAAATTTTTGCACGTGTGTTCAGCCGGAGGTCCTGAACTGGTGTAGCGAATATCGCTTCATTCCGTTAAGCCATGCCAAGATGAGAGCCAATCAGGGTCGCTCAGAAGACCGGGGAACAGCTAATTTGCCATAGCATTGCAACGGATGGATAGAATGACTAAATTCTTTGCACGTCTGTTCAGCCGGAGGTCCTGAACTACAATGATAACCTTAAATGGAAGTGGGCGAGGCCAAGGGGCGTCACCCCCCACCCTTCTGAGATCAATTTAGATAGTAAGTAGCCCTGGTGGCATGTGGACGGGCTGTGTGTGGGCTAGAAGGCTGATGGTGGTCGTAGAGTAGCAGGGGGTGCCACAAACATACCAAAAGATCAGCCTTCTAGCCCTCACCTCTCTTGAGAAACAGCCGTGTTCACCCTGCATATGTTGGTGTACACCGCGCATGCTTTATCATGTAATATGTAAAAGCTTATATCTCAAAAACGACTCAGGCTAGCAGGCAGTTCCACCTGTGCCTCCCGCCTCCCAAGACCAGAGGCAGGCGTGCGTCCCGGCCTCAGGGTTGGCACCCCGGAGGGCGCCACCCACTTCACCGGTGCCCGCACCCCGGCTCAACATTTCACCCGTGCCTCGCACCTCCCATGACCGGGGTCAGGTCAGCACGGCAGCTCCAGAGCCAACGACGTAATGATGATGACACCGCCGTGACATCAGCGATGATGATGTCAGAGTTCACCTGTGAGGTCATCAGCGATGGCAGACGGTCTAGGCTGACTGTGATGGCAGACGTGACTTTATGAGGTCACCGATGATGTCATACCTCCCCGGACGTTGTGACATCACCAACGGTGTCATACCCCGAATGTGGGGGGGTATAAAAAGGTGTTGTTCTGTTATGATATGCTTCTTGGTCCTATTCCCCTTTCTGCAATCTGTAAGCTCTATACGTGGCTTCTGCCTTGCTCCTATCTGCCTGATATTTCATTAAAGCCTGAAAAGACATCTCTGTGGTTCTAATCGACCACTGCCCGTGAGCCCTTACCTAAGATCCGGCAACTTCACACTTCACACAAGGCAAGCACATAAACTTCCTTACAAACTGGTCCTTCGAGCCGGCGTGCGTACCGGCCTCAGGGTTAGCACCCCGGAGGGCGCCACCCACTTTACCGGTGCCCGCACCCCGGCTCAACATTTCACCCGTGCCTCGCACCTCCCACGACCAGGGTCAGGTCAGCACGGCAGCCCCAGAGCCAATGACCCAAACTACGCAACCCCCGGTTCCACTGCCCAGACAAGGGCAACGGCCATTGCCAATGCCACCAACACCCGCACCCAGGACACATCCGCCAACAAAGGTCGCCGACCCTGAGCATGCAATAGAGTGCAACGGGCACGGCTCCGCCGAGCCCGCCACTGGGATACACCACAGTCAGGTAGGCATGGCGAACGTTGGGACCAACAGCACGGGGCACAGTCAGCCGGCCGGCGTCAACCATTCCCACAAGATAGCCGGACACGACAGCTGGGACCCCCCCAGAGGGCGGGACCAGCCATCACGATTACCTATTCCCGGAATTCACCTCCTGGCCCTGCCCGGGCTCATGGAGACAACTCCAGCCAAGGCCTCTAGGGATGCCAAGAAGTCCGAGCAGAGGAAGCCAAGAACGGGCCCCAAGCCCGTTCCCCCAGAAAGAAGCGGCCACCCGGCTCCCCCTGACGGATCAAGCCACCCTGCTCCCCCAGGGGGAACCGGGGGGGGGGGGGGGGGGGGGGGGCGACTACACTGGGAAACCTCCATGGGGAAACCGTCATGCCCTCCGTAAGGTCTGCAAAGTGGTGACCCAACATGGGGACCAGAGGCTGGACACATACGCCATAATGGACGACCGCTCAGAGTGGACCGTGCTCCTACACCCAGCAGCACAGCAGCTGGCCCTTACAGGCCAGCCAGAGGACATGCCTTTGCGGACGGTGAGGCAGGAGCCCCAGATGCTTCACAGGGCGGCCGTCTCCCTCATCGTCTCGCCGGCAATTTGCCCAGAGCAGACCTATCGCACGCAGAGAGCCTTTACAACACAACTTAAAATCAACTAAATATCAATGTCTAATGATATTAGAATTTAACATTGTGTGGACGTTAATGTTAAAACGTTTAACAAACGTTGGATTTTGGTTACTTAACAACACAACATAAAATCAACATAATCTCAACATCTCATGATGTTTGGATTTTACGTCATATTGACATTAACATTGGGATGTTTAGAAGACGTTGGATTTTAGTTATTTTATAACACAACTTAAAATCGACTAAATATCAACGTCTGATGATGTTAGAATTTAACGTTGTGTGGACGTTAATATTGCAATGTTTAACAGACGTAGGATTGTGGTTACTTAAAAACATATTTTAAAACCAACAAAATATAAACGTCTAATAATGTTGGGATTTTACGTTATATTGACGTTAATACTGGGACGTTTAGAAGACGTTGGATTTTAGTTTCTTTAAAACACAACTTAAAATCAACTATATATCAACGTCTAATGATGTTAGAATTTAACGTTATGTGGACGTTAATGTTAAAACATTTAACAAACGTTGGATTTTGGTTACTTAACAACACAGCTTAAAATCAACATAATCTCAACGTCTAATGATGTTGGGATTTTACGTTATATTGACATTTATATTGGGATGTTTAGAAGACGTTGGATTTTAGTTACTTTATAACACAACTTAAAATCGACTAAATATCAACGTCTGATGATGTTAGAATTTAACGTTGTGTGGACGGTAATATTACTACGTTTAACAGACGTTGGATTTCAGTTACTTTATAACACAACTTAAAATCGACTAAATATCAACGTCTGATGATGTTAGAATTTAACGTTGTGTGGACGTTAATATTGCAATGTTTAACAAACGTAGGATTTTGGTTACTTAAAAACATATCTTAAAACCAACAAAATATGAACGTCTAATGATGTTGGGATTTTACGTTATATTGACGTTAATACTGGGACGTTTAGAAGACGTTGGATTTTAGTTTCTTTAAAACACAACTTAAAATCAACTAAATATCAACGTCTAATGATGTTAGAATTTAACGTTATGTGGACGTTAATGTTAAAACGTTTAACAAACGTTGGATTTTGGTTACTTAAAAACACAACTTAAAATCAACATAATCTCAACGTCTAATGATGTTTGGATTTTACGTTATATTGACATTAATATTGGGATGTTTAGAAGACGTTGGATTTTAGTTACTTTATAACACAACTTAAAATCGACTAAATATCAACGTCTGATGATGTTCTAATTTAACGTTGTGTGGACGGTAATATTACAAAGTTTAACAGACGTTGGATTTTTGGTTACTTAAAATCACAACTTAAAACCATCAGAATTTCAACGTCTAATGATGTTGGGATTTTATGTTATATTGACGTTAATATTGGGACGTTTAGAAGACGTTGGATTTTAGTTTCTTTAAAACACAACTTAAAATCGACTAAATATCAACGTCTGATGATGTTCGAATTTAACGTTGTGTGGATGTTAATATTACAATGTTTAACAGACGTTGGATTTTGGTTAATTAAAAACACAACTTAAAACCAATAAAATATCAACGTCTAATGATGTTGGGATTTTACGTTATATTGACGTTAATATTGGAACGTTTAGAAGACGTTGGATTTTAGTTTCTTTATAACACAACTTAAAATCGACTAAATGTCAACGTCTGATGATGTTAGAATTTAACGTTGTGTGGACAGTAACATTACAACGTTTACCAGACGTTGGATTTTGGTTACTTAAAAACCCAGCAAACATTTACACGTATAAGGACCGTCAGCTGCACGTCAAACCACTACATCTAGTCAGGGTCTAATTCTATATTCTGAATGGAAATCGTAGCGACGTAATTCCTCTACTTCCCCACAACGTGTCCAGATTCAACGATTTTTGAAAGACAAAAGATCGCACCTCATGCGGGATTCGATCCTGCGGCGTCCGCTTCGCAGTCATGTGTCTTATCCATTAGGCCACCGAATTAGTTACAAATGCTATGGATTTGGTCATATATAGAGATACTTAACATTGAGCACTTAGCATTTTGACGGTCCCGACTGGAAGTTGCGTTGATAGGCTATAGCTGCCTCGCTAATTCTGTTTCATGATTTCAACCAGCGATGAGACAGGTATATTTATAGCATTTACGATAATATAACCAACGTGACTAGCAGACAGCATAGCACATCCAAAACCCACAACACTGCGTTTAGTTACGGCAAGAGAAATGGGACAACAGGACCACAGGATTGGGACCACAGGATGGGACCACAGGATTCAGGAAGTTTGTGATAAATACAAGCCAATAGCAAGAGACACTTGCACTTATATGACATAAACGTGTTTTCATATTAAAAAAAGAAAAGGGCGTTCAATAAAAGTCGTCATTGCACATGGAGTGCATGTCTATCTGATCACACAACAGGTAAATTGTCAATCCAATGTCATTTTATTCAACAAAAACACAAAAGACACCTACATGTGGTGTTTTCAAAGCAATATGAGATCAATATTTTTTGTTTTGAAGTGACAGTCTAAACGTTACATTGGAGGAACGTGGAGAGAACGTCAGACTTAGATGGTAGATGCCAAACCACAATTCTATCGTCTGGTGACGTCACGGTCAAGACGATGTTTGCTGGGAACACAATGTAAAACCAACATAATATAAACGTCTAATGATGTTGGGTTTTTACGTTATATTGATGTTAATATTGGAACGTTTAAAGACGTAGGATTTCAGTTTCTTTAAAACACAACTTAAAATCGACTAAATATCCACGTCTGATGATGTTAGAATTTAACGTTGTGGGGACGTTAATATTACAACGTTTAACAGACGTTAGATTTTTGTTATTTAAAAACACAACTTAAAACCAACATAATATCAACGTCTAATGATGTTGGGATTTTACGTTATATTGACGTTAATATTGGGATGTTTAGAAAACGTTGGATTTTAGTTACTTTATAACACAACTTAAAATCAACATAATCTCAACGTCTAATGATGTTGGAATTTTACGTTATAATGACGTTAATATTGGGATGTTTAGAAGACGTTGGATTTTAGTTACTTTATAACATAACTAAAAATCGACTAAATATCCACGTCTGATGATGTTAGAATTTAACGTTGTGGGGACGTTAATATTACAACGTTTAACAGACGTTAGATTTTTGTTATTTAAAAACACAACTTAAAACCAACATATTATCAACGTCTAATGATGTTGGGATTTTACGTTATAATGACGTTAATATTGGGATGTTTAGAAGACGTTGGATTTTAGTTACTTTATAACATAACTTAAAATCGACTAAATATCAACGTCTGATGATGTTAGAATTTGACGTTGTGTGGATGTTAATATTACAACGTTTAACAGACGTTGGATTTTGGTTATTTAAAAACACAACTTGAAACCAACATAATATCAACGTCTAATGATGTTGGGATTTTACGTTATATTGACGTTAATATTGGGATGTTTAGAAGACGTTGGATTTTAGGTACTTTATAACACAACTTAAAATCAACATAATCTCAACGTCTAATGATGTTGGGATTTTACGTTATAATGACGTTAATATTGGGATGTTTAGAAGACGTTGGATTTTAGTTACTTTATAACACAACTTAAAATCGACTAAATATCAACGTCTGATGATGTTAGAATTTAACGTTGTGTGGATGTTAATATTACAACGTTTACCAGACGTTGGATTTTGGTTATTTAAAAACACAACTTAAAACCAACATAATATCAACGTCAGATGTCGTCAGTATTAACCGTCAACCTGACGTTGACATTAGACGTTGGACTGATATTGGATTATGGTCACGGACGTCACGACCTCCATCCAACCAAAGATCAACGTCTAATGACGTTGTGTGCCAGCTGGGTTATGAAATGACACCAAGTGCTTCACTCTTGACGTCTTGAGTTATGAAACGCTATATTTGCTCCATTATCCCACTCAAATGACAAACCAACTGGCACTCAGCTTCCAAATGTGCACCGCTTGTGGAAAGAGGGGAAGAGCTGTCCGGTCAGGCAGAGGAGAGAGCCCGAGGACTGGAGCTCCGACTCTGAGCCCTGGTCTGAGCACCCGGCCACGCTGCACCACAGCTGGCTTGGCAAGGCAGAAGTGAGTAGGTTCCCGGAGCCCCTGGCCAGTGTGATCCGGTTACCATTCCCCAACCTGCTGCCATCTACCATCTCCAGTTCCACATGACGGCTGCTGCAGATCAGCTGCCTACTTCTGCCTGTCACAATGTTGCAGACTTTAACGTTCAGTGGAATGGAGTGTGATTATTCTCATCACTCTTGGTGTGATTGCTGGATTTTCTCAAATGTTCTCCCCAATTGTACTTGGCCAATTCCCCCCTGCTGTCCCGGTCGTTGCTCCACCCCCTCTGCCGATCTGGGGAGAGTTGTATGGCACATTTCCTCTGATACATGTGCAGCAGTCGCCAGCCACTTTTTTTCACCTGACTGAGAAGAGTTTCACCGACAGGACATAGCGTGTGGGAGGATCACGCTATTTCCCTCCCCCCCAAACAGCCACCAACCAGAGGAGGCGCTAGTGCAACGACAAGGACTCATACCTCACCGGCTTCCCACCCGCAGACACTGCCAATTGTGTCTGTAGGGACGTCTGACCAAGCCCCAAGTACCGCTACCGGGAATTGAATGTGGGTCTGCGTGAGGTCAATAACACTGTGTACAGGTGTTTCAGACACAGCATGCTCTGTAAACAGGCTACTAAAACATACTAAACATGTCTGACTATGAAAGCAATGAAGATATGCCGTTTAAGCCAGATTTGAGGGGATGTCTTTATGAACCTGAATACAGAGATGAGGAACTTGTCAGATCGACCTAGAATGGGCAGAGAGAGAGAGAGAGAGACGGAGCAAGAAGACGTCGATCAAATAGAGTTGGAGAGCTACTGATTTTTCCTCTGCTCTTGACGTGGAGGTAAATAATCCTTTTATAGGTGAAATGAGCACCGTACACTCAATTGTTTTTAATCCTCGCTGGCTTTGTGCATCCACGGCAGTCACTAACTTGGGCTATGTATTTATTTAGGTAGGTTTTTCAGACAGTATGTCTGTAAATAGCGAGGCAAGTTGACAAAATGCTACGCACTTGTGATTTTCCAGGCTGTAGCAATCAAAACCTTAGTGATACTGTATTCCATCATTTCCCTGTCACGGATCATGCCCTTAGACAACTCTGGCTTGTTGCAATAGGGTTGAGCTTCGACACAAAGCCAGCAAGGATAAAAACAATTGAGTGTACGGTGCTCATTTCACATATAAAAGGATTATTTACCTCCACGTCCAGAGCAGAGGAAAACCCATGTACTGAAGAGCACTGCTGTACCAAAACCCATGGTACATGAGAATATAGTACCTAAATCTAGCAATGTTGTCAGTTAAAAAAAATATATAATATACTGTATATATAATATAATATAATAATAAATAGGCTACTCGGCAGCAGTAGCTCTCCAACTCTGTTGATCTGCGTCTTCTTGCTCAGTCTCTCTCTCTCTCTCTCTCTCTCTCTGCCCATTCTAGGTCGATCTGACAAGTTCCTCATCTCTGTATTCAGGTTCATAAAGACATCCCCTCAAATCTGGCGTAAACGGCATATCTTCATCGCTTTCAGAGTCGGACACGTTTAGTATGTTTTAGTAGCCTGCTTACAGAGTGCGCTGTCTCTGAAACACCTGTACACGCGGATGCAGTGCGCGGAGCCAGAAGGTAGTGCCAATAAATAGCGCGGTCTGATCAACAGCAAGACTGCGGTTTTATTGATGAAATGAGATGTCATAACACATGCATGCTTTCTTTAGGAGTAAAACTTGATAACTCTGTGACCCTAGAATGTCCGTCGGGACCCGTTTTTCTCCACTCAGAACAAGCTAGAGCTCCGCCCACGGGACTCATGGATCGGCAAGTCAGCTCCCCATACACTCTACAACTGGTATGGAGTTCATACAACTTTATGTCCAATAATCCGAACTATCCCTTTAAGTCTGAAATAAGTTTCCGGAGCAGTTCTTGAAAAACAAGAAACTACCGGTAAGCTCTTATTCGCTAAGTGGATGCAAGTATAAAATGAGAATTCTTCTCCTGGGTGTGAACTACTGTAAAATGTGGCAATTTTCCCTGCAGTCATTCAAAGCAATGTTAGCAGCTACTGCATTGTGTCACCCCTTCCCTCTCTCTCCTGTGCATATTATCTGCTCAAAACAGGCAACTGGAAGACAGAAGAAAGAAGAACAAACAAAGAAAAAACAGTTATATTGTGCAGGCTTTGAATGATACAGGGCAAGTCTTTGTAAGAGACAATGTGCTGCATAATGTGCTGCTGCCTGCTGCATGCCATTATCAATAGATTGTTGGTAGACTTGGGGAGACTGTGAGGGGGAGGATCTGGTATGGCAGATTAGTTGTAGTAAGGGTTAGCGCAGTCATGAATTCAAGCATGGAATTCCGCATTTATTATTCAACAGAGTGCTAATGAGAGATCCCGCCCCCATGCGTTTGGCCCCCTGTTGGACTTACAGTAGATGACAGTGAGATGGAATTACATTTCCCATCGCCTCAATAAATGAATAAAGCAGTACCCCCGTAGCCACGGCTGAGGAACGTCTTCAGCTTCCAATTCTACGTAGTTTTCGACAGAGCTCCAAGCGACCCCGCAGCGCTAATCCCCTCCATTGGATTGCGGTCGCCCCTGCTGCTCAGCAGCAAGCAACAGTGAGAGTGTGTTGTCGACTCTGGGCCCATCCACTCTAATGGTGGATGGATATCAGGGTCCTTATCAGTCATCCAGTGGCACACACAACACTCTGGGGAGGGAGTGACAAACGGATAGATGGAAGCAAGGGAGATGGGTGTGTGGACTGGCTGGGGCACCTCCTGAGGTGCCCGCTTTCAATTCAGGATGTATAAGCAGCAGCAGCCACTAATGTTAAGCTGCTGTTCCACCGCATGCTACTGGCTCAACTCGACTCGACTCGCCTTTTTTGCTTTTCCATCGGGCAACTCCCAGGTAACGGGTACCATATAGAGTACTGCAGGAAGGAGTCCAGGTAACGGGTACCATATAGAGTACTGCAGGAAGGAGTCCAGGTAACGGGTACCATATAGAGTACTGCAGGAAGGAGTCCAGGTAACGGGTACCATATAGAGTACTGCAGGAAGGAGTCCAGGTAACGGGTACCATATAGAGTACTGCAGGAAGGAGTCCAGGTAACGGGTACCATATAGAGTACTGCAGGAAGGAGTCCAGGTAACGGGTACCATATAGAGTACTGCAGGAAGGAGTCCAGGTAACGGGTACCATATAGAGTACTGCAGGAAGGAGTCCAGGTAACGGGTACCATATAGAGTACTGCAGGAAGGAGTCCAGGTAACGGGTACCATATAGAGTACTGCAGGAAGGAGTCCAGGTAACGGGTACCATATAGACTCTATATGTCTATATTATAGAGTACAGCAGGAAGGAGTCCGGAAGACCTGCTGGACGTTTGCACTTCCGGCTCTTTAGTGTGAAAAGTCAATGGGATTTTTGTATGGGGATTTTGTTTAAATGCTTGAAATAAGGTCTGTGGTTAACAAAGGTTTATGAAACGGTGAAGTTTGTGTTCAGCAAGATCATCTTCACAAATGAGGACCACTTTTCTGATAAATTAAGCCCGTATGGATTGTTCAGACTAGGGTTGGCACGATGGACGATGGCATCGACCATCATGATGGGCCGACCCCCCATCGACCTCTGAGCCTTCTACGTCGGATCATTGTAATTAATTATCTGTTTGAATTAAAATTTTGCCGTTTTAATAATAAAAAAGGCCAAGTCCACTTACCGTGACGCGCGGGGGACGCGCCGGCGGCATTAAACAAGCGCGCCCAGTTCAGTTCAGGAAAGCCTCCACTCCCCCTCCTCCTCCCCCTCCTCCCCCTCCTCCGCTCTACTGCTTCTCTGAACTGGGTGCGATTGTTTAATGTCGCCGGGGCGTCCCCAACGCGTGAGAAGTCGGCTGTGTTGTTGTGAAAACTTTTTAAGACAAAGAAGAAACTTAACGTTCTTTCCTGTTTTCAACCCAAAGTGAGTACTACAAGTCTTCAACTGTGAATTTAACTTGCCTGTTTCCAAAGTGAAAGTTGGAGTCGCTCCATACTAGATACAGCAGCTGCGTTTCTCTAGCCATTTATCCTAAACTCTCTCTAGGTTCAAAAGCCCACGCAAATCTAACGTTATATCAGCCAGTAATTCAGTCAGTTTTCTGACGGTGAGGATCTGTAACGTTAACGTTATTTGTTTTGCGCCGTTCAAATTGCTGGTAGTGACAGCCACTGTCCACTTCAGTCGCCTGGCTCTGTGCTGTAGCACAGAGCAGAGGCTAATAGCCTATCCAAGCCCGCTGGTATCATAGAGCTCAGCTGTCCTGTGTTGTTAACGTGAACGCATTGCAGCGGCTAGCCAAATGGAATTACAGCAACGCAGCGACTTAATAAATAATTAATTATTCCCCCCACCCTCGACGATGCCATCGTCCAAAACAATGTTTCACTGTAAAACAATCACGATGGGTATTTTTCATATTTCATCGCACAACCCTAGTTCAGACAAGTCTATATATTTTTTTCTTTTACTTTGCACAAGCTAATTACACAGTATAGAACAATATTAACCTTTTCAGACTCAGATGATAGGCCAGTAACTAACATAAATAAGGATAGCCGTGTGTGTGTGTGTGTGTGTGTGTGTGTGTCTGTCCCAGTTCCAAATTGTCTAATTCACCTTAATAAGCCACTGCACTAACGATTCCTCTTCACCTTAATAAGCCGCGGCACTAACGATTCCTCTTATCGATCATTAAGCATTTTGAACAGCTTGATGCTTCTCCAGTAGTTGCGCAACAACCTTTTTGACCCTTTCAGTGTGCTGTCAAACGCAAACAATGATGTAATTGGACTGCTGACCCTCATGTCTGTCTAAACAGCAGTGACGTTTGCATGTCTAGTATAACATACAGCACGTTTGCTAGCATGGCTCTTCAAAACAGAAGTTGCTGGAGTCATTTGAGCTCCAAAACAACTCTACTAACTACTACACTACAAAACTCCAAACAGCATTTGCAGCATAATCCCAGGGTTCTGAAGACAAACAATTGCACTCTGGGTCCAAAAGTCCAATATAGATGATCCACACTTGTTCTCCACAGTGCCAATCGTCACGAAAGTATGAGTAATTTGTGGGAGCTTGGAGCTAAGCTGATCCCTGTTTCTGTCCCACCATCTGTCTGTCTCATCCATCTACAGCAGCTTGCCTTCAACTGCCATTTTTCCCAAGTTGCCACTTGCTTCTCTTGGTGCCATGCCTCCTCAGAGCTTTCTGGCTGGGGGAGAGAAAGTGTTTGCTCAATACGCAATAAATCATTTAGTACAAATATTTGTGCTCTGCAACATGACTGAAGGGGATTTCATCAACATGGATTTTCAACTCACTAGATGTTTCAAGGTCCAGGAGCTTGCTGGACAAGGTTAGCCTGGTTTAAACCATCTGATCACGTGAACTCACATTTGTTTCGTTTTGCGTGCGGCACCATCTGGCCTCCAGCCCAGGGCGGACGTTTTCAGAAATTACAAAGTGCCCGGGCCGATCAGGGACCTGCCTCGTAGTTGACATCGTAATCAGCCCCTTTGCGGCTCGAGTATTAACGTCAATGTTCGTTGAGTTTACACAGCCATAAGTGCACTTATTGCAGAAATAGACTCAATAACATCAAGAACAAGGGAGTATACCAGCGGAGTTTCTCAGCGGAAAAGACGTTTTCACCGTTCTTCCAATACAAGTGGATTTGGATTTGACTGGATCCGACTGGATTGACTAAAGGACTGGATTTGGCAACACTGATTGGCTGAAGGACTGGATTTGGCGATGCTGATTGGCTGAAGGAGTTGTCTGTCAAGGCAAGTACTTCCACCTACTGAAATTACTGTGGACTGCTTGGAGTCCAGACGGAACCACAAAACGAAACAGAATGTGAGTTCATGGATCCGGATGGTTTTAACCAGGCTAGGACAAAGTAATTGATCTCATGAAACAAGTAAAATCACTCATTGACCGTAACACACTTTTAAAAGGACAAACTCATACTGTGGACAGTTTTAATTCTGCCATCTTGGTCTAGTGGAGCTTGACTCCTTTCACTCAGCCCAGGAAGCACCTTCATCCACCAGCCGGCACCCAAACAGCTCCTCTCCCTCGCTGCTGCTCACTTCCCTCTAGCCTCCACACCAGCACCCCCTGCCCCCTGACTGGCTTCCTGCCAGGGGGCCTCTGGGTGCCCTGGGAGATCAAGATGCCACCCACTCCCTGGCCAAGTTTGCAATTCTTCATCTGTCAGGCCTGGTCCGATGCATTTGCCTCTGGATGAGGGCCAGTACACACCGGCTGAGCCCACACACACCTTTGTCCCCAGTCTACCAAGCCTGTTCATAATTGGCTTTAAGGACCACTGTGCCTCCATAGGTCCAGTATGACTTTGACCTGTTTTGGGCGACACCGTTGCTCTTAAAGAAGATGTATCCACCCCTCCCGCAAATTACACCTACTTTCACTAACATAATAGGCTCTCTGGTCATGGTGGCAGAGTAGCACTTGCCCTCAGAACTGATTGATAGTATATAGACCATGAAAGGTCACATTTGAATTCATTCTGGCTTTGATTATTCCATTGTGTGTTCTCACAAAAAGGCATATAAGGCAAATCCTGCATTATTGGCCCAATCAAACAACATGATGGGGGCACTGGAGAGCTTGTTTCCGGTTTAGACATTCACAGTGCCCTTTTTGGTCTACCCGTCGGATAGTCCTGCCACAAAGTGTAGCAAAGTGCAGTCCACGTTCACTCACTCACTGTGTGTAGGACTTATACAGTATGGGCGTTCTGGATAGTGTGTTGGTGTAGTGTGCTGTTAACACTGAACACTGTAGCCTTGTCAACAGAACTATTTACATAATCCAGCCAACGTGATTTATTTTGCGTGGTCATGGAGGAAAAGGATAGCATCCACCGTGGATTTCCCTGCATTGTTAACATTAGTTTTAAACTTCTCCGATGACGATGACGTTTTCTTTCACTTTCCAGCAGAGCACAGAGCCATGATGTTTTTTACAGTGTCACTGCCAGAAAAGTGAGAACATGGCCATGTTGAGGTGCTGTCAGTAACGTAGTAAATAACAACTCCAGCACATTGACAGCATGATGTGAAGTGGAAAACAACACAACACTCTACAGTGACTGAACAATGTGATCGAGCCCGGTCCGACCTTGAACGTCATTTCAAATTGTTTGTCCGAGGCGTGTGTCTCTCTCTCTCCCTCTCTGGGTGTGTCTCTGGTGTGAGACGCTGTGTCTCTCTCTCTCCCTCTCTGGGTGTGTCTCTGGTGTGAGACGCTGTGTCTCTCTCTCTCCCTCTCTGGGTGTGTCTCTGGTGTGAGACGCTGTGTCTCTCTCTCTCCCTCTCTGGGTGTGTCTCTGGTGTGAGACGCTGTGTCTCTCTCTCTCCCTCTCTGGGTGTGTCTCTGGTGTGAGACGCTGTGTCTCTCTCTCTCCCTCTCTGGGTGTGTCTCTGGTGTGATACGCTGTGTCTCTCTCTCTCCCTCTCTGGGTGTGTCTCTGGTGTGAGACGCTGTGGCCAAGCAGCAGCCATGTGACTGACGTGAGCCAACATGGTGCTTTTGATTCATGGAGTGACCTTAGGTTGTTGTTTTAGCTTGTAGTTTGCCATGTTAGCTTATTACCATTAAACTATCTGCAGAAGGCCTGTGTCACCAGAATAAATGGCTGGTTAGAGGCAAAAGTGATACACAAAATGACTGACAAATATGGTGATATTGTGGTTTTAGTTAGCTAATATTAGACAACGTTAGCTTGCTTGCTGTTATGGCCTTAGCTGTATTTATACTATATTTTTCTATTTTATTATTATTCATATTCAGATCGGCTTTATTATCCCACCCAGGGAAATTCATTTGGTCTAGTGCTCCAAAAATAAAACATTCAAATCCACAGTAGCAACAACATGGCAAGACAACATAGCAGCATAATCATAATAACACATATTTGATCATATAATGCACAATAACCAAGGGATTTCATCCACCATTCATTGTTCCATCTACATCTTATCTTCTTATATTAAAAATATGAAAAGGGAGCAAGTGGTCAATGTATGTTTGTTTGTTTATTTGTTTCCATTTTTGTGCCGGCCACAGCTATGGCTTTTTTCTGCGATCGGACTGAAACTTTCAGGGGGTGTAAAGAGCATGCGTGCGGGTGACCTGACGGAGCCATATTTTTTTAATTAGGTGTTTGCCCTAATTACCTAATGATGTGATGTCATCATTGATGATGTCATCAGTGATGTCATTCGTGATGATATCATCAGTGATGTCATCCATGGTGATATCATCAGTGATGTCATACTTCCTGGGTGAGGCTATTCACCTTATTCACCACGCCCACTTTTTCTCTCTTCCGCGTTCAACGCAAACGTATTTGTTCTTCCGGTTCAGTGCTAGTTGCCTTCTGTGGCTAATATTAGCCACTAGTTAGTTATGTTATATGGCAGTAAAATGCCACTGAATGACCAAATTGATATAACTTTTAACCATTTCGAGTAACACTGTTTCCATACGGATCACCAGCGTTAGTTTGTTGTTTATAACGTGGCTATATTCATAACGTTTCTATCTCGGATGCGTTATTTCGAATCCCACATAGGTTACGCCAAACCACACATAGGTTACGCCTCGAATCGCACGCAACCTACCGTATGTGGGTTTCAGGACGCAACAGCCTCGACTCCACTAACGTCATCTTAAGAGCACAATATTCCTGGAATGCAAGTTTAACTAAACAGTTACATGTCCTCTGCATTCTACATAAAATTAAGATATTACGGGTTGTTTTATTTTGTATGTTACATACGTATTGGCCAAGATATGTTAGTTTATGGGGGAGTAATTTTGCCACTTTAGGAGCGGAGTGTGCGCGGCCATTTTGCCTGCGGGGTTTTTGGCAAGTCAAAACGGAAATACTATTACGAAATGACGTAATGCGGAAGCGTCCATGTGTGGGCAAAGAATAAGGTGAATATAAGTTCAGTGATGATGTCATTAGGGATGATGTCATCAGTGAAAAGGAGGTGGGAGAGTGATCGGCGTTTACAGAATGTAGGGAAACAGTGGATGGATCCAGAAGGAGGCGGTAAGGCAACATAAAGGATGCCAACTAGGGGTGTCAAAAATAATCGATTATAAGATGCATCGCGATGCGGACGTGCACAATTCTGCATCGATTCACAAATGTCAAAAATCGATTATAAAAAAAAAAAAAAAATGTTTTTGTTTTTTTAATAATCAAATAAAAATATAATGGTAAGTACATGGAGTTGTTTATTTTAATTATGGATCATAATACAATGCAATTCCAAATGCACTTTTATTTTAAAAGTAGCCACACAGTGAGAAAAAAGAAAGTGAGAAAAAAGAATCATGTATTGCGGAAAAAAGTGATGCATCGATTTAAGATGCATTGAGATGCATCAAGGTGCATCGATAATCGTAGTCGAATCGAATCGTAGCCCTCTGAATCGTAATCGAATCGAATCGTGAGGCCAGTGAAGATTCACAGCCCTAATGCCAACTGCCAAAAAACACCACAGAAGAAGAAGAAGTATGCACACAAAGAGATTGACAGAATGTAGGGAAACAGTGGATGGATAAATTCAGAAGGAGGTGGTAATGCAACATAAGGGATGCCAACTGCCATAAAACACCACAGAAGAAGAAGAAGTGATGTTATCAGTCTGAGGATCGCCCCTGTGGCCGAGCTGCGTGTGCGATATGCGGGGCGAGGCCACGCAGGAATCGAGTGCGCAAGATGCTCATAAAATGCTTATAAAAATAGTTTTACTTGGTCAAACCAAGTTTTGGCCAAATGTTAGGGGAATGTTCTATTGTCCTGATTCTAAATATAGCTGAATCGCTTGGTTTGACCAAGTAAAACTATTTTTATAAGCATTTTACAGAATGTAGATGGAAAAATGAATGGTGGATGAAATCCCTTGGTTCGTATGCGGAATGTGGAAGAGGGCATCACAGCACTCTATTCCACACACATGCAACGCCTTAACCGTTAGTGTTCAGTTAGCGCAAGTAACCATTAAATGAACAGCGATGAGCGAGAGAGTTTGTGTGTGTGTGTGCGTGCGAGAGAGAGAGTAAAAAAGTAAGTAAAAGTAAGTAAGTAAAATTTATTTTTATAGCACCTTTCACAGAGCAAGGTCACAAAGTGCTTCACAGTTCACATCATCAAATACAGTTAAAACAATGGATCAACAATGAATCATACAACAATGAATCATACAGAACACACATGCAACACAAGTAATACTGTCGCCAAGCAGTGCAGGTTTCCAACAGCTGCTAAATATTTGTTCTGACTATGGTGTACAGTTTGATGTAAAGTACAATGCTAAAAAGAGTGTCATTATGATCTTCAGGACAAGAGATGATAGGGATCTCTCCTTCCCATCATTTTATCTGTCAGGACATGTGCTGGATGTGTGTAGCAGTACTAAATATCTGGGCCACATCATTGACTCATTGGCTGCCAGCCATTTCTGGAAAACGGATGCTCCCAGTGCCAGCCCTTTCAGAGCGTTTTCAGTGATTTCTCAAGACCCACAGAATATTGTGTGATATTACTATGTAAACACCGAACACGCCCAAAAACGATGAGACTCTCTTGTATCATCAGAAAAAAAGGTTATTTGTATCATTTTCCGTTCTTTAGTTATCAGCAGTATTAGATAGGTTGGTTTCACCAGAAACAGATGTTTCAAACTAGAACTGGAGATAATTAGCCTTTTGTGAAATGAAGCATTTCAAGCACATCACTGACTCTGAAGCTAATATTTTCTGATGTAGTGACACCTCAAATATCTGAACAGTAATTTCCTTCAATAAAACAGCAAAAACAAAGGAATTTTGATGGCAAAATAATATTTTTTAGCTGCAACCAGCAGCGCTGGCCCCTGCGTGCGCAGACCCTACACCTTCTTGCTGGTCTTGATTTACTGCTGGTTGGCATCAGATATTCCAGCTTGTGTTTGCCAATCTGTCCATCGAGCCTGCTGTCTGGGTCGGTGTTGTATGGTGCCCTGCGTGCCCCACCCCCCTCAACTGCAAACTCCTCCTCCGTGGGAGTGTCTCTGGTGGCTCTCTGCTGCACGTTTGCTCTGAACTTTCTGCTGCACGTTTCAAAGTGCGCTGCACCCAGCGTCTATTTTCAGAGCGCTCCGCCGTTTTTGTGCGCCGGCTCCCAGCGCTCCCAGCTGAGAATAATTTAACTTTTCAGAAAGACGCTGGTGTCGGGTGCTCCTTTTCTTGCAACTAATCATATGGAGAAACTATCGCAACAGAGACAGAAAGGCTCAATTGTGGGAGCAGATTGGCTGCTGTTCACAAATAGCTTATACACCTTCAAAATCCCCCATATTTTTACAGGAGATGCATCAGGCTTTGATCCACGTCCCACCGTCAAAAAACGCAATTGCAATGGCAATGGCAATAGCAGCCTACGTTACTATTTGAATTGACGTCTTTAGACGTCAATGGCAGCCAATGAGTTAATGATCATATGAGTGATGACGATGACATGTATAGACAGCGACGTATGTTGTATGCACAAGCAAATATGCTGAGAAAGAAGTTTTATTTCTGCTCTGAAGAGATTAAGATAACCCTGTTCAAAGCCTATTGTACATCGCTTTATACTGCCCCCTTGTGGGTCAAGTTTAAGCAGGCTAGCATTCAGAAACTGCAGGTGGCCTACAATGACTGTATGAGAATACTGCTTGGGAGGCCAAGGTGTTGTAGTGTCAGTGAAATGTTTTGTGGTGTCGGGGTCAATACCTTTCATGCCCTACTGAGAAACCTGACCTATAAATTTATTTGTCGTCTGAATGTTTCTCAGAATATCATAATCTTGCTTCTGACTCAGCCCAGTCTTAGTGCAATTAAGTATCAGTCCAGCACTTGGGCTCATTGGTACAGGCTCTTATTGTAGTATTTTTTGATGTGCTGATGTTAATTGTTTAATTGTTTGATGTTGTGTTGTTGTTTTTTACTGTGTGTTTTTATTGGACCTTGTGTCTGATAATAAAGATTGATTGATTGATTAATACACAGTGATAAACAAGAGGCTAAGCAAAGGCCAAACTGAAGAGATGCGTCTTTAGCTGCTTTTTAAAAATGTCGATGGAGGCAGCACATCTTAAGGCTAGTGGAAGGGCGTTCCACAGATTGGGAGCAACAGACTGAAAAGATCTGTCACCTTTAGTTTTAAGCCTCGAGCGAGGAACAGCTAGTAGGCCCTGGTCCGAAGACCTAAGTGACCTCCTGGTGGAGTAAGGATGTAACAGATGGCTGATATAGGCAGTTGCCTGACCATGCAGGGCTCTAAAAGTGAAAATTAGAACGGAAGGCGAAGGGAGTGATGCATTTGTAAACTGTTACTGAAACGTGACAACCACATTTTGCCGGTAAAATACGTTCTTTCTGGATAGCAGACCTGCAGAAAGCCTGTTAAAATCCTATAGTAGCCATAGATAGCAGCTCGCTTTCCAGTTTCCGCACGCCACCAGAGCCCACAGAGTGCCGTGCTCAGGGTGCTGTGCAGCTTATGTCGTTCGCAGCACCGGGCGGGGCACAGCGGGGCAGGGCATTCATATCTCGGCTTTGGCGGGAGCAAATCGCAGCTAATTTGACACTGCACTAACGGAGGGTCCCAGTAATACACCTGCAAAGGTGAAGTCGATCTGACAAACGGTTCTCCAGATATGTGAAGGAGCCACAACCGTCCCTGAAAATAAAAATAAATAACAGAAAAATGCAGGATTGCAGTTGACATTGGATCTTTGTTATAAAGTGACTCAGATGGAGGCCTGGATAATATTTGGAAGTTCAAGGTGCCAATGAATGAATAAACCTTGAATTTGATACCTTGAATTTGCTTATTATGGAATAATTATACCCTAAACAATAGGCTATTTTCTTGACTGTCATATGTGTGCTGTTAGCAGTGGCACCAGAACGAGTTTGTAATTAGGGGGGGCAAAAGCAGTAAGGGACTCTTGCCAAAAAAAAATACGTTTTTTTGGACGTTTGGATGATTTTTAGCCATATTTAGAGGAATATATAATTTTAAATTAACATTAGGATTATACTGTAGTGATGTCATTATTCAGTATTTTCTCCATTTCTCACTCACTTGGTGACCTGCTGTCCCTTTAGGTTGTTTTACAATTACACTACAACAGACAGCAACACAGGCAGAAACACTGAACTTATTATTATTATTATTATCACTTTGAAACACAGTGCAAAACTTGTCATCTCAACACAAAAATAAAATAAAACTAAGCGTATACTATAGCCTACCATTATAGCAGCAGCCAATGACAACACATTCAAGCCATCCTAAAGTGCATTACTGAGTGCAGTAAGGGTGTGGCATCGTAACAATGAAAAATAAATAAAACGGAACTTAAATTACTGTACTGTAATTAAAGTACTGAGGAAGTGTATCCCAGACACGCAAAACACCCATTTGGTTTAGCTCACAGTTATCAGAGCAACACTGCAGTAAACCCCCACCGGGGTGACCGGTGGAGTCGTGGAGATAAGATGACTGTCTCTGCCTCTGCTGCTAACCGGCTCGCCTCTGCTGCTCTCTCTACTATTGCTGTGGAGCTGTCGGTGACAGAGCAGGGAGGGAGAGACAGCTCCACGGCAATAGTACGTAAGTTGAGTTCTCTCCGGGCCTGTCTGTCTCTCAGGTGTAATAATCCCACAACGATCACGGCTTTAACAATCATCACAGGCTGTGTAAACAGTGTAAAGTGGGCTCTCTGTAACTTGGTCCCCAGAAGAAGTATTAGTAGTAGGCTGCCGCTGCTTGGTCGCAGACGCAAAAACAAGTTTGCTTTGAACATACTTTTTCTTTTTTGGCGGTTCATTCGTCATTTTCCACTCACCTAAAACAAACATGTCACCCAGAGACGAGTGCCTTTCCGCCTCCGAAGAAAGCCGAGCAGCGATTCTTGGCGGGTGGGGGCAGGGCGATTGCGTTGCTCGCTCGCTCTCGGAGCGCTGGCTGCGGATTCTCCTCTTTTTCCCCCACTCTCTCTCATATTTAGGGGGGAAAAAATGTCCCCTTGCCCCCCGCTTCCAGCGCCTATGGCTGTTAGTTTCCAACTAAAAGAAATAACATTTGAAATATCAGACTCAAACTATCAAACTAAAGATCGTATATTATAACTACTTGGTAGCTTAAACTTTACATAAATACTATATCAAGTGCTACTAAGTCTTTTATGCCTTTCATCATTGTTTTTTTAAGGCCATTTTTGTCGCATCCACGGTTCAGCTCTCTTGCCTCAGGTTAACATTGTGCACGATTGGGTGCTTCATTATGTTAATTAGAGTAAAATATAGGCAGACCTTGGACCATGCCTGCAACATTGTGTACTTCCAAGACATGAAGGTGTAGAGAAGCCTGGACATGTTTTGTTTTTCCTTCCTCCTGCCTGTGCAAGTAGTTACTGTACCTTATGAGCCAATCAGCACTCAGCAGTCACTTTAGTAACAAATCAGGTATTGGATGAAAGACCCACTCGGCTGATGAGTCCAATTCACATATGGTCAAGCCTCATAAACTGCCTGAGTATGCTGCTGAGTGACAGATCATGACTATACAATCTAGACCATTTCACAAGTGAAATGGGATCTGTACCCGAAGGTGAGGTACTCAAAATCTACAGCTGTACAGTAGAACGATTGGTCATCCATCTTCTCACAAATGTCAGAGTCTAATAAGACGTGTTGAAATGGCTACTAATACATGATGTGTACCTGTTGTATGCATGCGAAAAATAGGACTTTATATGTCTTTGCAATAACAAAATGGAGGCTCCGCTTGTCGTATGCCTACGACACGCTCCAGTAGTTGCTGCAACAGCTAATGCCTCGACATATCATACTTTGTCACCTGGCAGGATATCTCTCCACACCTACAATATCTCAGTTAGCCACGGTTAACCTGGCAGGATATCTCTCCACAGAAATTCACCGAAAATTCACGAAATGCACACTCAAAATGGATTAAAAACTCACTGGGTGCAGGGCAAGCAAAGAGTTCAGTAAGTCGAGAAAAAGCCAGCACTCCAAATGTCCTTTCATAGGTTCTCAAACCGGGCAGCGGTGAAATCCCTACTTGGCACCGCAAATGATGTGCCAATCAGTGCTTGAAGCTCAAAACAAGAGTGAATACCAACAGAAGAAGAATATTGCAGGGGATTTTGGTAATTTTTTTTGGGGCGCTACCCACACGATTAGCTGTGTTGCTCATTCCCACGAATGCACGATCCTTACAGGTTGTACCTCGTTGTAAAGGTGACTAATCAGGCTTTCCAACAATATAAAATAAAATACCAATTGGTATTATTAAAGGGGAGAAGTAATCGACAGAAATAACGTTTCTGAACTTTTTTTGAGTTTACATATAGCCATGCAATCAACATAAAACAACACACAGGCAAGCAATAATGACCATAAACATGCAGATATTCAGAGCAGCAATAAACCGATAAAATACAAAAGGCGCTAGGTTGACCTTAAAAAGAAAGAAATAATACATTACCAGATTCTTAGTAAAATACTAGTAGATAAACTATACATGCTATACAACTATACAAAGCCATGCAGAGCTGGCTGCCTGGCAACGGCAAGGGACATAGTGGGGCAAGTTAGCTGCAGGGTTAGTGAGTAATACAATGAATAATAATGAAATTACCAATAAGATTAAAAATGCTCACAAGACTGACTTTTTAAACGCCAGGCCTTGAGACTTTTTGTGAAGGTGTGGTAACTGGTGCAGCTTCTTATTTCAGCTGGTAGGGAGTTCCACATATGGGAAGCTCTTACAGAGAAACATGGCTGAAGGAGCTGGACCTGAAAGGGACAATACAGTCCCCTCTCGAGGAGGATCTTGTGTATCTATTGTTAGTTTTCCGTGTAATGAAGCTACTGAGTGGTGGAGAAGCCTTGCCATTTAAGATCTTAAATATTAGACAAGTGCCGGTGTACGTAATTAAATGATCCCAGCTAAGGATGTCATGCTTGCTGAGAATATTGCAGTGATGGTGAGTATTGGGTTTTCTGTCAAGCACTTTGATAGCCTACTTGTACAGGGAGAGAATGGGCTTCAGAATTGTGTCAAATTCAGATAGACTGTCCTATCTCTGCCTTCATCAATGGGCTGTGGACTGGTTTGCTTGAAACAACATGCTGATATTGGAAGAGGTTAGGTTGTGTGTGTGTGTGTGTGTGTGTGTGTGTGTGTGTGTGTGTGTGTGTGTGTGTCTGTGCGTGCGTGTGCAAGCTGCAGTATGACAGGCATATGTTACACACCACATGAGTATCCATCTTATTTGTTTTTCTCAAGTGGATGTGTCATGTGAAGCTTGCTGGCAAATGGTTTTCTTAGAATGGTTTCTTAGAGACTAAAGTTTTCTCATTAATTTTTGAATTCCCCACTGCTGCTGTCAGAGAGGATATGGAGGCTTTGTTTAATATATGATTCATGGTAAGTGAGATATTATCTACTGCAGTATTGCAAGATTCGCAACTATTGCAAAGTCCTATAGCCATTTCTAGTTTTCTTGTGTGTTTTTGCGCCACCCCGCCACACCTTGATACAGTATATGAGGGGAAATGTGTGTGTATTTATTTATTTGTTTATTTATTCATGTATTTTTATTTTATTTTTATAGCAGCTGTTTTGGATTTGTGTTAAAAATATTACTACAAAAGGTAGTAGGCCTACATTTGCGCATTTCTTGCAAATGTAGTTACTTATTACTTATTACTAATTTAAAAAGTAATACAATTACTTTACGTAATTAGTTACGTTACTCGTTACATTTTTTCCCCGAACGGTAAACATACAAGACAAACAGGCTCAGACACAGGAAAACAAGTAATAATAATAAAAAGTAAAATAAAAATAAAAAACAATAATATAAAAACAAAAACAAAAAAACATCTTTGACATTTAACATTGTGACGTGGAGCTACCCGCCACATAAGGTGCTTATGTGCTTGTAAGAGATATTGCGTATGGGATCTTATACAAGGGGTCTGTGAGAAATCAGCTGGGCAAGCCGTCAATTACCCCCAACCTCAGTCACTAGTCATTCTTAACCTCGTCAAAGTAGGTTAAAAACGGGTCCCAGATAGTTGAGAACTTTCCAAATGAGTTTGTTCTCAGGAACCGGAGTCTTTCCATCTGTATTACAGAGACCATGTCCATTAGCCACACCTGGAAAGAAGGTAAAGAGGAGGACTTCCATTCCTTCAAAATAAGTCTTAACGTTACTCGTTACATTACTACAGTATATTACTTTCGCTATGCCCCCTTCGGAAAAAGTGACATACAACTTGTTTAGCCAGCTCCTTTTAGAACTGAATCCACTTTATCGGAACAATAATTACTGTAAGAAGTCAAGAATCAGCCTAACTGCATACTTTTTATTTATTTGCCTATACTTACTGTATGACAAAAAACGAATCGCGTTCTGGCAACACAGTAGTAGCCAGACCTATCTCCACACTTTGTTTTAGCGCTGTGCCCTTGTTTGAGAAAGTAATGCAGTAACTTGAAGTTACTTGGATTAGTAATTACTTTTTTGGAAATTGTAATCCCTTACATTACTAGTTTCCTGGGAAAGTAGTCTCGCAGTAGCCAGCCATAGATAAATATCTACGTCTAGGGCACAACAAAATGCGTGACAGACATATCAATTGGCCAACCACAGACCTCCTTATTTATGTGACGTAACTCGTGGGGTGGTACATTTTGAATGATGCACCGCCAATGCATGTGTACAGCCGGACTTCCGCTACAGCCCAACCAATCAGAGGCTTGCCGCAACTTTTCTTGCAGCAAAACCCGGAAATGCTGAGTTGTGATTCAGACCCTCTGTAGTGGAGGGTCAGACCACGTGAGACTACCGGGAAAGTAATACAATTACAGTAGCATATTAGTTTATTTCACTGCCCAACATTGAACATGACAATATATTATATAATGTTGTACACTCCACATCTGTCTTTAGAAAATATGTTGACTGTTTGACAGCCAGAAGATGCCAACCTATGCCCCATTCACTAAGGTTCAAGTATTGATCGGCAAATTTAGAAAGGTGATTATACTTTGCTGGAATTAATTCAAAGTTATTCCTTGAAAACGTGTCAACATCCCAGGCAATAACAATTGAGCTTTCACACAAATGGTTGTATAAATGAATGTTAATTAGTGTTGGGACAGCAGGATGGCCTAATGATTAAAGAGGCTACCACCCCCTCTCCCATTCTCACAACCATCCAACCCACACACACACACACACACACACACACACACACACACACACACACACACACACACACACACACACACACACACACACACACACACACACACACACACTCTCTCTCTCTCTCTCTCTCTCTCTCTCTCTCTCTCTCTCTCTCTCTTTTCCTGTCTCTCTCAACAGTCAGTGCATGCACTTCCTCCTTACCTGAAATAACACTAGATGGTGTCTTTCTATTTTGCGCCTCATACATCTTTTTAATAGCACTGTACATCATGCAGACCATTACAGGAGGAGGAAGCGAGCCTTGGGACATGAGGGAGCACTGAGCAGCCATGCTTAATTGATATTTATTTATCGCCCACAGAGTACATCCATTCAGAGATAATGACCGCTTTGGCAAACTGACGGGGCTAGAGCCATTTGCAAAGATACCTCAGAATTATGATGAGCTTCCAACTGGGAGTGTGCAGGAATGTCGTTATTAACTCATTGAGTGCCAAGGACGAGTATAGTCGTCAAAGCGAATAGTAACGTAGAGTGCCAAAGACGACTAAAGTCGTCAATTGCGTTTTTTGACGGTGGGACGTGGATCAAAGCCTCGTGCATCTCCTGTAAAAATATTGTAGCTATTGAAGGTGTATAACCTATTTTACGGACCCATTAGGTGGCGACAGTGCTCTCCAGATTAGAGAAAGTTGAGGAAAAAAAGCAGAAAAAGCCCCGTGATGAAAGAGAAACCGATGCATGAGCCAGAGCGGCACAGATTGCTCTGGCTGCCTGGAGCCAACGTTAGCTGCGAACAGCAGTCAATCCGCTCCCACAAATGTCTCTGTCTCTGCTGCATAGTTTCTCCACATGATTAGCCGGCAGAAAATAAAACCAAAGCCAAACCATTCTCATGAGAATGGTTTGGCTTTTCAGTGTCACGCTGGGAGCCGGCGCACAAGGCTGAGCGCTCGGAAAATAGACTGGGTGCAGCGCACTTTGAAACGCGCAGCAGAAAGCCTATAATCGGACGCAGCTTCATCCCAGCTCACAACCGAAACCCCAGAAACACAGACGGACGCGAGCCCCATCCAGACTCCCCCGACGAGCGGCCGCCATCCGAACGTGGATCCGTAAGGCAGCAGAGCCTGCCATAGCAGGCAGCAGAGACTCGCCTGACACACGCAGCAGCCAGCACAGCGAGCAGAGCCACCAGAGACACTCCCACGGAGGAGGAGTTTGGAGTTGAGGGGGGTGTGGGTGCTGTTTATTGAAGGAAATTACTGTTCAGATGTTTCAGGTCAGAAAATATTAGCTTCAGAGTCAGTGAATGTGCTTGAAATGCTTCATTTCACAAAAGGCTGAATATCTCAGCTTCTAATTTGAAACGCCTGTTTTTGTTGAAAACAACCTATATTCTCCGGCTCATAACTAAAGAACGGAAAATGGTATCAATAAACTTGTTTTTGCTGATGATACAATAGAGTCTCCTTGTTCTTTGTGCGTGTTCGGTGTTTACATAGTAATATCACACAATATTCTGTGGGCCTCGAGAAATCACTGAAAACGCTCTGAAACTCTGGCACTGGGAGCGTCCGTTCTCCAAAAGTGGCTGGCACTCAATGAGTTAAATTCTTTCTCAAACTGATAAAAAAATTACATTCAAAAATGTTTTGAGTAGTGACCTTTACTCAGGAGATAATATTTTAATGCATGGCGTTGTTGCTTACATGGACTCTAATGTTGAATTATTATTATTATTATTATAGGATAGACTAAGAAGGCCATTTTAGGGGGTCGAGTAAAAACAGACATATTCTAGACTAGAGCAGAGAATCTAGTGGAAAACCCTCAAGCTCCATCCTTGCCGACCGGTACACGTCTGCGTCTGTGATGGTGTGTCAATAATACTTGGAGTGATTGTTGATGGATATTATACAGTAGGTCAGCTACTATGGGGATCTTGGTTTAATTAAGATATCCTAATTAACTCAGCAGTGTTGGGTCTACAGTATAATGGCCTTTTCATCTCACCACCATCTGTGGGTCCAGTAAATTAATAACCAGTGGCTGATAGCATTTGATGAATTCTGTAACAAAATGCTACCGCGGGTGTATTCAGTATACATTTTGAAAAGAATATCAGAATCACAATAGTAGCCTAAGGCTATACAAACAAGTGGTAGCTAAAGGTTCACTGACTTGAGGGTCTGATGGTGAGGGGGAAAAAGTGGATCAAATTTATAGTATTCAATTATATTCAGATAAATATAGGCCTTAGCCTATATCCAGATAAAATATTGCCTTGGCCATGGTCACAGATTAAAAAGATTCATTCTCTCATATAATTTATTCATACTTCAATAGTGCTACAGTGTTCTTCTGTATATCCCATATGTTCCATTTGCTGTCAAGTTGAGCAAGTTATGAAAATGTGTGTTTTAATGGGCACTATGGCACAATGGTACCATACAGTGGTACCATAATGTATAAATTACAAAAGGATGTAACTTGATAGTCTTGAACATTATGAAAAAGGTTTCGAGCCTCTAGTAAAACAGTTGCAAAGCAAATAGAATGTGTAAAATGGGTATAAAAACCTCTAATATGTAAATTGATTTGATATTAATGCAGACATTTTCAATAACTAATCAGTGCTTTGTTTGGAACAAAAGGTTTAAGCATTTATTTTTAGGCCCTTCACATGTTTTTTGCAGTTATTTTTGACTCCCCCATCCTCTTTCCATTTTCACCTGCAGGGCGGTAACCGGGCACAGAGAGCCGTTGCCTGACGACAGTAAAGACAACATCACCATTTTCACCCGAATCCTAGACAGACTGCTGGACGGATATGACAACAGACTACGCCCCGGGCTGGGAGGTAAGCTACAAACCTCCACACACTGGACCAGGTTTCGGCCTCGACTGTTCACTGTGTGACACTGCTTGAGCTCAAGTGACTTCGAAACAAAACACATCGGCTTATTTTCTGTGTCCAACCTGAACCCATAGGTACAACCCAACACCGGCGTCTCATTGTCCCACACTGTGTGTGATGGGCCTGACGCGCTGCAGTGCAACGCTTCCTATGTGTGCTAGGGGCATCACATGATGTGCGTTTAGCACTTTGGCCATAGATCATTGGGCTAAGATAAGTGAAATAACCTATACACATTACAGTAAAATGAATCGTGTATATATCCTCTTAACACATTATAAGGGCATTGTAGTCATGAAAATCGAGAAAATGGCAATCACCGGATGTAATCCATTTTGAATTTGGCATAACTGTATGTAGAGAGAGAGAGAGATGCTTAGCCAGGGCTATTCAACTAAATTGTTCAGAGGGCCACATTGTCAGAAACCTAAGGGGCCGGACCGTTCCCCGAGCTATTAATTCCATTATATGTACACTTGACACAACGCGCCACCACAATTTTCAAAACTTGTATTTCACTACATTGCAAAAGTAGCTTAATTTTAATTTAAAAGTGCTTAATTTCTGTGCAACAAAAGCTGTGTTAAAGCCCCAAAAGTAAACACATTTGAAACAAATCTAAGTATTCTACAACACGTCAGCCATTTGAAATATAATTTGGTCAATTCTGACCTCTCTTAGCTACACCACAGCATTGTAAACATTTATAGTGCATCAGGAAAGGAAAACAACTGTAAACATTCTTTCTTGTTTAGAACCTAGCTAGCTGCAGCACACATCTCCTGAAAAACCATTTATAATGCATCTTTCTTGATTAGCTACATCACAGCGCCATCTACTGAAAAACATTAATATTGCACCTTTCTTGTGGCTACATCACAGCATCTCCTGAAAAACATTTATAGTGGATTTGCCTTGTTTAGTTCACTTTAGCTAGATCACATCTGGAAAACAACCAGTCGGGTGTAATAAGTAAATGAGGTTTAATTGGGTTTTTTTTTTTTTTTTTTACAAAACAAAATATATATTTTTTTTTAGAACTCATCCGCGACGGACTTGATTGGCAGGCCGGATTCGGCCCGTGGGCCGCCAGTTGAATAGCCCTGACCTATACAGTGTATTTCTCTTGTTTCAAATCAGTCACGCATCATTATACAACAGCAGGGCTAGACCTGAGTAAATTGGTCACTAGTTGTTTTTCCAGCTGATTTAGTTGAATTAACTGTTGTGGCAAAGGCAGCACATCTGGCTTGTTCACACAACCACTAGCTGCTTCCCCAGACAGACTGGCAGAGTTGAGAACAGGGTTACTTTATTCTGTCACTACTGATAATAATTGCATTAGTGTTGCTAGGCCCTTAGATAACTATTTTACAATTGTAGTATTTATTGTATAGCTTACATAGCTTAGCCTTTAGCTAGGCAGTTAGTTTGTGCAGTTCTGAAAATGTGCCCTCCCAGACCCTGGGGTTGAAGTCTCTGCTCCTCAATTGTGCCCTAATGGCAAATATGCACACATTATGACAAGTACCTGGGAGTGTACAGTCACAATAAACTGGACTGGGCTAAGAAGCTCTCTACATTCTGAGGAGGCTGAGGTCCTTCAACATCTGTCAGGCAATGCTGATGAGAATGCACATTATTTTTTATAAATGTCTCTATTATTATTGTTGTTACAGTATATTGTAGTATAAAGCACGTTTCACATATTTTGTATTTTTATTTTCTTATTTCTATTTTTCTTATAATTTCTCTATGCTTATATATATTTCTCTTCTAGAACTGTGAGCCACTGCAATGAAACCCAATTTCCCCCTCGGGGATCAATAAAGTATTTCTGATTCTGATGTCAATGGAAATCCCTCTAATTGATCCTATGCCATCCAAATATTTCGCCCCTATAAGAGTAATGAAATGCTGACCAGCAAGCCCACACACCCAAACAGGCCTTGCCCTGTCTCAGCCACCTCGGCTGGAATGGTCATGTCTGCTCTCGTGCCTCTGGTGCAGCCATGAGCCTGGCTACCAGCCAGGCTGCAGAGCCAACAAGGCCGGCTGACCTGGGCTCCAGGGCGGCTGCCCCCGGCTCCAGGGCGGTGACCAGGAAGTGGCACCAGGCACAAGGTTGCTTACATCTGCAAGGGCAAGGGCACTCATGCTCAGGTCCTTCATGGTGCATTGACTTCACATACAGTACATGGTGAAGCCAAGTGGGCTTTTCCACCAGGCCCTAGAGAGGCTGTCCAGTCTGTCTCTCACACTACAGATATTTTGTAGGTGACCGACTGAATGACATTTTCTACAGTTCTCTCTCAGGATAAAAGGAGGACTGACTTTTAGCTCTTGTTTTGCTGATGGTTCAGTTTGCATTAGTAAAGGGCCATTACTGACGCTAATTGAACAATGTTTTCCCCACTGATGGCGCTTTTTTAGATGTTAGAGCTCGAGCACAGCTTCTCCATGCCATCAAAATACCACATTAATTGTCAGTGGAATATTATTATATCACTTTAGACTTTTGGTTCTTGTGTTTTTAGCTTTGGAAGAGCGCTGTTCACAGGATTCCCATGTGGAAAATATGAAAATATATTTGAGCAACAGTCAACGCCAGTTAAAATCTTTCTACATAAACTGACAAAGACAATTAGGGCAGGTTGATTATAGACAAAAACAAACCAAAAAGTACTGTGATATTGATTTCACTAATCTTCAAATTGCAAGAGTTGCAGTTATTTAATGATCCAGTGAAATGGATTGTTCCTACTGTGAAAACCATAGCAAACCAAGGCAAATTGTTGCCTTGGTGGCTAGTTGCCTTTCTCCTTTCTTTTCACACTGTCCTTGGCAGTTTGACATACTGCAGCAATTTTAAACCAATTTTCCTTTTGAATTCAAAGGAAGCTGCCTTCCGTATGAGGTCCTCGACCTGTCGCCTTGATGTTATTCCCACAAAGTTCTTTAAAGATGTTTTTGACACTGTTCTAGTAATTTATTTATTGTAAATAGTTCTCTGGCCATTAGTGCATTGCCCTCTACTTTCAAGCATGCAAAAGTTCAAGCCCTGCTGAACAAAGCTAGTCTAGATGTAGTCTTAACTACTACGGTGGCTGCCTGGTGACATCAAGATGTTTTTATTATTGCTTATTATATTTATTATAACTAAGTCGTGGCCACGACTTACTAATGCGTGGTAACGAGATATTAATTATCTCGTGGCCACGCATTAGTTTCAATCATGAGAGACCGGTCGGTAAGAGACTTTATTTAGCAAGTGGCGTGCATGGCAAGTACTTTGGCGTATGACTCCATTGTAAGATGGCGCTCCTCTTTAGGCGAGAGGGTGGCATCTATTTGGGCTAGAGAGAATCCCCCCCCGGGATTCTCCAGGAGTCAAGACTCGTTGGTGGTGGACTGGGGAGGTGGGTGGGGTGAAATGACGGCTTCAGAGGATGGTTTCAGGGGGTATGAACAGCCGCGATGCCAGCTGCAGCTATGATCCGCCAGAGTCGGGGGTGACGTAGAACCCTTGCTATACTGTATATACTAGGGAGGACTGACGTCATGAACTGAGGACAACTGATGTCATGCCTGACGTCACGCTTGGGCTTGACTGACGTCACGGGCTGATCAGGTAATACAGATATGACGGCCTCTCTCTCAGCTTGAAATTTGGTATGGAAACATCACTTCAATCATGAGAGATCGGTCAGTAAGGTTTAACAAGAGACTTTATTTAGCAAGTGGCGTGCATGGCAAGTACTTTGGCGTATGACTCCATTGTAAGATGGCGCTCCTCTTTAGGCGAGAGGGCGGCATCTATTTGGGCTAGAGAGAATCCCCTAAAAGGAAGATCTAATTTCCAGAAGTTAATTGGCCCTTAACTTGGCGTCTTACAGCGACTCCAACAGCTTCCCAACTTTGCCTGGCCTTCAGCCTTGGTGACTTAGTGACTTATGGCGTCTTACGGCGACTCACGGCTGGTGTTTCCCGACATGGCCTGGCCTTCGCCTTGGTGATTTAGTGACTTAACTTGGCGCTTCCGGACGTGGGTGACTTAGGGGTTTATACGGTGACTTAGTGACTTACGGCGTCTTACAGCAACTCACGGCTGGCGCTTCCCGACTTGGCCTGGGTGACTTAGTGACTTAACTTGGTGCTTCCGGACTTGGATGACTTAGGGGTTTGTACAGTGAACCGAATTGTACGATGAGGAGTCCGGAATCCGAATCCGGATCCGGATCTCCCCGCCCCAAAAGGTACGGTGGGGATGACTTAGGTGTTTATGTAAGAGATAATGTATATTGAGGCGGTGATTACGGGGGAAATAATGACCGACAGGTGGATTGAGCCCGACGCGTAGTGGAGGGCTTAATCGTTCACCTGAAGGTCATTATTTCCCAGTAATCACCGCCTCAATATACATTATCCCGCTTAGAACACGGCCTACAACTAAATCATTCAATAATCTGACAAAAATAATTATTCAAATATATTTTTTAATAGCGTTTTCAACGACAAAGCGGTTTCATTCGTAATTGGCACACAAGACACCACAGCTGCAACTGGTTGGCCTAATTAGTAGTGGCTTGCTGACAAAAGGCTCTTATCAACTGATTAATCCAGGTGTGGCAGAGCAGCGGTCGGTTGTCGAGAAATAATGACCGGTGAATATTGTTGATTGACCAATCAGAATCGAGTATTCAAGAGAGCCGTGTTCTAAACAGAGATGACTTAGGGGTTTATACGATGGAGATGACTTAGGGCAGGGATACTCAACTTGCTTTGCCCGGGGGCCACTTTCGTGAAATGATAGAAGGCCAGGGGCCAGTTAATAAACAAACAATATACATTTTTCTGTAGCGGATTGTAGGTTTTTGGGGTGTCAGCCGGAGTTTATTCTGACAATGTTGTGCACACCGGATAGTTAGTTAGGTTAAGTTAGTTAAGTACATATACATAAGTGCCTGGGTAGCAAGCAGACGGCAGTATTTGACAATTTAGCAGCTAAATTATAGATTATTGAAAGATATTCCATATTCCAGACTGAAATGCTATAACAGAAGTGGAGTATTGGCCAGAGTGACATGAACATTTGGACACTTATTCAGTGGGTATCTTTTTTTTTTTTTCAACAATTCCATTTGGCCCGCGGGCCGCAAGTTGAGTATCACTGACCTAGGGTTTATACAGTGGGGATGACTTAGGGGTTTATACAGTGGAGATGACTTGAGGGTTTATACGATGGAGATGACTTAGGGTTTATACAGTGGAGGTGACTTAGGGGTTTATATCAGAGATACTCAACTTGCTTTGCCCGGGGGCCACTTTCGTGAAATGATAGAAGGCCAGGGGCCAGTTAATAAACAATCAATATACATTTTTCTGTAGCGGATTGTTTTTGGGGTGTCAGCCGGAGTATAGTCTGACAATGTTGTGCACACCGGATAGTTAGTTAGGTTAAGTACATACATAAGTGCCTGGGTAGCGAGCAAACGGCGGTATTTGACAATTTAGCAGCTAAATCATAGATTATTAAAAGATATTCCATATTCCAGACTGAAATGTATTGGGCAGGAGTATTGGCCAGAATGACATGAACATTTGGACACTTATTCAGCGGGTATCTTGCATGTTGCGTTCAGGTGCACTGTAAAAAAAAAAAAAAAAAAAATTCTTTGCAATTCCATCGCGGGCCAAACAGGGGGCGCCCGCGGGCCGCATGTGGCCCGCAGGCCGCCAGTTGAGTATCACTGGTTTATATGGTGGAGACGACTTAAAGGTTTATACGGTGGAGATGACTTAGGGGTTTTATACCGTGGAAATGGCTAAGGGGTTTATACGGTGGAGATGACTTAGGGGTTTTTACACAGTGAAGATGACTTAAAGCAGGACTAAACCCCCCAGATTTCCTGCAAAACGGCACTCCACTCGATCCGAAAACCCCGCAGGCAAGATGGCCGCCCACACTCCCCTCCTAAGCTGGCAGAATTACTCCCCCATAAACTAACATATCTTGGTCAATAAGTATGTAACATACAAAATAAAACAACCCGTAATATCTTAATTTTATGTAGAATGCAGAGGACATGTAACTGTTTAGTTAAACTTGCATTCCAGGAATATTGTGCTCTAAAGATGACGTTAGTGGCTCGAGACTGTTTCGTCCTGAAACCCACACGTTTTGCGCCAGCGTAACCTATGTGGGATTCGAAATAACGCATCCGAGATAGAAGACGTTATGAATATAGCCACGTTATAAACGACAAACTAACGCTGGTGATCCGTATGGAAACAGTGTTAGTCGAAATGGTTAAAAGTTATATCAATTTGGTCATTCAGTGGCATTTTACTGACATATAACAGAACTAACTAGCGGCTAATATTAGCCACAGTAGGCATTACCCATAGATGCACTGGTCTTAACACATTGAGTGCCACAGCGCTTCAGTAAAATTGTCTGGAGCCTGTGCCAGATTCACTTCCATTCAGTTGAAAACAGCTATAGAATTTTTTCTATTAGGGCTATATGAACAGGGCTGGACTCTAATGAAACATTGGACACTCCTGCTTCTTTCAAAGAAGAAATTTTGTTTCTAGACAGTTCCATTATGAAATGACAGCCTCTGAAAGAAGAGCACTTTCAAGGGTTTTCTGCTGTCTTTTTTTACTTTTCAAGATAAAGTCACTTTTATGAATACTTTTTGCACTCTAATTTCAAGCACATTCACTGACTCTAGCTACTATTTTCTGATGTAGTGACATGGTGTAGTTCTGTGCAGCCTGCGTGCCCCACCCCCCTCTCCCCCCCCCCCCCTGAGCTGCGGGCTCCTCCCCACACGCACACAGTCTGTTTTCGCAGCCTCCATTTGCCCCGGGCGGATCCCAGCGCAACAAGGAAATGGCAAACGGGACTGAAGGAAAAGGTTTGGCCGTTCGGCTTCGGGTGCTGCCTTTCTGGCAGGGAATCGTGTGGAGAAACTATATGCAGACAGATAGACAGAAGCAGAAGAGCTCAGTTGTGGGCGCGGATCGCAGCCAACTGTCAGCTACAGACAGAGCAATCTATATGGCTCTGGCTGCAGCATGCATCGGTTTCGCTTTGATCACGGCTTTCTCCGCTTTCTCCTGCACAAAGTAAAGGATCTGAGGTGGGTGGCGCAGCTCCCGTGTAGATGTTTAAGGTGGCGCCGTGTGATCCCTTGAAGGGATTCATGCTCACTGGCTGGGTACGACCTTAAACAGCAGAATTATGGAATAATATGAATTATGATTTTAGGACGTCCACAGACGTCCTTGGCACTTCTCGTTACTTTTTTTTAGGACGTCCACAGACGTCCTTGGCACTCAATGTGTTAAAGGGCTCGCACCGCGTGAACTACAGTAATAATCAATGGGGGAAAAAACAAATTTTCACATGAGTGGGGCACGTGCTAAACCCACCGTGACGTCAGGATGTACCAAATATCCCATTCATTTTAGGGCACAAAAAAAAGCAGTGTTCAACCCATAGAGGGAACTTATGCGGCTGAAAATGATACAAATGGTACAATAGTAACAGTTTGGTCTCAAATGTGGAAAGTTTGACCAGAATTCTTCCCACACCACCCCCAAAGTCATATTGGTTAAAAGCTGAAAAAAAGTGTTTTGGGGTTTAGTCCTGCTTTAAGGGTTTATACGGTAGGGATGACTTGGGGCTTTACGCCGAGGAGATGACTTAGAGGTTTATACAGTGGAGATGACTTAGAGGCTTATACGATGGAGATGACTTAGGGTTTACACAATGGAGATCACTTAAGGGTTTATACGGTGGGGATGACTTGGGGCTTTACGCCGAGGAGATCACTTAGAGGTTTATACAGTGGGGATGACCTAGGGGTTTATACGGTGGAGATGACTTAGGGGTTTATACAGTGGAGATGACTTAGAGGCTTATACGATGGAGATGACTTAGGGTTTACACAGTGGAGATGACTTAAGGGTTTTATATGGCGCCTTACCGGGCACTATACTTTACTACTTGGCTTCACTTTTCAACTTGGCGCTTCCTTGGCGCCTCCCCTTAGGGGTTTGTACAGTGGCGATGACTTAAGGGTTTATTCATAGTATTCCCATGATGTCACAAGCATTTTTCTACCAATATGGCGCTATAATACACACAGCTCATTGGCTGTTTTTGTCACTTGATTGTAATCACCTGTTAATTGATTACAATCACCTGTTATTTTCCTACCAAGATGTAGGGCTGGGTATTGGCAAGGATCTCACGATACGATACGTATCACGATACTTGGGTCACGATACGATTGTATCACGATATATTGCGATGCGATACATATTGCGATATTCTACAGAATTTACTCAAAATTAAATAATAGAGCTAAAGATACAACACACTGTATACCACCCAGGTAGTATAATAACATGTACATCACTTTATACTGATAAGTTAGTGGACAAATTTAGTAAAAACTACTGAGTGTTGAGTGTTACTGAACGCATCGATATGGGAAATATCGATACAGTATCGATTGGGGTGGCAATCACCAGATGCAGAGGCCTGGTATGGCATGGCCTGCAAAAAAAAAATATATAATAATAATAATAATATCGCGATACTTGGCGTCCAAGTATCGATACAGTATCGGGAAATAAAATATTGCGATATATTGCTGTATCGATTATATTGCCCAGCCCTACCAAGATGGCCATGTGGTGATGTAACAGAATACTATCAATACGGTGAGGATAACTTAGGGCTTTACGACGAGGAGATGACTTAGGGGTTTATACAGTGGGGATGTTATATTATGAAATTTAAACCTACATTTGCCCGACGACGACGTGTCTTACGGTTTCTTACTTCTGGCACAGTGAAATTCAGAACCACCGGGGCTGAACTTGCCGTTCAAATCGGGGGTGACTTATGGCGCCTTACCGGGCGCTATAATTTCGGGGGCGGGGCACCACCAACGAGAACTTATGACATTGAGGTATCGGGACACTGTCCATTGCCATGCTCACCAATTATGGGAGGAGGGGTCTTTGGGCCGCCGGTATGGCCGCCTGATCCGCTGGATGTAGGCAGAGAAGGTGGATGTAGGCGGAGAAACCCGACTGGCACCCCGTTTGCTGGAGGGAGGGGGAGGACACTCCTTGCGCGGCCGCCGATGTAGCCGTGCCGATCCAGAAGGTCCGCCGGGAGGTTACATGGAGCGTCCGCTTGAAGTGCTGGATGAATCAGGATCTTGCCGTGTGATGACGGGGTGTGATGATGAGGCACAGGTTACATTTCTGGAGAGTCCGCTTGAAGTGCTGGATGAACCAGGATCTCCTCATGTGGTGACGGTGTGCGATGAGGCACAGGGGGGCAGAGGGGTCTGAGCTTGACATAACGTACCATGGACAGGGGGACGTAGGCGACAGCCCTACACGCCGCAGGTTAAAACCATACTGATACGAATGTTGTTGTTGTTGTTGTTGTTGTTTTTATTATTATTTATTTACTTTATTATTATTGTTATTATTTTATTATCATCATAATAATGATTTATAAACAGTATATTATTCTTATTAATAGTATTGTTATTATTGTTATTAATGGGCGTTGATGATAGAAGCCAAACGACTTCATGGAGCATCATCTCGAAGAAAAAATAACTCTCACAACGACGCACAACATAGCAAGGGATTTGGTTGTCGGATGTGGGCTACAGGTAGCCTCTTACCTCTGCCCCTCAGTTAACAGTATAGGATGTGGGCTACAGGTAGCCTCTTACCTCTGCCCCTCAGTTAACAGTATAGGATGTGGGCTACAGGTAGCCTCTTACCTCTGCCCCTCAGTTAACAGTATAGCAAACATTCCCATGATGAGAAGTAGGCTATAAGACCGTTCTGAATGCGAGTTGGATGCCCGCGTGTCAACCGGCTGCAGTCGCTTTTAATAACTTACATTGTTGTCATTGTCAATAGACTGTGATAGTTCAATGCAGTACTTTCGCTTTCAGTCGATAGAACGTTTTTGTTTTTGTTTTGTTTTTTGTTTTCTTTCCCCGGGTGATCACCACTCATTTGCATCATTTTACTCACTTCAACATAATATTTCGCTTTGCCTAAGTCAGTTAAACACGTTCAGGAGTCCCTTTTATGTCCCATTTTTGTCATGTATTGATGGATCAGCAAGGCATTTCAGCAATTTTTCTATCACAAGACCCTCTTCAGAAAATAGGCTATACTTTTAAAAGTTTGACTGACTGCACGTTTCGTCTCTGGCTTGACCTCATTTCGCTTTTTTTTTAAATTCGTGCAGTACTGACCTAGATGGCTTTTCCCCCCTCATGCCCCTGCTGCACTAAACAAGCTTGTTTTTACCACTGACAGGATCAGATTATTCCATCATGACATTATTATAGAGACATATCATTTCCGACGGGAGCTCTGCTTTCTTGGGGCAGCAAGGCACTCTGGGTCTTCAGGTCACTTTGGTAGAGCTAGAACTTA